>NW_022436944.1:43764765-43843495 GCF_009761245.1 Sapajus apella
GGGGGGGGGGAAGCAACATGGATACAATAGTTTCAACATACAAACCTATACTGGCTTTGCATTCAAATTTCGCCAGTTGTCCCAGTATCTCCTCGTCCTTAGCGGTGCCGCCCAGTGGAACTTTCCACAATGATGGCAAGGGCTGCTGAGCGCTTAAAATGGGCCCAGTGCGACTGAGGAAGTCCATCTTAAATTATATTTAATTTTGATTAATTCCAATTTAAAGAGCCACATGTCCCGCGTGGCTAATATGTTCACAAAGTGGACAGCGCAGCTCGCCCTCCAGTTCCCACCCCAGGTCACCCCCTCTTCCTGGTTTCTAAATGAATAGCCTTGGCCCCGGGAGCCCTGACAGCTCCTCCTCCGCGGCGGTCTCGGCCCGCAGGTGAGTTTCTTTTCTTTAACAGCACGGACTTTTCTTCAACGAAGTTACTGAGTGCACCTGCCGCGTGGCGGGCCTGGCTACTGGTGCGGAAGCCGAAGCCCAGCGGCAGCGTGTCCTGCGGACGCCAGGCTTCTCCCGGCGAAGGTCTGAGCTCGCAGCGCTCCCCGGGGAGGCCGCGCCCGTCCCGCAAGGCGGCAGGAGAGCGGAGCGGGCACCACGCCTGTGGCATCGGGACGAGACTCCTTCCTCCAAGTCTCCTCCACTCCCTCAGGCTGAATTATGGCAATTCCCTGCTGTGTCGCCTTGTCCTTGGGAGTGGAAGTGAGTGACAGTCACGTTTGACACCGGCCGGGTCGGAGCCGCACCTCGCGGCTGTGCCGGAGCAAGGGTGGCGAACTCTGCCCCAGAGAGCCGCTGGGGTTCCCGGCCATGCGCACGGGCCTGAGGCTCGCGAGGGCGCCTGTGAGCGCCAGCCTGAGGGTGCAGGTGCGGGTGTGATTTCCTAAGTGAACTCTCTCTTTTTCTTCTTTCCTTCCTTCTATCCTCCTTTCTCTTTACTTCCTTCCTTCTTTCTTTCCTTTCTCCTTCATTTCTTTCTCTTTCTTGCTTTCCTTCCTTCCTTCTTTCATCCTTTCTCATTTCTTTCCCTCCTTCCTTCTTTCCTTCTTTTTTTCTCCTTTCTCCTTTTTCTTTCTCCTTTCTTTTTTTCTTTTCTTTCTTTCTTTTAGAAAGAATGTGTGTCTTTTTGTTAGTTTTCGAAACAAGGCCTCACTGTCACCCCTGCTGGAGTGCAGTGGCACAATCAGGGCTCACTGCAGCCTCCACTTCCCAGGCCGAAGCCATTCTCCTGCCTCAGCCTCCAGAGTAGCTGGGACTACAGGCTGCAACACCACTCCCAGCTAGTTTTGTATTTTTGATAGAGATGGGGTTTTCCCATTGGCTGGTCTTAACCTCCTGGCTCAAAGTCATCCATGGGTCTCGGCCTCCCAAAGTGCTGGGATTACAGGTATGAGCCGCCATGCCCGACCTTTTCTTTTCTTTCTTTTTTCTAATTTTTTTCTTTTCTTTTCTGGCTTTCTATTTCTCCCTGTCTCTGAGTGGGTCTCACTCTGTCGCCCAGGCTGCAGTGCAGTGGTGCAGTTATGGCTCACTGCAATCTTGGCCTCCTGGCTTAAGCAATCCTCCCACCTCAGATTCCAGAGTAGCTAATTTTTTTTTTATTTTTTATTTTTTTACTTTTTGTAGAGATGGGGATCTTGCTGTGTTGCTCAGGCTGGTGTCAAATTCGTGGACTCAAGCCATCCTTCCACCTCGGCCTCCCAAACTGTTGGGATTACAGGTGAGAGTCATTGAACCGAGTGAACCTTCTATTTTAAAACAGTTTTAGATTTACAAAAGTTTTGTGACACTAAACAGAGTTCCCATACACCCGGCACCAGTCTTCTCTCTTAACGTCTTACATAAGAAAGGTGCATTTGTCACTATTAATGAATCAATGTGGATATGTTATTATTATTAAATAAAATTCGTACTTTATTTCTGATCTCTCTCATTTTTACCTAATGCTTTTTTTCTGTCCCATGATCTCATTACATTACCCATTACCATTTTGGGTTTGTCTCTTTATGATCCTTGTGGCTGTGAGAGTTTCCCAGGCTTTCCTTGTTTTTGATAATGTTGACAATTTTGAAGAATATTGGTCAGATGTTCTGGAGAGCGTGCCTCAGTTAGGATTTGTGTGATGCTTTTCTCATGACTAGATTGGGCTTATGTGGCTTTGAGATGAAGACCACAGAGGCAAAGTGCCATTTTTATCACATCGTGTCAAGGGTATATACTGTCAACATGACTTAGCACTTGTCATTGTGATACCTGGCTGGAGGTAATGTTTGTTGGGTT
Organism: Sapajus apella; assembly: GCF_009761245.1. Taxonomy (NCBI): domain Eukaryota; kingdom Metazoa; phylum Chordata; class Mammalia; order Primates; family Cebidae; genus Sapajus; species Sapajus apella. The sequence continues at coordinate 43,767,050 of NW_022436944.1, forward strand.
TCTCCACTGTAGAGTTACTTTTTTCTCCCTTTCCAAGCTGTGCTTTTTGAAGGTAGTCACTTTGTGCGGCTCACACTCAGTGATAGGGATGTAAGCGCAGTACCTAGAGGGCAGAGTATTTGCTTAAAATATTTGGAATTCTTCCACACCGAAGATTAGTCTGTTGTCCTTTATTTATTTGTTCAGTCATTCATTTATATTAGTATAGATTTATAGGTATTTATTTTGTATTTTGGATCCATTATTACTTTATCTTATCGCTTCAATTGTTCCAGCGTTGGCCACTGGGAGCCATTTCATTTGGGTCCTGTGTCCCTTCGACGTGCCCCTTCTTTGTGTAGCTGTTTCTGTTTCAGCACTTCCTTATGTCCTGGCAAAACAAGATGCTCTAGGTTTATCTTATATATTTCATGCCCCAGTCCTAGAATCAGCCATTTCTCTAAGGATCCCTGCTTGGTTGGTTGGTTGATTGGTTGGTTGGGTTGGTTGGTTTTTAATTGGGGAATGGTATTAGAAACCAAGATCTGGCTGCTAGTGTGCTTGTCGGAACTGTAATATCATAGCCCTCTCTGACAGAGCAAGAAAATGTGTGTATCTTATGTATATATCTAGATATTTCTGTATGTAACTGTCTGTATCTATATTAAGCTAAACATGAATTCATACTGATGACTCCAATTCTAATCCATTACCATGCAGGTTATTCTAACCTTCAACAGTGAGAAACCTGGTTTCTACCATCCATTTATTTAATTGTTCCATTCCAGTATATATGGATTACAGTATCAGAATTGTTCTTCCATGCCCCTATAGCAACAAATTTATTAACTAGAGCACAGTGCTATGTAGTTGCCTTTGCCGTTAGTCTTGTAGATTCCACTCATTTCCAAAGCTACTTGGGGCTGGGTGTGGTGGCTCACACTGGTAATTCCAGTACTTTGGGAGGCTGAGGCAGGCAGATCACTTGAGGTCAGGAGTTCGAGACCAGCCTGGGTAACACGGCAAAACCCCATCTCTACTAAAAATACAAAAATTGGCCAGGTGTTGGGGCAGGTGCCCATAATCCCAGCAACTTGGGAGGCTGAGGCAGAATTCCTTGAATGCAGGAAGTGGAGGTTGCAGTGAGCTAAGATCGTGTCACTGCACTTTAGCCTGGGCGACAAAGCAAGATTCTCTCAAAACAAAAACAAAAAAGACCCTTTTTTAGAAACAGGGTCTCACTCTGTTGCCAGGCTGGGTGCAGTGGTGTGATCATAGCTTACTGCAGCCTCATAACTCCTGGGCTCAAGCAGTCTTCCCATCTTGGCCTCCCAAAGGGCTGGGATTACAGGCATGAGCTATAGCACCTGGCCAAGCTTCATTCTTTGTGTTGTAAAGTCTTATGGATTTTGACAAATGCATAGTGTCACATATCAACCACTATAGTATCATGCAGAGGAGTTTCACTGCCCTAAAAATCCCCTGTGCTTCACTCAATCAGACCTTCTCACATCCCCTGCCCACTGGCAACCACTGATTTTGAACTGTCTCTATAGTTTTGTAATATCATTGGAATGAGACACAATGAAGCCTTTTCAGACTGGCTTCTTTCATTTAGTAATATGAATTTCAGATTCATCCATGACTTTTTGTGGCTTCATAGCTAATTTCTTTGTCACTGAATAATATTCCATTGCATGGATATACCACATTTGTTTATTCTTCACCTATTGAAGGACGTATTGGTTGCTTCCAATGCTTGGAGAGTATGGATAGAGCAACTATAAACATTCATATGCAAGTTTTTGTGTGGGCATCAGTTTTTGAATCAGGTAAATACCTAGAAGCACAACTGCTGTGTTGTATGATAAGCCCCTGTTTAGCTTTGTAAGAAACTGCTAAACTGTCCTTGAAAGTCGGTGTACTATGTTGCATTTCCACTAAAAGTTCCTGTTGCTCTATATCCTTGCCAGCAATTGGTATTGTCAGTTTTTTGTTTTTTTGTTTTTTTGGTTTTTTTGAGACGGAGTTTCACTCATGTTACCGAGGCTGGAGTGCAATGGCGCGATCTCGGCTCACTGCAACCTCCGCCTCCTGGGTTCAGGCAATTCTCCTGCCTCAGCCTCCTGAGTAGCTGGGATTACAGGCACGCACCACCATGCCCAGCTAATTTTTTGTATTTTTAGTAGAGACGGGGTTTCACCGTGTTGACCAGGATGGTCTCGATCTCTTGACCTCGTGATCCACCCGCCTCGGCCTCCCAAAGTGCTGGGATTACAGGCGAGAGCCACCGCGCCCGGCCTGGTATTGTCAGTTTTATTTGTTTGTTTCTTTTTGTTTTGTTTTTGCCATTCTAATAGATGTGTAGTAGTAAGTCATTGTTTGAGGGTCTTTTTTTTTTTTTTTTTTTTTTTGGCCTTTTTTTTTTTTCCTTTTTGTGTAGAACAGGGTCTCACTATATTGCCCAGACAGGTCTCGAACTCCTGGGAAAAAGTTATCCTCCCGTCTCTGCCTCCCTAAGAGCTGGGATTACAGGCGTGAGCCACAGCGCCTGGCTCAGTCAGTTAATTTTTAAATGTGGGACTCTATGCCCCTCAAAGTGAAATGGCTTATAATATTAAACTACATGGAAATAGGATATAAAAACAATCAGAAAACGAATTAAGTAAAATGAACAGAAAATGGATATTGCCAGATACTAGGAGTAGCTTATCATTGTACTTCTATATTAAATTTAACTTTATGTTGCAAATACAGTTTCTTTTATCAATTGAAAAGGAAGCATACAAGGTTATTTTGGGAGACAAAATTTTTCCTGCCTCTAAATTTAAGTAGAAATTTACCTTGTGAACTTTAAACCTAATAGACATTAGGTATCATAAAAGATGGCATCTTCGACCAGTTTTACAACTGGTAGCATGCTTCACCCAGAAATTCATTATAGCTGCTTTCCCATCAGCCACTACTGCTGCATTCTAAGAGTTATAGTTTGCTGAAATGGTGACTAAAAACATTAGCGTGTCTTTCCTTTAAGAATTTTAGAACAGGCATGACGATCTACACATGTTAAACCCTGAGAGATACTTATGAAATTGAATAAAGATGGTGTGGACACCATCTTACTTGGTGATGTGATTTCTCCCAATTGTTCTCAAAAATATCTTATGATTCTTCTGTATTGACCAACAGGAGAGTAAAAACCATATCCACTGACAACCCAGCAGGTTTTTCTCTAGTATAGTTCTAACTTGGAATGCCTTACTTTTCATTTTGCTGTTCTTTAGAGAAGAGTTTGACTTTTTTTGAGACAGTCTCGCTCAGTTGCCCAGGCTGGAGTGCAGTGGCATGGTCCTGGCTCACGGCAGCCTCCGCCTCCTTAGTTCAAGGGATTCTCCTGCCACAGCTTCCTGAGTAGCTGGGATTATAGGTGCCTGCCACCACACCAGGCTAATTTTTGTGTTTTTAGTAGAGATAGGGTTTCACCATGTTGGCCAGGTTGGTCTTGAACTTCTGACATCAAGTGATCCACCCACTTGGGGCTCCCAAAGTGCTGGGATTACAGGTGTGAGCCATCGTGCCTGGCCGAGTCTGACTTTTAATACATTTTTTTGAGGTGTACTGCTGGATGGAGGCTTCTAGATTTGAAGGAATCTCTGAAATTGAGATCTCTGCACTCTAGGTTTTATTTTGTGATGGCTGTGTATACAAGAGTTATTGCTAAGCAATTACTGTTCACCGAACAACTGTGGAGTGGTGCTGCAGGTCTGGAATGAATAAGAGCCATAACTCCTTTACCTGAAATTAAAGGAGCAAAAGGGTCTTCATAATATTTCAAGTTAATTTCCACAGTATTATCTGTAGACAGGAGAGCAGTGGAAGGAAATGCAGTGGCCTGACAGGCCTATTTGTCTGTCTCTGCCGTGAGATGCAGAAAAGCAAGTGAAGATTGCTATGTGCCCTCTTTTTATAAAGCTGCTATGCAGGGTGCCCTGTCAAAAAAAAAAAAAAAAAAAAAAAAAAAGGAAAAAGAGTGTCAGTAGCTATTTAGACAGAAAGACAATATGCTCTTTCCAGAGTGTCCATTTATGCCAATTTGCTGTGAAACTTTCCAAAGCTAATGAGATATAAAATGTGTTTTGTTGAGGGAAGAAGCTGATTAGTCTTTGGTTTGATTTTTAATGTAATTGGCAAGTAAAAGTACACAGCTTAGGTTTTGGAGGTAATTTCCATCCAGAGCCCTTTGAAAACATGATTGGACTCACGAAGGCCATGGAGACCTGTGCCACTTGGCTGGGAGCTCAACTGCAGCTGTAAAATGTAACTGCCCCTCCAGACTGGGAACTTTTTGGTGTTTATAGGGAGCCCCTCACCCCTCATTTAGATCCTGGAATACTTTATTTTCTACAGATGGCTGTCATAGCTTTCAAAGGCAGTTCTGATTCTGGTAAAGGTTCTAGGACTTGGAGCTTTTCAGATAACCCTCATACAGGGTTCTATATGTACACTCACAACTCTCAAGACTTCTAGAACACTTCACTTCTGACACTGTCTATCTGGAGCTAGCATTCGATCCCACAAATTAAGGGTTCAATCCCACAGACTGCCCTCACTTCAGATGCCAATTGCAAGTCCAGGTTGTCAACATCCAGCTGTAAATCAGAGGTTCCTACAACCCCTAAGATTCGATCATTTGCTAAAACAGCTTGCAGATCTCAGGAAAACGTGTTTACTGAATTATTATACAGGATATTACAAATGATGCAAATGAGCATCCAGGTGACGAGATAAATAGTGTGAATTCTGGGAGGGTTCCAAGCAGGAGCTTCTGTCTCTGTGGAGTTGGGGTGTGGCACCACCCTTCTGGCACATGAATGTGTTCATCAGCACAGAAGTTCTCTGAACCCTGTCTTTTAGGGATTTGTATGGAGGCTTCATCATGTGGGCATGATCAATTATTGACACAATCCCCATCCCTGCTCCTCTTCCCCTGGGGAGTGGTGTGCCGAAAGTTTGAAGCTTATAATCTTGGCCTGGTCTTGCTCATGACCGGCCCCCATCCAGGAGTGCATCCAGAATCACCTCATTAGAATAAAAGATACTCCTATTACCTGGGAATTTTCAAGCGATTTAGGAGCTCTGAGCCAGGAGCCAGAGGTAGAGACCAAATACGTGGTTTTTTTGTTTGTTTGTTTTGAGAAGGAGTCTCAGTCTGTCGCGCAGGCTGGAGTTCAGTGGCACTATCTCGGCTCACTGCAACCTCTGCCTCCCAAGTTCAAGCAATACTCCTGCCTCAGCCTCCCAATTAGCTGAAACTACAGGCACGTGCCACCATACCTGGCTAATTTTTGTATTTTTAGTAGAGACGGGGATTTACCATGTTGCCTAGGCTGGTTTCAAACTCCTGACCTCAGGTTATCTGCCCACCTTGGCCTCCCAAAGTGCTGGGATTACAGGCAGGAGCCTCCACACCTGGCCTCAAATACATGGTTTTTTTGCTTTTTTTTTTATGTCCATACCCTTTATGCATGATTTGCCAGTAATTAATAATTAATATATCAAACTTAGAGATAATCAGTATAAAACTCTGTTATATAATACACAGATTGTGAGCTGGTTGATATATAGCATTTGGTTTTATGGATCCTGGGAATCTTTAAAATCAATGTGAGTTGTTTATTTACAGATAGGACCATACCAAACTCTTTTGTTATCCTTGGAAATAGAAAGAAAGGGCAGAAAAGTCAAATGATTAGTTCAAGAATGAAGAATCCTGTGGGCCTGTGTTCAAATTCTGGCTCTACCACTCACCAGCTGAGCTATCTTTGGCAAATTGCTTCTCAATGTCAGTTTCCTATCCATAAATTGGAGCTAATACCAATACCCACTTCAGAGTTGTTGTGAGGATTAAGTGAGATAATATAGAAAATATTTACCTTAATGAGTATCAACCAAAAACAAACAAACTTGATTTGTGACATGGAAAAGGAAAACTGTTTAGTTTGGATTTTTATCCTTGCCCAAATCTTCTGTCGAACTGTAATCCCCAGTGTTGGAGGTGGGGCCTGGTGGGAGGTGACTGGATCTTGGGAGTAGATCCAATCATGAATGGCTTAGAACCATCCCTTTGGTGCTGGGGATTACAGTTCAGGCAACACACCAAGACACCGTCTCTGCAAAGAATTTAAAAGTTAGCTGGGCATGGTGGTGATCACTCATAGTTCTAGCTACTCAGGAGGCTGAGTCACTTGAGCCCAGGAGGGCAGTGCTACAGTGAACTGGATTGTTCCACTATAGTATTGCCTGGGTGACAGTAAGACCCTGTCTCAAAAAGAAAAGAAAAAACATTAGGTAGTTTGGCTGGAGCATACTAATTAATTTGATTTTCTGGTTTTCAAAAATGTGAGTTTCAATAAAAGAATATTTCAATGTGCTAAAAAAAAAAAAAAAAAAAAAAATCCAAACCATATCAGAAACTTTGAGATATCTTTCAACTGTTGAGTCATTTCAAACCGAGGCCTAGAGGCTAACAGAGAAGTCGTCTCTGACCAGTTAGCCAAACCCAGACCTGGTGCTGCATCGAGTTGCTTCTAATGCTGACAATTGAGAAGTGAGTACAATTTGCTCAGTGACTGACTAAAGTCATGAAGGCGTTGTCTCAGTATTCATTAAGTTTCAGTAAAGCAGACATTAATAGTAGTAATTTTATCAGAAGCAGATCTTTCAGATATCATCAATGTTTTAAGTCCCTAAATATTATATTTTTATTGTTTTTAGAGTTCTAAATGACTTCTGGAGAATGGTAATATGTGTCCCTACACATAGGATGTAATTTTACCTAAAAATTTTATATATGGCCGGGCACAGGGGCTCACGCCTGTAATCCCAGCACTTTGGGAGGCCGAGGTGGGCAGATCACAAGGTCAAGAGGTCAAGACAGTCCTGGCCAACATGGTGAAACCCTGTCTCTACTAAAATATAAAAATTAGCTGGGCATGGTGGTGCATGCCTGTAGTCCCAGCTACTTGGGAGGCTGAGGCAGGAGAATTGCTTGAGCCCAGGAGGCAGAGGTTGCAATGAGCCAAGATCACACCACTGCACTCTAGCCTGGCGCCTAGCAACAGAGCAAGACACTGTCCCAAAAAAAAAAAAAAAAAAATTTATATACACATTGTGTGATAAATTGTGTTCCTCCCAAAAAAATATGTTCAACTCCTAAGCTAGCATCTATGAATGCGATCTTATTTGAAAACAGAGTCATTACAGGTGTAACCAAGTTAAGAGGCTGAGTACGGTGGACTCTAAACCCAGTATGTCTGGTTACCTGATAAGCAAAGGAAGAGACGCAGATAGGCACCCAGAGAGAACACCATATGACAACAGAGGCAGAGGTTGGAGTGACGTGGATGCAAGTCATGGAACACCAAGGATTGCCAGCAATTCCAGAAACTGAAAGAAAGACGAAACAGGTTCTGCCCAAGAGCTGCCTCGGAGACAGCATGGCCCTGCCGACATTGATTCTGTGCTTCCAGACTCCAGACTGTGACAGAATAAGGTCCTGTTGTTTCAGCACCGGCTTGTGGTGCTTTCGTATAGCAGCCCTAGAAATAAACATATACTGTATTCAGATTATTTTGGTGCTACGTTTTAATAACTTTTAAAAACTATAATTGGGGCCAGGCATGCTGGCTGATGCCTGTAATCGCAGCTCTTGGGAAGCCAAAGTGGGCAGATCACTTGACGTCAGTAGTTCAAGACCAGCCTAACCAACATGATGAAACCCCATCTCTGCTAAAAATACAAAAATTAGCTAGGCGTGGTGGCTGCATGCCTATGGTCCCAGCTCCTCAGGAAGCTGAGGCAGGAGACTCGCTTGAACCTGGGAGGCACCAATATCGCACCACTGCATCCAGCCTGGATGGCAGAGTGAAACTCCATCTCAAAATAAATAAATAAATAAATCAGTAAAATAAATTTAAAAATATGATTAGGAGCTTTCTGTGACTCTCCTTTTCCCACCCCTCCCTACTACCTGAGAGTTGATGACAGTTTCTGTTTTATTTCTTCTGTGTTTCATTGCATCATCTCTGAGAACTAGATTTGATCTCAAGAGTAAGTACTCAACGACAGGAAAATGAAAAGGAACTCATCATGGCGTCTGTGATGGTTAATATTAAGTGTCAACTTCATTGGATTGAAGGATGAAAAGTATTGTTTCTGGGTGTATCTGGGGTTTCTAGGTGTTGCCAGACGAGATTAATTTGAGCCCGTGGACTGGGAGAAGACCTGCCCTCAGGAAGACCCACCCACCCACAGTGTGGGCGGGCATCATCCAATGGGCTGCCAGCTTGGCTAGAAATAGCCGGCCGAGGAAGGGAAGGAGCTGACTGGCTGAGTCTTCCAGCCTTCATCTTTCTCCCATGCTGGATGCTTCCGCCCTGCAACATCAGATTCCAAGTTCTTCAGCTTTTGAACTCGGATTTACACCAGTGGACTTAACCCGCTAAAGGCCCGAGAGCCCAGTCAGCTTCTGTGCTTTTGAGGTTTTGGGACTCAGAGCGAGCCATTACTGGCTTCCTTGCTCCTCAGCTTGCAGACAGCCTGTTGTGGGACTTCACCTGGTGATTGTGTGAGTCAGTTCTCCTTAATAAACTCCCTTTCATATATACATCTATCCTATTAGTCCTGTTCCTCTAGAGAACCCTGACTAATACACCTTTCAACTTCAGATGGCTTTGTTTCAACCATGAACCTTGACTGGAGGTCAACCAAGTATTGGGTAATGTGCCAGGCACTTTAATTAAAAAGATAAAATAAGACACACTTCTTGTCCTAAAAAATATTTGATTCTTAGGCTGAAAACAGACAGAGTCCCAAAACACCGTGCTGAATGCTTTAAAGGGGTTTTTAGACTTCAGATACATCAGAATCACCTGGAGGGCTTATTAAAACTTCAATGGCCTGTGTGTGGTGGTTTAACTCCTCTAATGCCAGCACTTTGGGATGCCAAGGCAGAAGCGTCACTTGAGCCCAGTTCAAAACTACAAAAATTAGCAGGGCATGGTGGTGCACGTCTATAGTCCCAGCTTCCTGGGAGGCTGAGATGGGAGGATTGCTTGGGCCCAGGAAGTGGAGACTGCAGTGAGCCATGATCACATCACTGCACTCCAGCCTAAGAAACAGAGTTAGACTCTGCCTCAAAAAAATAAAAAAAAAATAGGCCGGGCACAGTGGCTCACGCCCATAATTCCAGCACTTTGGGAGGCCGAGGTGGGAGGATCACCTGAGGTCAGGAATTCGAGACCAGCCTGGCCAACATGGTGAAACCCTGTCTCTACTAAAAATAAAAAAACTAGCCAGGCAGGCGCCTGTAATCCCAGCTACTTAGGAGGCTGAGGCAGGATAATCACTTGAACCAGGGAGGCTGCAGTGAGCTGAGATGGCATCACTGCACTCCAGCCAGGGAGACAAGAGTGAAACTCCGTCTCAAAAAAATAAATATAAAACTTAAATGAATGGGCCCCAACCCAGGCTGATTCAGAAAGTCTTGAGTAGGGTCTGAGAGTTTGTGTTTCCAGCAAGTTCCTGGGTGCTGCTGCTGCTGCAGTGTGGTTAGAAACCAGTGCTCTGAGAGAACGGGTTCAAATGCTCGATGATCTCAGCAGGAATGACAAAGGCACTGCAGAGGCCTGGCGTTTGAGCTGGGTTTAGAAGGACAAGGAGGGAGGCCAGGTGCGGTGGCTCATGCCAGTAACCCAGCTCTTTGAGAGGCTGAGGCAGGTGAATGGCATGAGCCAGGAGTTCGAGACTTTCCAGGCTCAAGCAATTCCCCACCTCAGTGCCTCACGTACTGAAATGACAGGCCTGTACCACTGCCTCCAGCTGTTTTAAATTTTGTGGCGAGATGGAGTCTTACCATGTTGCCCCTGTTGGTCTCGAACTCCTGGGTTCAGTTATCTCTATATCCATATTTCTGTATATCTATATGTATCTATATCTATGTAGATATGTGTGTATATATACATATGTGTGTATATATATATATGTGTGTGTGTGTGTGTGTGTATATATATATATATATATATATATATATATATAGAGAGAGAGAGAGAGAGAGAGAGAGAGAGAGATTAAGGAATTGGCTCATGTGATTGTGGGACTGGCAAATCCAAGTCCAAAATCTATAGAGGAGCAATTTAGCTGAGTGTCGATGTTGCAGTCTTGAGTCTGAAACACACACAGCAGGCCGACTGGAAACTCGGGCAGGATTTCTATGTTACAGTTTTGAGACAGAATTCCCTTTTGGGGAAACCACCTTTTTTTTTTTTTCTTAAGGCTTTCAGTTGATTTCATGAGGCCCACCCACATTATGGAGAGGAACTGGCTTTACTCAAATTCTACTGATTTTAATGTTAATCACATGAACAAAATACCTTCACAGCAACATCCAGACTAGTGTCTGACCAAACGACTGGGCACATAGCCTAGCCACGGTGAAACACAGAACTCACCATCACACGCCTCTTCCCTTCAGGTACCTGGCTCCTGCACAGGCTGTCAGCTCCTGGAGCCTTTGGGGCTTTGTTCCTTCTACTTCCTTTGCCTGTAATGCTTTCCCCTTCTTTATTTACCTGGTGTCTCAGGTTAATGATCATACCCTAGAAAAGCCCTGATTGATTCCCATAATTTAGTTAAGATCCCCTGGTATGACCCTACCCAGCTTCCTACATTTTTCTTTTCTATCCTTTGTATACTTTAAAAAACATGAACATTTATAAATAATTGCTCCATCTTTTCCCTCTTGGACTGGAAGCTCTGCATGGTATCCTAATGTTCCTATAGTGCCAGACACATAGTAGGTGCTCATGAAAACCTTGTGGCTTCTCGAAATTATATATAAATCTGGAAGCCGCCTCAGGGAGTCTTATGTACAAATAATGAATCTCAGGAGAGTCAAACAGCAGGATTTAGGCGGAGGTCTTCTAACACCAAGTGAGATATCTTCCTGCACCCTCCAGTTTAAGGGCAGAACCCCAAGTGTCCCACTCTGAGCTGGCTGACTTGGCTGCCTTACTAAGAAAGCCAGAGAGCCTCTCTGACCTTCAGTCTCCAAATTCACAAATGAAATCCATGTGAAGAGGGAGCTTCTTTTCACAACTTAATATGGTGGGACCCGTGGATTCCGAGAGGTACGATCTCATGCCTCCATACCTCCCATTCCAACCCCTCTTATGAGAAACTTTTAGGACTAGATAGTAATGAATGCAACTATCTATTAAATGCTTGCTACAAGCCGAAGACTGTTCTAGTGCTCTTGGCTGTAACTTCTCACTTAAGCTTCACCTGCTTATGTACCAGCATTAACCCCATTTTAGACCCGGGGCAAGTAAGACACGGACACTTACCAAATCTTACAACCCATTGATGGTAGATCCGGAATTTCAACCTAGATGGTCAGGATCCACAGGCTGTGTTTTTGTTGTGGTTTTGTTTTGCGTCGCTTTGTGTCTCTCGCCATCTCCCAGGCTGGAGTGCAGTGGTGCGATCTCGGCTCACTGTAGCCTTGATCTCCTGTGCTCAGGCGATGCTCCCACCTCAGCCTCCCAAGTAGCTGGGACTGCAGGTGCGCACCACCATCCCCAGCCAATTTTTTTATTTTTTGTAGAGATGGGGTCTCATTTTGTTGCCAGGCTGGTCTTTTAAACTCTGAGTTCAAGTAATCCTCTCGCTTTGGCCTCCCCAAGTGCTGGATTACAGGCGTGAGCCACCATGCCCAGCCCTAGCCTGTGTTCTTAATGGCTTTGCCTTAGAAGGGATGACCCTTAATGGATCGAAAGCAGTCAGGCCCATGAAATCAAATGTGAGCCATAAAATATGAGTCACATATGTGATAACTTTCCTACTGGCCATGTTAAAAAAGAAAAATACAATTATTTTTATTAATTTTATTTAACCAGTATGTTTAAAAACTACCATTTCAACATGTATTCAATATGAATAATAATGAGATAGTTTACATTGTTTTTTCATACTCACTCTTTGAAATCTGGTGAGTATTTTATACCTCCCAATTCGGCCTAGCCACATTTCAAATGCTCAGTAGTCCTTGTGACTGGCAGCTACCATACGGCAGCTGGACTGCCCATGTCTAAAGGATCTCTCAGTGTTACCCTTAGACACTGAAATAACCAGGCTGCTCTTACTCCCTACCCACAATAAAACCCCCACTGTCCCAGCTAGGGACAGCTAAGCTCTGCCCCCTTTAGGATGTCAATCAGTTACTGGAATACCTGACCCTGCCTCTCAACTCAGCCTTGTATGTTGGGGGGTTATCACCATCTTCATGAACTGCAGCCGTCTTTCACCTCAGGGTCAAAAATCCAGAGTCCACAGTCTCTTTCACCCAGATCGGGATCTTGGTTTGCCACTGGCGAGGCAGACAGTTCCCTGCACTCACCCTGAGCCTCTCTGCCTGGAACCAGTCCAACTTGGTGAGTCAGGGCCTGAGTTATGAGTAATCCAGAAGGCCGTGGAACAATTGTCTTCCTGACTTTTGAATCACCCGATCCTCTCTGGGATCAGATCAAGTTGGGGGAGTTGGTTCTGCTGGTTGGCAGGGGCGGGCCCCCTGCTGAGATGTCTCATCTGGTCCCTCCTTTTTCCCTTGGCTCCCAGACAGTCCAGGCATTTGGCAGAGGGAACTTAAATTTTCTGGAATTGCTTTTGCAGGGAATTTATCAAACTCACCAGCCCCTTCACGTGGCTTCCATACTCTCAAGGTTTAGTTCATTGGTTTTGGGGTTCCCCCACCACCTCTTTTTCCTTTAAAAAGGTCTAACCATTAAAACATAACTCAGAAAGCTAGAGAGCGGTTTAAGTAAACTGAAAAATCAAAAGACAGTTGTGGTTATGGTGTGTTGTCAACTTCTCACTTGTCTGAGACCACTCTTTCCACCTGAATCCCCACCCAGAAAATTCTGCAGATTCTGCTTTCAGGCCCCTCTGCCCACCGTTTGGCAGAGACTTTTACACACTGGTGCAAAATTTTAAATTCTTCCAAGAGATGTGCTCTAATCCTAGGGGGACTCTCATGTTGAAATATAACAATGGAGTTAATTAGCATTGCAGGGCTCACAAAACCGCCTCCAGGGGCTCCTTCTCAGATTTAAATCAGGGTAGTGTGTGAGATGGAACAGCTCCCACGGAGAGCTTGTCCACCAACAGCTTCCACCAACAGCTCTGACCACCGTTTTTTCATCCTCCTGCTTTGGCTCTGGGAGGAGGAACAGCTGAGCCTGGACCGGTGGGCAGCATTTACCAGCTGCATGCTAATAGTGCCCAGGGCCCCTTCCCAGCCCACCTCCTGCCTTCCCTTCAGCACTTTGCTCCTGAAGCCAGATCTCCTTAACCCTTTAGGTTCACGCTTACCCCTGTCCTAGAGTGGCAGCAGTTGGGTGAGCCTGGACTTTTTCAGGCTGGGGAAGAAGTCGGGAAGGCCTTTGGCCCAAGCACTCCTTTCAGCTCAGCCTAAATGACTCTGCCGTTCGTTTTGTTTCCTGGACATGAGCTAGATGCTTCATAGATTCTCTGCATGTGTTTCACAACCTTGCCTGGTAGGTATTCTAATCTCCATTTTGCAAATGAGGAAATTAGGACTGAGAGAGGAAGTGGTGTTTCTAAGTTGAACCTGCATAAAAGATAGTTCTGGGATCCTAACCCAGGACTGTCTTCAAAGCCCCATGCCAGGAACACTGTCCCCCACCCATCCCCAGGCCCAGATGGCGGAGAGGCAGCCGCACTATCACTGCTACAAATGCTAGTGATGGTAATGGGAGCAGCAAATACTTTGTAACAGATTGCATTTTGCAAAGGTGGGTGACTAAACATTACACAGAAGGCCCTGGTCTGAGCTTTTAGGGGCTGGTGGGAGGTGTCTGTTCTGTGCAAGCTATCCCACCTCACACACAGCCTTGATTTAAATCTGAAGAGTGGCCTGGGCAACATAGTGAGACCTTGTCTCTACAAAAAAATTTAAAATTTAGCCAGGTATGGTGGTGCATGTGTATAGTCCCAGCTACTCGGAAGGCTGAGACAGGAAGCTGAGCCCAGGAGATTGAGGTTGTAGTGAGCTATAATTGTGCCACTGCACTCTGGCCTGGGTGACAGTAAGACCCTGTGTCTGAAAACTAAAATCAGCCGGGCACGGTGGCTCACACCTGTAATCCGAGCACTTTGGGAGGCCGAGGTGGGTGGATCACGAGGTCAGGAGTTCGAGACCAGCTTGACTAACATGCCTAAACCCCGTCTCTACTGAAAATACAAAAATTATCCAGGTGTGGTAGTGCACACCTGTAATCCCAGCTACTCAGGAGGCTGAGGCAGGAGAATCACTTGAACCCGGGAGGCAGAGTTTGCAGTGAGCCGAGATCGCACCGCTGAACTCTAACCTGGGCAACAGAGCAAGACTCTGTCTCCAAATAAATAAGTAAATAAATAATAAAATATAAGGAGTTTGTTCAGGGGTTTTATAAGCCATGCTGAGATATATATGAGTATAGATGTCTGTATTGATACCTATTTCTAGACAGACATACCTCAGAGATACTGTGGGTTTGGTTCCAGAACATAGCAATAAAGTGAATATAACAATAAGCTGAGTCACACAAATTTTTTGGTTTCCCAGTGCATATAAATGTCTTGCTTATAATAGTCAGTAGACTATTAAGTGTGTAAGGCCATTATGTCCAAAAAATGTATATACCTTAATTTAATTATTTATTTTCTTAGCCTGGCTCAAGGGGAAACCTTAATTTTAAAATTCTTTACTGCTAAAAAATGCTAACGATCAGGCTGAGCATGGTGGCTCATGCCTGTAATCCCAGCACTTCAAGAGGCCGAGGTGGGTGGATCACCCCAGGTCAGGAGTTTGAGACCAGCCTGGTCAACATGGCGAAACCCCATCTCTACCAAAAATACAAAAATTAGCCAGGTGTGGTGGCATGCGCTTATAATCCCAGCTACTCAGGAGGCTGAGGCACAAGAATCTCTTGAACCCGGGAGGTGGAGGTTGCAGTAAGCTGAGATTGAGCCACTGCACTCCAGCCTGGGGACAGAGCAAGACTCCTCAAAAACGTAGAGGATCATCTGAACCTTCAGCGAGTCATAATCTTTCTGCTGGTAAAAGGTCTTTCTCCATGCAGATGGCTGCTGACTGATCAGGGTTGTGCCTGCTGAAGCCTGGAGTGGCTGTGGTAATTTCTTACAATAAGACAATGAAATTTGCCATATTAATTGGCTTGTCCTTTCATGAAAGATTTCTCTGTAGCATCCGATGCTATTTGACAGCATTTAACCCACAGTAGAACTTTGTTCACAATTGAAGTCAATTCTCTCAAACCCTGCTGCTGCTTTTTCAACTAGGTTCATATAATAATCTAAATCCTTTGCTGACATTTCAACAATGTTTACAGCATCTTTACCAGGAGTACATTCCATCTCAAGAAACCACTTCCTTTGCTCTTTCCTAAGAAGCAGTTCCTCATCTGTAAAAGTTTGATCATGAGATTGCAGCAGTTCAGGCACATCTTCAGGCCCCACTTCTAATTCTAGTTTTCTTGCTATTTTCACCCTATCTGCAGTTACTTCTTCCACTGCTGTTTGGAACCCCTTCAAGACATCCACGAGGGTTGCAACCAACGTCTTCCAAACCCTGTTAATATTGATATTTTGACATTCTCCCAGGAATCACAAATATTCTTATTGGCAAATAGACTAGTGAATCATTTCGAGAATGTTTTCAATTTATTTTGCCCAGATCCTTCCAAGGAATCACTGTTTATGGCAGCTACAGCCTTATAAAATGTATTTCTTAAACAATAATACTTGAAAGCTAAAATCACTCCTTGATCCGTGGACTGCAGAATAGATGTTGTATTAGCAGGCATGGAAACAACATTCGTCTCCTTGTACATCTCCATCAGAGCTCTTGGGTGACCAGTTGCATTGTCAATGAGCAGTAATATTTTGAAAGGAGTCTTTTTTTCTGAGCAGTAGTTCTCAACAGTGGGCTTAAAATATTCAGTAAACCATGCTGTAAACAGATGTGTCATCCAGGCTTTGTTGTTCCATTTAAAGAGCACAGGCAGAGCAGATTGAGCATAATTCTCCCCTTGATCTTAGCCAAAAGGCTGAGAAGCAATAGATTTAGCATAATTTTTAAGGGCCCTAGGATTTTCACAATGGCAAATGGGCATTGGCTTCAACTTAAAGCCATCAATTCCATTAGCCTCTAAGAGAGTCAGCCATTCTTTTGAAGCTTTGAAACAAGACATCCACTTTTCCTTTCTAAGTAGAAAAGTCCTAGATGGCATCTTCTTCCAGGAGAAGAGTGTTTCATCTACACTGAAAATCTATTGTTTAGTGTAGCCACCTTCATCAGTTGTCTTAGCTAGACCTCAGTAACTTGCTGCAGCTTCTACATCAGCACTTGCTGCTTCACCTTTATGTTATAGAGACGCCTTCTTTCCTTAAACCTCATGATCCAGGCTCTTCTGCCTTTCAGCTTTTCTGCAGCTTCCTCACCTCTCTTTAGCCTCCATAGAATTGAAGTGAGTTACGGCCTTGCTCTGGAATAGGCTTTGGTTTAAGTGAGTGTTGTGGCTGATTTGATCGTCTATCCAGATCACTCAAACATTCCCTGTATTAGCAGAAAAGCTATTTTGCTTTCTTAACATTCATATGTTCACTCGAGCAGCACTTTTAATTTCCTTCAAGAACTTTTCCTTTGCATTCACACTTTGGCTGTTTGGTACAAGAGGCCTGGCTTTTGGCCTGTCTCAGCTTTCAAAATACTTTCCTCGCTAAGCTTCATCATTTCTAGTTTTTTATTTATTATTATTGTTATTAATCCTTTTCCTTCCTGCAATTAGCTTTTGATTTAAAGTGAGAGAAATGAGACCCTTCCTTTCACGTAAATACATAGAGGCCATTGTAGGGTTATTAATTGGCCTGATTTCAATGTTGTTGTGTCTCTGGGAGTAGAGAGGCCAGAGAGGGACAGAGATGGGGAAACGGCCAGTTGGTGGAGCAGTCAGAACACACACATTTATCAATTAATTTCACTGTTTTATGAATGCAGTACATGGTGCCCCAAAACAATTACAATAGTAACGTTAAAAATCACTGATCACAGATCACCAAACAGATATAGTAATAATGACAAAGTTTGAAATACTGTGAGAATTACCAAAATGTGTGACGTGAAGACATAAAGTGAGCACATGCTATTGGAAAAATGGTGCCTGTAGTCTTCTTCAAGGTAAGCTTGCCACAGACCTTGAATTTTTTAACAAGCAGAACAAACCACAGTATCTGCAAGGCACAATGAAGTGAGGAGCACAGTAAAACAAGGTGTGCCTGCGTGTAATCATAATCTCTCACGTAAAGGGTTAGAGATCTATCTCCTATCCTATGCTGTGACAATGTGACTAACACCTGCCTCCCTGAACGGTAGAGTCTATTTCCCCTGTGATATGGTTTGGGTCTGTGTCCCCACCCAAATCTCATGTTGAATTATAATCCCCCGTGTTGGGGAAAGGACCTGAGGCAAGGTGATTGGATCATGGGGGAGGATTTCCCCCTTGCTGTTCTCATGATAGTGAGTTTTCATGAGATGTGGTTGTTGAAAAGTGTGTAGCACTTCCCCATCTTCCTCTCGCCTGCTCCGCCATGGTAAGACATGCCCGCTTCCCCTTGCCTTCGGTCATGATTGTTAAGTTCCTGAGGCCTACCCAGCCATGCGTCCTGTACAACCTGTGGAACTATGAGTCAATTAAACCTCTTTTCTTTATAAATTATCAAGTCTCAGGTAGTTCTTTATAGCAGTGTGAGAACAGGTTAATACACCCTCCTCTTGAACTTGTGTGTCTTATAACTGCTCCAGGCAATAGAAATGGCTGCAGCGTTCTATTTTCTTTTCTTGACACAGAATTTCGCTCTTGTTGCCCAGGCTGAAATGCAATGGCACAATTTCAGCCCACCGCAACCTCCAACCTCCGGATTCAAGTGATTCTCCTACCTCAGCCTCCCGAGTAGCTGGGATTACAGGCATGCGCCACCACACCTGGGTAATTTTTGGTATTTTTAGTAGAGATGGGGTTTCTCCATGTTGGTCAGGCTGGTCTCGAACTCCCAACCTCAGGTTATTCACCCACCTTGGCCTTCCAAAGTGCTGAGGTTACAAGCATGAGCTACTGTGCCCAGCCACTGTGTGGCTTTTGAGGTTAGATCGTAAACGACTTAGGGTCTCTCATGGGCTGCATTCACCCTCAGTGTTCAACCCAGGAAGGATCTGTTTCCGAGATCACTCACATGAGTCAGGACCTTGCTGTTGGCTGCAGAAGTCAGTTCCTTGACATGTGAGACTCTCCTTAGGACTAGTCACAACATGGAAGCTTGCTTTTCCCACTAAAGAGAGAGAGAGAGAGAGAGAGAGAGAGAGAAAGAGAGGCTGCAGTCTTTTAGCAAACTAATCTCAGAAGTGGCATCCGTCACTTTTGCCACGTTCTGTTTGTTAGAAACCAGGTCACCAGGTCCAGCCTACACATAAGGGGAAGAAATTACACAAGGATATGAACACCAGGAGCAAGATGCCTGGGGGGAGTTTAGAGCCTGCCTGCCTGCACCACAGCTTCCTGTTTAAATTTTCTTTTCTTTTAGAAACGGTCTGGCTCTGTCACCTGGGCTGGAGTGTAGTGGCACAATCATAGCTCATTGCAGGTTTGAACTCCTGGGCTCAAACGATCATCCCACCTCAGCCTCCCGAGTAGCTGAGACTGCACGCATAAACCGCTGAACCCAGTCTACAGCTTCCTTTATTGATCCTTTCAGCTGGGCCTTGCTGTGCCCATTGTACAGATGCACACACCTAGGCACACAAGGTTAAGTCCCTTAGATGGGATCACACATGGTAAACAGGGAGTGGAACATATTTCAGTATAAATACTCCGGCCGCTTTGCCTCCTTGTGAACTCCAATACAAGGAACGATCTGCTATAGAGGAAACAGGCTCCACTCATGTATTTAAAACTCTCAACAGCTTTTCTAAACTAACTTATCACTTAACTATACAATTCCAGGTTTATATAGTCCTAAACCCTCCCCTCCTCTCTAATTTGAGGCTGCAGGACCATGAAAAACACTGATAGAATTTCTACCCTGGCTGCACTTGTGGAGATTTGCAAAGTGCTGTTGCCCAGACCACACCCCAAATCCATAATATCAGAATTTCTGGAGGTGAGACCCAGGCACCGAGATTTTCTTTAAGAAAAGAAAAAGTTGGCCGGGCACAGTGGTGCAAGCCTGTAATCCCAGCACTTTGGGAGGCCAAGGTGGGTGGATCATGAGGTCAAGAGATGGAGACCATCCTGGCCAAGATGGTGAAACCCCGTCTCTACTAAAAACACAAAAAATTAGCTGGGCATGGCGGCGCGTGCTTATAGCCCCAGCTACCCAGGAGGCTGAGGCAGGAGAATTGCTTGAACCCGAGAGGCGAGGGTTGCAGTGAGCCGACATTGCATGGCTGCACTCCATCCTGGTAACAGAACGAGACTCCATCTCAAATAAATAAATGAATAAATAGTTTTTAAAAAGAAAAAGTTTCTTCAAATATCTTTTTGCCCTATGAAAAACATAACTTAAAAAATTTTAAATAACTTAAAATGATCCTCAAATGTCTTTTTGTCTTATGAAAAAAGAATTAAAATTTAAAAACATTTTTAAAAAGCTCTCCAAATGATTCCGGTGTGCATTCAATGTGATGTTGGTAAAATGTAGAATTGGAATGACTCAGCAGGTCTGGGCTGGGGCCTCAGAATCTACACCTCTAACAAGCTCCCGATTGATGCCAGTGCCACCGGTCCGCAGACCACATTTTGAGGATCATTGTTTTAGGCAGTGGTTTGCAATCTTGGCTACACACTGGAATCAGCGTGGAAGTTTCAGAAATGCTGATGCCTGAAGTGCAGTCCTAGAAGTTTGTATTGCATTGGTCTGGGCTGAGACCTCAGCATCAGGAGGCACTCAGGTAATTCCAGCATGCAGCCAAGGCAGGGAACTGCTGCTGTGCCTACTGAGGTCTCCCCTCACCGCGCTCCCCCCACACCCAGCCTCCACTCCTAAACTGCGTCTTCTCCCACCCCCTTCCATCCTGATGCTCTTCCCCACTAGGCAGCTGTCTTTAGTGTGGTTTGACAGCAGCAAGGTAGGCCCCCAGGTGCCCTGACATCTTTCTCCGGGTGTGGAGAATTCGACCATGAACCATTCATCTCTGTGTGTTGAGTGTCACTCTCTCCTTGGGGGCCTGTTAGGAATGTAAGATTCCCAAGAAAGGTAGCACATTACATCTCTAACAAATCACAAAATGCTCCTGCCTGGCCTCCCCACTCTCTCTCATCCAATCTCCAAAGTGTAGCCAGAAGGCTCTTTCTAAAATGCAAAATCAAATTACACTCTTGCTTAAACCCTCCAGTGGTTCCCATTGCTTTCTTTTTTTTATTTTTATTTTTTATTTTTGAGACAAGAGTCTCGCTCTGTCACCCAGGCTGGAATGCAATAGCACAATCTCGGCTCACTGCAACCTCTACCTCCCAGGTTAAAGCGATTCTCCTGTCTTAGCCTCCCAGATAGCTGGGATTACAGGCATAGGCCACCATGTCTGGCTAATTTTTGTATTTTTGATGGAGATGGGATTTCATCATGCTGGTCTCAAACTTCTGACCTCAAGTCATCTGCCTGCCTCGGCCTCCCAAAGTGCTGGGATTACAGGTGTGAGTCATTACGCGTGGCCCCCATTGCCTTCTTTAGGGCACTCCAGCCCATCTCTCCCCTCCTGTAGCCATCCATCACCTGTTACCTTTACCAACCACATTCCAGTCACTGTCCAGTCACTGTTCTATGCAGTTTCAGAACCTGCCCTGCTCTCCTGGCTTTTGCTCCTGCCCCTGTCTCTGCTTCTGAGGCCAACTCCTCCTGCAAGACTCGGCAAAACTGGGCCTTCCTGGAGAGCTTCCTTGACCCTCATCCCCCAAACCCCGTAGTGAGATGGGAATATCCTCAGATGGCAGGCCCAGGACCCTACTACCCTGCCCCTCTGTGTCCACAGTGCCTAGCCCTGTACTCACACGATGCTTGGAAAGGGAGGCAAGGAGGGAGGAAGTAAGTTGAGCACTTAAAAGGAGAGGAGGGAAATTTACAAAAGAAAGATAAAGAGAAGAAAAGGGGAAAGAGATACCTACCCAGAAGACATCCTACTTCAGAGCTTTATTGGGTCATTTCATTATGGGCCTTCAGGATGACAATATCTTTTTTTCTGTTTTTGAGATGGAGTCTTGCTCTTGTTGCCCAGGCTGGAGTGTAGTGGCGCAATCTCAGCTTATTGCAACCTCACCACGCCTGGCTAATTTTTGTATTTTTAGTATAGATGGGGTTTCGCCATGTTGCCCAGGCTGGTCTCGAACTCCTGACCTCAGGTGATCCACCCACCTCGGCCTCCCAAAGTGCTGGGATTACAGGATTGAGCCACCACAACTGGCCAACAATTTCTTCTTTGCAAAGCATCCTATAGATGACAGTGGCTCTGGCCTAGGCTCCAGGTTCTTGAAGTCTCACTCAAAAATGAAAAGATGATTTAACAAACTTTCTTGCCAAATACAACCTCTCTGTCTGATAGCTCTCAGAAAAAGCCAGTCAGCCAGTCACGGTGGTTCATGCCTACAATCTCAGTACTCTGGGAGGCCAGGTTGGAGTTGGATCCCAAAGGAAGGTGAAGTTAATGTTATTTCCGTCGTGATCTTTCTCTCTTCTCTCCATTCTCCCTTTTCTCTCTCTTTGTACGTTCCATCCCTTCTCCCTCCATAGTGCTGGCTTCATTTCAATGTTTCTTGGTATAATTTGATTAAATTAGAGCCTTAGCCTTGTTTCCCACATGCCCACATGTCCAGCTTTGAAAATCCCAGCCTGAAACATACCCTGTCCTGCCTAGGTCAGCTGCCCTTGGTCTGGTTTTCTGCCAAAGCTACCCGTGATGAATGAGAGGGGCATTCTTACCACTCTCACTAGCACACTGGGTGCGGTGGGCTGTTCCCAGCCAGCCTGTTGTAATCAGTGAACGAGAGTGACATTGAATCACTTCTAATACAAAGCAAAAGCCAATCATTTGATAATTATGATATTTTATCTGTCTTTAGTAATAAACAACTAGTGACTTTCCTTAAAAATGAATCAAGGCAGGCTGGGTGCAGTGGCTCACACCTGTATTCCTTGCACTTTAGGAGGCTGAGGCTAGTGGATCATTTGTGGTCAGGAGTTCAAGACCAGCCTGGCCAACACGGTGAAACCCAGTCTCTACTAAAAATACAAAAATTAGCCAGCGTGGTGGCACACGCTTATAATCTCAGCTACTTGGGAGGCTGAGGCAGGAGGACGGCTTGAATCCGAGGTAGAGGTCGCAGTGAGCCGAGCTGAGATTGCACCATTGCACTCCAGCCTGGGTTACAGAGCAAGACTCCATCTCAGGAAAAAAAAAAAAAAAAAAAAAAGAATCAAGGCAGGGTGCAGTAGCTCACACCTATAATCCTAGCACTTTGGGATGCCAAGGTGGGAGGATCACTTGAGCCCAGGAGTTCGAGACCAGCCTGGGCAACAAAATGAGGCCTGTCTCTACCACAAATACAAAAATTAGCTGGGCAAGGTGACGTGCACCTGGTCCCAGCTACTCCAGAGGCTGAGGTGGGAGAATGACTTGAGCCCAGAAATTCCAGGATGCGATGAGCCGTGATCACTCCACTGCCCTCCAACCTGGGCTCCAGAGTGAGACCCCATCTCAAAATCAAAAAAAGGAGAAAAACAGAATCAAAATGTATTCCATATATTCTACACCAGAGACCTCAAATATGCATATAAAACACCTTTGAAAATATTAATATAATTAATGCTATGCTTCTTTTCATGAAGATGTTTAGGGACTTACTTGGGATGACATGACTTTTTTTATTTTTTATTTTTTTTGAGACAGTTTTACTCTTGTTACCCAGGCTGGAGTGCAGTGGCACGATCTTGGCTCACTGCAACCTTCACCTCCCAAGTTGAAGCGAATCTCCTGCCTCAGCCTCCCAAGTAGCTGGGCACCCACCACCACGCCCAGCTAATTTTGTATTTTTAGTAGAGATGGGGTTTCACCATGTTGGTCAGGCTGGTCTCAAACTCCTGACCTTAGGTGATCTGCCCGTCTTGGCCTCCCAAAGTGCTGGAATTATAGGCATGAGCCACTGCACCCAGCCAACATTACTTTAAAAATACAGAATTTTTTGAAATTCTAGCATAAGTGGAGTAGAGGGTGTGATTTGTTATCAGAGAGCACCACATAGGACATACTGGGTGCTCGGAAATGATAAAGGAGTTCATGCATCGTGAGAGCAGAAGGTGGGAGTTGCCCAGCTGTCACCCTGCATCGTCATCTGTTGCGTTTCCAGCTCACCTCTGAGCTCCTTGGACGGCAGTGTAGTGCCTGATGCACAGTAGGAGTGCAATAAATGTTTATTGAACTGAATTGCTTGCCTAATGGCTGAGTCAGTAAAGCAGATGTAAAAAGAAATTGCCCCACTCTGAAAACTCCCTTTGGATTTTGGCCAAAACTCTATTTCAGCACATTCTGTTAGGGTTAAAGATACATTTACTCCCAGGAAAAAATAAAATGGAAAGTCACTTTCTCTTTCTTCTCATTGTGTTAAAAGAAAACCCGTTTGAAATCATCCTCTGCCATTTCTTTTCCATCAGCATTACATTAATAAGATGTGTTGCTGTGAAAATGCCTCCTTTAAACACATCAAATGGATTAATGTTGGCACTGTATCAGGTGCAATTTCTGTTTCTATAAAACATCTTTAGACACATAAAAACTACTTAAATGAGAAGGAGAAAACCCTTCCCTTTTCCCATCATCCCGTCGACTCTGTGGGAGAAGCTGACATTTCTAGAGGCTCTGGTTCTGTTCCCTCCTGTAGGAGCCATTGAGTGGTGAAGAGCCAGCTTCTCACTGTGAATCCCTCTCTCATCAAGGGCTCTAACAGCCTGGGGAGCTGGCCCAGCTGATTAACAGGGCTTTAGCCAGCAGGGACCAGGTGGAAGGAGAGGAAGGTAGCAAAGGAGGGGCCTGGAAGCTGAGCGGCATTGACTCCTTGCAGATTGCTTGGAAAATCTTCCCAGTTCCTATCATTGGAGGAAAAATAGGGCAGAAGCTAACTTGGGGTCATCCCGATGCACACCCAGAAACACAGTCCAGCACACCTGTGTAAAGCATTATTTCCTGCGCACTCCCCACCATGTTATTAATTCTTAGCCTCCGATGCACAAGGAATAACTAGGCTAGTGGTTCTCAAACCGTGGTCCCTAGACCAGCAGCATCACCATAACCTAGAAACTTGCTACAAATGCCAATCCTTGGACCCCACCCCAGATCCTCTGAACGGACAATCTGGGTATTCACAAGCCCTGCAGGGGATTGATATGTATATTTGAGAACCACTGCACTAGGCAAGTCCTGGGGAAAACATTTCTTCTTTTCAGTGGGCTAGGATTCCTACCAATTCTCCAGATTCCCTTGTGGCCCCCACCAGCTGAGGACTACACTCATCATTTGTTAAAATTCTGAATGCCAGGATGAGGGAAAGAAAATAATATTTATTGAGTGGCTGCTACAGACAGAAGCCATCATCTATCTGTCACATGTCTTGTTAATTTAATTATCAACATAATTCTTTCAAATAGATATTAGACCATTGTTAGGACTGAATTGTGGCCCCCCTGACTCATAAGTTAAAACTCTAAGCCCCGGAACCTTAGACTGTAACCATATTTAGAGCTGAGGTCTTTAAAAGGGTGATGAATTTAAAATGAGGCCATTAGGGTGGGCCCTAATCCAGTCTGACTGGTGTCCTTATAAGAAGAGGGAATTTGGACACAATGAGAGACACCAGGAGTGTGTGTTCACAAAGAAAAGGCCATATGAGGACACAGAGAGAAGGTGGCCATCTGCAAGGCAGGGCAAGAGCCCTCAGAAGAAAACAGCACCTTCATACTGGACTTCCAGCCTCCAGACTGTGAGATATAAATTTCTGTTGTCTAAGCCACCCGCTCTGGAATTTTGTTATGACAGCCTCAGCAAGCTAATGTAATGGGCAATAAAGTGTTTCTCTGGAGAACCCTAATCCAACCATTTTTTGCAATCCAGACGATCAAGATAGCTTTACCTAACTCTTATCCAATAGAAGCTGTTAGGCAAGCACACGTCATTGAACTGCCACCATATAGATCCCATGAAAAGCTTCATTTGACAGGTGAGGCACTGAGGCTTAGAGAGAGGAGAAATGATTTGCCCAGTTTGGCCCAGCCGGCAAACGGTAGAGGAGGGTCTTGAAACCAACCAGTTAGAGCTCAAGGTTTGTGCATGAGCCACGATTCTCCACCACCTCCCCTGCTGCGGCGCCTGTGTGAATGGTTCAAGTTCATCATGCAGTGCTCTGCAGCAGTTCACGGGCATCAGTGTCACTCTTATCCCACTTTGACAGGTAAGAAAACCGAGACTTAGTAAAGATGAAGGGAGCGGCCTAAGCCCACGCAGCTGGCAAGTCGCAGAGCAGAGAATTGAGCCAGGGCCCTTTCCTTTCACCGATCTGACTTCCACCAGGGAGTCTTATTTGTTCCCAGCACATTTGTGTTTTCATAGGACATTCCTGAAAGCCTTGAGGAGAATACATCTTTGAGGGAAGAATTTAACAAGAAGCAGGAGAATGTCATAGTAATACGATACTTATGCTTGTGATATATCACACGTCTTCTGTGAGCCCAGCATTGTGCCAGGGACTGAATTCTCTCACGCATTTTTTTGTGTGTGTCTTACTTAGACACACAATGCTGGGGCATCTACAGTCTCTGCAACCATAGAAAGGGGCAGTTAACCACGTAAAGGAGTCAGGTTGCCAGAGAAATCCTGACTCCCCTACTTACAAGCTGGAAGACCTTGGACAGTTTACAGAACTTCCACATGCCTCAGCTTCCTCATCTGTGAAATGGGGGCAACTGTGATAGTGGCAGCTTCTGTCTCCTCAGCTTGTGAAGAGCAACTGGGTTAATACAGGCAAGGGGCTTAGGATTGTGCCTGACCAGTGGCAAAAGCTTTTATAAGGAACTCCTGCCGTTATTATAAGACAGCTGAAACATGCTTCTGGTCTTTTGTCAAGCAAATGCTCAGGCATCTTCATTTCAGCCTCAGGTTGTTGGGAACTATTCCAACAACTAAGGATGAGCTCTATGCAAGTCCATGTAAGTTTATTTCTGAGTGCAATGGGGAAGAGAAATGGGGAGAAATTGGTTTTACAAGGTGCACAGTGTGTCTACAATTATCTCTTGCCAAACCCAGCCTTGACAATTGTTAATAGTAAATAGTATTCTATCTATTAAACCACAAATACCCCCCAATTTTCCCTGTCACTTTTCTGCCAAGCCCCTGTGAAAATGCTCAGTCTCCTTAATAACAATAATAATAATGATAATAACATGAGTTGCCCAGTATATGTTAAAACCATAAGCCAAGAGTAACAACAGAACAATGTGAAGGTTTATTTTGCAGGCGTCACGTTTGTGAGTGATGTTATTGACCATTAACTGGTCTGTACTCTCAGTGAAGGGATAAGGGCAGGAAGAGACATTTCAGAGAAACATGTGGACACGTACAAAGGCCCACATCCGACAATACTCATTATTCACTGCAGCACTGGCAGTAACCTCAATGTCCATCAGAAAAAGACTGAGTGAATAAAATGACAGGACAACCGTATGGTGGAATGAGATATATGTAGGCACACTGATATGGAACTCTCTGAGATCAGTGATACATAAAAAGGCAGAACACACTTTAAATGGGTGAATTGTCTGGTATGTGAACTATATCTCAATAAAACTGTTATTTTTGTTTGTTTGTTTGTTTTTTGAGACAGAGTCTCGCTTTGTCGCCAGGCGCCAGGCTGGAGTGCAGTGGCACAATCTCGGCTCACCGCAACCTCCACCTCCCGGGTTCAAGCAATTTTCCTGCCTCAGCCTCCCGAGCTAAAAATTAGCTGGGACTACAGGCACATGCCACCACACCCAGCTAATTTTTATATTTTTAGTAGAGACAGGGTTTCACCATGTTGGCCAGGATGGTCTCGATCTCTTGACCTGGGGATCTGCCCGCCTCGGCCTCCCAGAGTGCTGGGATTACAGGCTTGAGCCACTGCGCCTGGCCTTGTCATTTTGTTTTTAAAGAAAGTCACAGAAGTGTGTTGTGCCTACTGTTTGTCATTTTAAAAGTGCCTATATGTAAGTACCAACGTCTGTATGGACTATCTGGATGAATAAGTAAGAAACTGAAACCTTCTCTGAGAGAGGAATGACAGTTAAGCGTAGAAGAGAGAGTTTATTTTTACTGTAATTCATGTGTAATTCTGGTATTTTTTGAAATCACGTTGAAGTATTTCCCACTCAATCAAGACAGTCATTTTGCAACACAGAGAAAAAGACAGGAGGAATAAATATGTATTGAATGATATAGAGTGCTGGGCACCGATCTAAATCATGCAATTGTGCATGCCCACAAGATATATATTATTGTTATTATTATTCCCATTTTACGGAGGGACAAAGTAGCTTCCTTGCACCAGGTCTCACAAGTAGGAGGTTCAGCCAGCGAAATATGCTGAAATTCACCAGCTGCTTCTCCAGCTTCCTTGGATTTCTGGAATCTTAGAATTTGAGACTTCCCAAAGAAGGGTCCTCAAGATAAAGCAGGTTACAGTGTTTAAAAAGGTACAAACATCTCACAAGTAATTATCTTTTTTTTGTATTTATTTATTTATTTATTTATTTATTTTGGAGACAGAGTCTTACTCTGTCACCCAGGCTGGAGTGCAGTGGTGTGATTTCAGCTCACTGCAACCTCGGCCTCCTGGGTTCAAGTGATTCTCATGCCTCAGCCACCTGAGTAGCTAGAATTACAGGTGCGCACCATTATGCCTGGCTGATTTTTTTGTCTTTTTAGTAGAGACAGGGTTTCATCAATGTTGGCCAGGCTTGTCTTGACCCCTTGACTTCAAGCGATCCGCCTGCCTTGGCCTCCTGAAGTGCTGGGATTACAGGCGTGAGCCACTGCACCCAGCCTTATTTTATTTTATTTTATTTTATTTTATTTTATTTTATTTTTTGTGAGTATACAGTAGTTGTATATATTTATGGGGTACATGAGATGTTTTGATACAGGCATGCAATGTGAAATAAACACATCATGGAGAATGGAGTATCCGTCCCTCAAGCATTTATCCATTGAGCTGCAAACAATCGAATCACAAGTAACTCTAAAACCCCCGCTGAAAGGTGACCTGCCGTATCTGCCAGGATTGCTTAGGAAGCCACACTCCTGGACCCTGGTGGGCTGTCTGGGCAGCTTCCTGACATCTGTGAATCCATCTGGGTCTCCCCTGAGCCCCTGTGAACAATGGGTGGGGGGTGCCCAGACTGTTGAGAAGAATCTTCTTGCTGAGACCACAAAGAAGGTTTGCTTGAAAACGTACTGTAGCATCATGGCATTCACCCGTCCTCCCCCAGGGCCATAAACAGGTATTTAATTACAAGGCAGGTGGGAGACTTCAGAACCAGGGGTCAGCCATTCCACTGTTTGTGGAATTTTGTTACCGGAGAGCCACTAGATTGCACTGAAGATTGCCCGTGCACCGGGCAATTTGTGTTTCTCTGCTTGAGGTGAGTTGCTACATTGTTGAAAGGAAAATTTTTCTTGAAAGAGAGAAAATTCCAAGGGTGATAGCTGGCAGTCATTCTGAGAAAGTATAGTTTACCACTCAGCAGCAATGTTTAGCCAGTTCTGAAGGAGAAACATGTACTGGGCTGGGATCATGGAGTCTAAGCCTAATTTCTAGAACTGGCATTCCTGGAGGACCTACTATGTGCCACGTACTTTACACATGATGTCATTGAGTCTTCAGCCCTCTAACAAAGTGTTAAAGAAATTGATGCTTTAATGAAGCAGACCACCCAGAAGCTCCCAGGTTGATTCTAAAAAGAGAGGGGCACCTCCATCAAAATTCCTGACTCCTGACTCACTGTCATCACTGGCGTCCCAGCAGCATCAAAAGTGGGGCTCCTCGGATCCTCGGCCTTCCTCTTACTCCTTTGTAGCTGAGACAAGCCTGGAATGTTCAAATAAGAGGGACTCAGTCAAGGAATGCAAAAGGAAAACAATTACGTGAACCTAGAAACTGCGGCGTACGGGGTGCAGCCCATTTGCTGGAACCCATCGTCACTTCTATCTACATAAGACTGCAGAAAAAGATGGCACCTGCTGTTTTTTCCTTCTGTTCCCTCTTGGGTCCCCATTTGTTCATTCATTCATGCACTCACTTGTTCAAAAAATATTTATTAAGGAGCTACTATGTGCCAAATATTGAAAATATAGCTTTGAACCAGACAGTTCTCCTAGAACTTTTCATTCAGGTGGGGAGACAGATAAAGAGATGTCTAAATA
The DNA here is from genome assembly GCF_009761245.1 of Sapajus apella. Classification (NCBI taxonomy): domain Eukaryota; kingdom Metazoa; phylum Chordata; class Mammalia; order Primates; family Cebidae; genus Sapajus; species Sapajus apella. Next base: position 43,796,652 of record NW_022436944.1, read on the forward strand.
CATATATAAAATAATCTCTGATGGTAACAGGTAGTAAGGGGAAAATAAAATAAGGTGATGTGGTAGAAAGGAATCTCTGAAAGTCTTTAATAGCCAATCATTTAAAAGCAATGTTCTCACAATTATTATACACACACATACATATGTGCACCTGTGCACACACATGCGTATAGTCATCCCTCAGTATACTCAGGAAATCAGCTCTAGGACCCCCACATACACCAAAATCAAACAGCCCTCCATATAAGCAGGTTTCACATGCCTAAAATACTATATTTTTGATCTATGTTTAGCTGAAACAAATCCACACATAAGTGGACCCAGGCAGTTCAAACCCATGTTGTTCAAGTGTCAACTGTACATGTATACGTATATACACACGTGTATGCATACATGCATGCATATATATGTAATTATATCTATTTTATAGATGAGGAAATTGAGGCTCAGACAGGCTAAGTGACTTGGTTAAAACCACAGTAACTAAGTTCCCTCAAGTTTCTCTGTAGAGCCACAGGTTTTCTCACTGTTTCCTGGTGCCCAGATCAACTTGTTGAGGGTGTGCTTGGAGCACTCCAGCTCTGTGAAATGCAGCAGACTGGATCAGCCTATGGTATCCCGCTCACCTAGGCACACTGGCATAGAGCCTCTTGATGGTGACAACACCTGCTGGGGACTTGTGTCATCAGAAAACTGAAAGGCCTGCAGGAAGACTGAAGAAATCAGAGGCCTATAGACATGGCAGGGCTGCTTAGCTGGGGCCTTATACACATCCATGGTCAGTAAAAGGTGGTGATTCTCCTGTGTTCCCTGCTCAGAATCATCTACGTTCACCTCTTCCTTTCTTCTCATAACAAAATGCTGGATTGTCCTTTCTTAACCTCAGAGTGGCCCACCGTAGGAAGCACAGTGATATCCAAAGGCAGACACTCAACCCAACCTAGCCTAGCAGATTCTCTGTCCCAGGAATCTGAAACAGGAGTGGACGTCTCACAGATTTCTCAAGTACCTGGAATTGTGAAAGAAGTTCTGAAAACTCCTACAATATTTATCATTCCTGTCCTTGATGAGACAGGAATCTTCTTTGAATTACAAAAGCTACCTGTCTTACAGTTTATGCAAGCCAACTGCAGTTTCTGTTGCTTGCAACCAAAAGAGTACTGAATCATATATAGAGCTATAGTGTGGTGGTCAAGCAAGCAGACAAAAAAATCAATACATAATCACAAAATGTGATAAAGTACCGTGACGAGAAAGAGCAAGGAGGCTGGAAAGACTAACAAGAGAGGCCAATTTTAGACTGGGTGGTCAGGGAAAAGAGTTTGGGGGGGAATTATATTTAAAATTGGAACCTTAAATATGAGGAATCAGCCATTGGAAGAGTAGAGGAAAGACTTATGGAGGCAAACAGAAAGCATGAAAAAATACATGGAGCAAGGAAGGGTCAGCGGGCTCATTCCAGACACGAAGGAATGAGCCAGTGGGGCTGGAGCCCGTGGAGAGAAAGTTCATCTCGGAGTGAATCTAGTGCAGTTTTCCTCCTCTTGGTTGGTTGAAGTGGTGAATGTCTATAGTTTTTTTTTCCCCTCAGAAGTGAGCAAAATACAGCTTAGCATTTAGCTGTACCATTATGTGTATCTGTTGTATAATGACATGGAATCCCAATTGGGAATGGGCAAGTTTTTTTCTTTTCTTTTTTTTTTTTAAAGACAGGTCTTGCTCTGCTGCCCAGGATGGAGTCCAGTGGCATGATCACAGCTCACTGCAGCCTTCAACTTCTGGGCTCAAGGAATCCTCCCACCTTAGCCTCCCAGGTAGCTGGGACCAACAGGCACGTGATAACCATACCTGGCTAATTTCTTGTTTGTAGAGAGATAAGGTCTACATCTCTACAGGCTGTTGCCCAGCCTGATCCTGAACTCAAGTGATCCTCTTGCCTTGGCCTCCCAAAGCGTTGGTATTACAGGTGTGAACCACCGTGCCTGGCCAAGTTATTTTTCCATATCATATGATTTTAGCACCTGCTTACAGGAACCTCTGGTGGAATAAGAACTCAATTTCTTCAGGATTAACTTGGATAAATCAGATAATAAAAAATGTGTCCTGGGCTTTGGTAGATCCAAGAGTCTGGTGTGTGTGTAGTAGGTGGTGGAGGAAGATGGGAATGTGTAGAAGGAGGAAGCTGGAGAGAACTCTTTCCTCCCTGCACCCTCCCTGCCCACTCCTGGTCAGTTCAATACCTGGGAATGTACATTAGTTATCTGCTGCTCTGTAGCAAACGACCACACATGTAGAAGCTCCAACAACACCCACTTATTAGTGTACAGGTCTGTAGGTTAGGAGTTGGGCACAGCGTGGCTGGGTTCTTGCTGAAGGCATCACAAGGCCAGAATCCAGGTATTGGCTCACATGTTTCTCATCTGGGCTTCATGATCCTCTTCCAAGCCCACTCGTTGTTAGCAGGATCCATTTCTTTACAGCTATAGAACTAAGGTTTCCATCTGCCTCTCTTCACTGGCAGTTCACAACATGAATGTTTGCTTTTCTCCAGCCAGCTGGAATGTGTCTCACTGTATCCTGTTCGCCTACCAGGTGGAGAAAACTCTCTGCATTTAAAGGGCTCATGTGATTAGGCCACCAGATGTTCTCCCTATTTTAAAATAGACTGATTAGTAACTTTAATTGCCTCTGCAAAATGCTCTTGCCGTATAAAATAATATAACTGGCTGGACACAGTGGCTCATTCCTGTAATCCCAACACTTTGGGAAGACAAGGCAAAAGGATTGCTTGAGGCCGGGAATTTGAGACTAGCCTGAGCAACATAGCAAGACTTCATCTCCACAAAAAGTAAAAAATTAGCCAACTGTGGTGGTACACACCTGTAGTCCTAGCTATTGGGAGGATTGCTTGAGCCCAAGAGTTTGAGGCCGCAGTGAGCTATGATCATGCCACTGCACTCATTCCTGAGTGACAGGGCCAGACCCTGCCTCAAAAAAAAAAAAAAAAAAAAGTTACATAACCACAGGAGTAACACCCAGGGGTGGAGGTCATGTGCTTTCCTAGGAATCTGCCTGCCACAGACTGTCACAGCTGTTTTCCACCTCCTAGAATCTCTACTCTATACAGTGAATGGAAGGATCTAGTCTCTGTTCAGCTAAAAAATAACTTCCTTTCCTCTTTACCTCCTCCATGCTATTACTCACTGTATTCACTCCCTGTGGCTGTTGTAACAAATTACCATGACTTCGTAGCTTAAAAAATAAACAGACTGTAAGGCTGGACATGGAAGCTCACCTTGGTAATCTTAGCCCTTTGGGAGGCCAAGGTGGCAGGCTCACTTGAGGCCATGAGTTTAAGACCAGCCTGGGCAACACAGCTAGATGCTGTCTCCATACAAAACTTTTTTTTTTTTTTTTTTTTAAAGACAGGGTTTCACCATGTTGGTCAGGCTGGTCTTGAACTCTCGACCTCAGGTGATCCGCCCGCCTCAGCCTCCCAGAGTGCTGGGATTACAGGTGTGAGCCACCGCGCCCGGCCAAAATCCTAAGTTCTTTTTTTTTTTTTTTTTTAATAGAAACTGGGTTTCACCATGTTGGCCACACTGGTCTTGAACTCCTGACCTTGTGATCCACCCATCTTGGCCTCCCAAAGTGCTGGGATTACAGGCATGAGCCACCGCTCCCGGCAGTACAAAACTTAAAAATTAGCCAGGCATGGTGGCTAGCACCTGTAGACCCAGCTACTCAGGAGGCTGAGGCAGGAGGATCTCTTGAGGCTAGACGTTTGAAACCAGACTGAGAAACAAAGCAGGACTCCCCACTCCCACCTACAAAAAAAATTCAAAAACAAAACAAAACAGAAATATATTCTCTCTGCTGGGTGTGCTGGCTCACACCTGTAATCCCAGTACTTTGGTAGGCCAAGGCTGGTGGATCACCCGAGGTCAGGAGTTTGAGACCAGCCTGACCAACATGGAAAAACCTGTCTCTACTAAAAATACAAAAAATTAGCCAGGCGTGGTGGCACATACCTGTAATCCCAGCCACTTGAGAGGCTGAGGCAGGAGAATTACTTGGACCTGGGAGTCGGTGGTTGCAGTAAACCAAGATCACGCCATTGCACTCCAGCCTGGGCAACAAGAGTGAAACTCTGTCTCAAAAAAAAAAAAAAAAAAAAAAAAAAAAATGTATTGCCTCACAGTTATAGAGCCCTGAAGTCTGAAGTCAAGGTATTGGCATGGCCACACCCCCTACAGAAACCCTATGGAGGTTCCCTGCCTCTTCCAGTTTCTGGTGGGGACAGGCATTTCTTGGCTTGCGGCTGTATCACTCAGATCTCTGCCCGTGTCTTTACATCACTTTCTCCTCTGTGTGAGTCTGTGCCCAAACTCCCTCTGTTTCTCTACTATGAAGATACACGTGACTGCATCAGGGCCCATCTTCATAATCCAGGATAAAGTCCTCTCAGGATCCTTAACTGTGTCTGTTGCTGTGTAATGTGATATTGTTTGCCATATAAGGTAATATTTACAGGTTCTGGGGATTTGCACATGGACATATCTTTTGGGTGCCAGTTTTTAACCTACCATACCTACTGTCCCTATTCCCCACTCCCATAATCTGGGTACCAGTATCCAATTGTCAGATGGCAGGTATTTGTGACATCTTTTCCCCATTGCTCACTCCGGGACACTGAAGAGGCTGTGTTTCTCTCATTGCCATAAAAAAGAAATTAAAAATGTGTTTGGTATCAAGTGTGATGTCTATACTCACTTATGCAACCACCCAGTCTTGGCAATTCACAAAGACAGATCACCTCGGGTTCCAAAACACTCTCCTTTGGGAGAGCTTTGTGAACCTCTATCCTATCTCCTTCAGACCAGCTTTGAACCTGGAGAGCAAATGTCTGCATAGACCGTGCAAGCAAGGTCTTCACCAGCTTCCTGGATAACACAGGGAGACCTGAGGACTGGATCCTTCTGTTTTGAGGGTTTGTCTGTTTGTTTGTTTGTTTTGTAAAACCAGAGCTAGCTACAGGTCTCTCTGGCTTTTTTTTTTTTTTTTTTTTTTTTTTTTTGATACTTTTTAAGCTAAAATATTTATTGTGGTCCAAGCACAGTGGCTCATGTCTGTAATCCCAGCACTTTGGGAGGCTGAGGCAGGCAAATCACTTGAGGTCAGGAGTTCAAGACCAGCCTGGCCAACATGGTGAAACACTCTCTACTAACACTCTCTGAAAAATACAAAAATTAGTCGGGAGTGATGGTGCTTACCTGTAATCCCAGCTACTCAGGAGGCTGAGGCAGGAGAATCGCTTGAACCTGGAAGGCAGAGGCTGCAGTGAGCCAAGATCATGCCACTGCACTCCAGCCTGGGCGACAGAGCAAGACTCCATCTCAAAAAAAATGTAAAAATTATTTAATGAAATATTTATTGTGGTTTAATTTAAAGGTTATTTCTTAAGAATAAAAAGCCCCTAAAATTCAAATGATGCATACAGATTATTTTTCAACTCATTTCACAATATGTGATTTGTGAGTACTCTTAAAATGTGATAACTTCTAGTTAAATTTGGGATCTGATTATCCATATCTACCACCTGGAAAGTTTCTGTTTGAAGAATTCTTACAGAATAATGAGAAGAAATGCATCTACATTGATTAATCACCATGTTCTACAAAAAGCAACAAACTCCCTGTGTAGATCTTTGCAAGGAATTCAGGAAAATATGCGGTATTACATAAAACGCGGGAAGAATAATCTTTAGAACGAATGTTCCCTCTCAGTTCCAACTGCCTGTTACTTTACCTGACATGGTATCATTTTCAATGCTCAAGACGTATTTATTTTTATGGCAGACTTTAAAATATTGTTTGAGAAACGTGTCGTGTAAAAAGAGTGTATATAATATATATGTGCAGTTTCAGATTAATAATAAAATGAACATAAAGTATTTTCTAAAAGAAAGTAGCGGCAAGCATAGAAAAGCTTAATATCACTGGGGTATGAAATATTTGACATTCTATTGTGGAAATGCTAAGACACAAATTATCCTTGTTCATTTTTTATTGCTATAGCTCTATATTTCCTCACATAAGGCTGTGCAAACATTTTATCAGAAATGGTAAAGGAAAGAAAACCCATTGTTAACCACACCCGATAAAGTAATTTGGTTGCTGATAAAACAGCCTTTGCAGTTGGATGGTTATGTTGTTTTCTGTATTCAACAAGAAGCAAAAATAACATATTGAGGGTGGTTATAAAGAAGCAAAGTGGAAGTTAAAAAAGCAATATGCCGTAATATTTTTACCTCCCTGGCTTCTTCCGTTTGAAGCCCATCATGAAAATATCCAAGTGGCATAGCCCACCAATAATCCAAGACTTTCACGCAGTCCATGAGCTGCTGGGATCGGATGGGTCTGCCGCAGGTGAGACAAAGAGGGAGGCCACAGCTAGGATCTGGCTCAAATACAAATCAGATCCCAGTGCACTTCTGCCTGAAACGCAGGCTGTGTGGGGAAGCAGTTAAGGGGGCAAACTCGGGGTCAGACCATCCGGGCTGGAAGCGTGAGCTTTCTGCCACTGATGCTATGGAAATGTGGGAGAGTTCACCTCCTGTGCCTCAGTTTCTTCATCTGCAACAAGAAGAAGATAGTAATACCAGCCTGCCTTTATTGTGAGGATGAAATGAGGCGGCATGTGTAAACCCCTGGAAGAACACTGGGCCACAGTATGTGTGAGTTTGCGGGATCCCCAAATCCTTACCGCACCTATAAGACGTGGCCTGTGCAGACCCCGACTTCCTCTCCTCTCTTCTCGTTGCCCTCCGGCTTCACTGGCCTTCCTTCTTTACCTTGAACTTGTCAAGTTTGTCCCTGTTCCTCCAACCCGAAATGCTCCTACAGGCCGTTAGGGCTTCAGTTCAGAGTCACCTCCTCCTTACCCAGCTATCAAGCAAACCCTGCTCCCACCTCCCACCTCCCACCTCTCACCTCCCACCTCCCACCTCCCTCCTCCCGCCGCTCGGCAGCCTCGCTCAGTGTTACTTCCTTCATTGCGCTTATCACTGCTTGAAGTTTTTGCATTTATTTATCTACTTATTAACTGTGTGTCTCCCCAGCAGGTGACTTGTCCCAATTTGCCCAAAACTTTTCCCGTTTTAGCTCCCATGTGCTGGGACTCCCTTCAGTTCCAGGCAAACTGGGACAGTTATTGTGTAATTTCTCTCAAGTCAGAGATTTGCCTTATTCACCTCTGTCTCTGGTGCCTAAACACGACCTCACACATAGTAACGCCTCGGTACGTATTTGTGGAATAAATGAGTGAATAACTAAGCAGCTGGATGAAAATGGAGACATAGCTGAGGAGTCTCACGGTAGAACTACAGTCGTCCCATTTGTTACAAGAGACACCGGGTAGTTCTGCTTTCATCATTTGCAACACATCACAACGCTCTAACTCCGAAGACTGGCCGCCTGCTTACTGCCATACTCATTGACGTTTATATTTCTGTCTCCATAGTTACTGAGATGCCTCAGAGGCTAGCAGCTGTGTTGCATCCCAAGATGAATACGCACAAGCGTCTGGAGACCTGGGGTGATCAAGGCCAGGTGGAAGTTTTGGAGGCTGACACTGCTGCACATGTCATTTCCTCACGGACCAAATGCCTAGAGCCAGCTTGTCACAGAATCAAAGTTAGCTTGTCGGAACTCTAAGCTCTTCTTCAGCCTGCAAACTGTAGACATAGAAAGGACTACAAGGAATTCTTCTAAACAAGAGCAAGAGAGGTTGGAAGGAGCTGCCATATCGGGAAGAAAACAGAGCCTACCAGGTATTTTCAAATAAGTGGGGGAAGAAAATGCAAAACTAGGTTTCTCTTTCTCTATGATGTTAAAGAAGTGCTATAGCATCTGGCTTTCTTGTTAAAGGAAAAATACACATAGAGGTGTAAACGAAGTCTGGGATTCATCCTATGCCTAAGGAAGCTGTGTGTGATCTCGTGAACACATTATAGGCAAGTGTCTCTCTTGTGTGATAGTCAAAGTTGCATTTTATTTTCTCCATTTATTAAGTGGGGATGTAATTTTTACCCTGACTTACTTATGAAGATGTAACACTATTATATGGTAATCAGCCTGATCCTATGGGTTGAATGAAGTAAACTGCTCCCTCTCAGGGGATGTGTTAAGTGGGTCGGGTCATTGCAGTTGAGTGAATAAATCAATTTCAGTTGACAGGTTGGTTTCCGCTGCTCTAAAAGTTTTGCAACAGGGGGCATTTGCTTTCTCTTTATCCGCAGAGACAGCTGGTGCTCAGAGCTGTTTGAGGTCTTCTAAAGAAACAGCCTAAGGAATTATTATTATAACTTAACGGTGATATGCATAAGAGTAATCATTTAAGCCACCAGGGTAACATGTTTTAGAATCTGGCCTTGTAAAGGAGAGGGGAAGGTGGAAGCATTGAGTTGTGCACTATGGGATGGCGATCCCTCAGCATCTTGGGACTTTGTTGGGAACCCAAAACAAAGTCTGTTTTCTCCTTCAGGGAAGTGCTTCTGAGGCTCACCTTCTATCTCACACTAAAACCTGACGTCTCTCTCCCTACAAACCCTATTCTTTGGGGTGACTCTCACTCCATAACTTTGCTTGTCCTGGTGCCTACATTTCCTCACCTCCAGGGCATCACTGAAGCCCTGTATCGTCCAGCTCAAATGCTGCCTCCTCTATGAGGCATCCCCAGGCCTCTCCTGCCAAGCAGTATCTCTCCAAATCTCTCCCCCAAATGCAGCTACTTCCATGCTATACCTTTATCTGTCTCTTCTCCATAACAGCAATTTGCAGATCTCCTTTCCTTCTAAACAGCAAGCTTCCTGAAGCTAGAGCCTGTGCATTATTAATTATTGTATTCCCTGGAGCCTCACTCAGTAAGATGAGCACAGTGTGGGGCTCAATAGTTATTCACCGAATTGAATCCAAGTGTGAGAGTCTATGAAATCTACAAGCGACATCTGAGTGACAGCCTGGGTCAGGAGAAAACGGAGTACCGTCAGTGGTCAGGGGCAGAATGAGTCAACCTCGGTCCCCAGATGAACGAGGTGTGGTTTATGCCAAAGCTGTTCTGCACCGATGACCACATTGTGCCTGTTTGGTTTTCATGGTGTCATTTATCTAGAGGTGCAGGATTTTAGCTGCTCATCATCCCTTTCAGGAACCTAACAATGTACCAATCTCAGAATTTGGAGGACCGAATACCTCTCAATGCTTGTGTAGGGTGAGGATTGATTGAAAGTTTAATTGGTATGAAATTAGGCATCCAGATTCCTTCTTCCATATTTTTGACAATTATGAATAAACATATAATATATGTATATATACCAATACGTATTTATATTATAAATCTATGTAGGAGAGCTTGGTATCCGAGTCCTGGAGAGGTATCCACGTGCAGAGTCTGCATAGGTTCTATTTGAATGTCAGGGGGAATGAAATCTGAAATGAAAGTAAATCAAGAGCCATAGAGATTTGTTTGATCACAACAAATTACATGGAGGAAAAGTCTTCTATCTCCATGGAAAAATTTACACCCTTCTCCAGCCAGCTGTGTGAGTGGAAGAGAGATGGGGAAATTTGTAATAATTTGCAAGTTTGCCCAGAGGATGAGTTATGTCATTTTTCCTGCAACAATCTGTGCTGTTGGCTGACAGCGTGGAATTTCCTGCTGGATTGAGTTGGTGACTACCATGAAAATGGCCAATTAGGCTGTGCAAGGCCAAAAACAGTGGCTTGCCGGAATCTGTTAAAGAGAGAGATGAGGCAGAGGACAGACTGAGTCCCCACATCGTGGCTGTTTGGGTATTCTGACCTCTCGCAGTGTTTGGTTTATTCAGATTTCATCCAGCCACTTGGTTTCAGTGGCCATTGGCAAGCAGGCCTGACCTCCTGACAAGCCATTCTTAGACAGTCACTTCCAGAGCCCAGGGCTACAGCCCTACTCTTCCCCGCCCTCGCAGAACATTTCCCTTGCAGGCACCTGGGAGACAGATGGCGCAGTAGCCGGGGGGAAACACTTCTTGGATCCAAGCTAAAAGGATGTAGGTTTCAGATTGTTTGGAAGGATACTCTCTATAGAGCCACAGGATGATGAAGGCAGGCAAGTCAGAGCCTCCCTGATGGATCCTCGATTTTAGAATGGTTGAATAATAAAGCTGAAAGGAACTTCCCCCAACCACCCGCCCATTCTTAATATTTCAGGCAGGTTTTCTCTGACTCAGTCCCTCTATGAGAAGCTACCTGAGAGACCTAAATTAAGCCTGCCCTATAAATACGCTTACTGCCTAGTGCAGAGTGGAGCAAATGACTTCTTGTTTTAATGTCTTCTCTTTTCTTACCCAGGTCCACTTTTATACACAAGTGCTTTCTGCATAGTTTGACTCTTGCAAATCTGCCAGAATGAGGTTGCCAGATAACAAACGGTATGCCCGTGAAATGTGTCATGCAAGGAAACAACCATTTCTGGAGTACTTCCCAAATATTACATGAGACATACTCATGCTAAGAAATCATTTGATGTTTATCTAAAATGTAAATTGATCTGGGTTCTATATTTTTATTTGCTAAATCTGGCAATTTGAGCCAGGCAGATGCTGGGCCTTTTTATTATTCCCCATCAGCAGTCATCTGTTAATTTATCTTGATGGCAGGAGTTTCTATGACATGGTATATCAGCTACTTCCACAAAAATGCTGTGTAACCAACCACCCCAAACCTCAGTGCCTTAAAACAATAATTATTTATTCTTGGGGATTTGTGGGTCGGCTGGAAGTTGGCTGTTAATAGAGGCTGGTTCAGCTTGGTCATCTCTGCTCTGTCTTCCTTCCTCTTCTGAGACCTGTCGTGCAGTGGAGGCAGACCCAATGCACAAGGACTTTTCAAGCCTTTGGCGACACCACACAAGCTAACATTCCATTAGCCCAACCAAGTCACAGGGTCAAATGCAAAATCAGGACACAAAAGTGTAAAGGGTGGGATACAAGGAGGGGTAGACAATGGAACCAAACAATCTGTCACACTGGGAAAGACACAGTGGAAAGCCAGACAAGCTTAGGGTCAGTCTCACCCCGCTTTGCCATCAACCAGATATAAGACCTTTGAAAAGTCACATAATCTTTCTGAACCACCGTTTCCTTATCCAGAAAATAGGGCTGTGGTGAGGGTTACAGTTAACAGATGCATTTATAATTGAGCCTCCTCCTCAAAGGGCTGAGACCTCTCCTTCCTCTACCTTCCAGAGGCCCCCACCTGTACTGCAGCTCTAAGGGCATAGAAGTTCTGGGGTGTGCTGGGTCCTTCAAAACTTGTTTGGCTACACAACCAACTTTCAAAAAATAGATTGTCTATGGCCATAGTCTCTAGCAACCAAGGAGGATTTCCAAATGGTGAAAGGTCACCTCTGACTTCTGACTAAATGTGGCAAATTGAACACACACATTAACTCTGCCCTCTTCCCACACCCTACTAAAATGACAGCAAATTTAAAACAGTGATATAAACCCATGAGGACAAAGAGAATGAGAAGAGTTGGAAGCAGATAAGCAATGTTAATAAAACTGTGGAAAAGCAAAAAAACATGGAAAAATGATAGCCGACTTAGCAGAAACGAGAAACTAAAACCTGCTTCCTATGAACTGAGGACAGATTTGCTCAGCAGAACTAGAAAATTTCAGAATTTAAAGTACCAAATACCTCTAAATGCTAGTGTAGGGTGAAGGCTAAAACCAGGATTGATTGAAAGCTTAATTATATGAAATTAGACATCCAGATTTCCTCTTCCATATTTTTGACAATTATGAATAAATCTATAAACATCTACATGTAGATTTTTGTGTAGGTATGGCCTCAACTCCTTTGGGTAAATATCATGGCATAAAATTGATAGATCACATGGTAAAAGTATGTTTAACTTTGTAAGAAACTGCCAAACTGTCTTCCAAAATGGTTGCAACATTTTGCACTCCCACCAGCAATGAAAGATAGTTCCTGTTGTTCCACATCCTTGTCAACATTTGATGTTGTCAGAGTTTTGGATTTTGGCCGTTCTAATAGATGTGTAACACTATTTCGCTGGGTTTGTTTGCTTGTTTCTTTGTTCTTTAAGACAGTTTCTCACTCTGTCACACAGGCTGGAGTACAGTGGCATAATCACAGCTCATTGCAGCCTTGACCCTGGGCTCAGATGATCCTCCCAGCTCAGCCTCCAAAGTAGCTGGCACTACAGGCATGTGCTACCATGCCTAGCTAAGTTTTTTGTAGAGATGGGGTTTTACCATGTCATCCAGACTGGTTTTGAACTCCTAGGCTCAAGTGATCTGCCCACCATGGCCTCCCAAAGTGCTGGGATTACAGGCATGAGCCACTGCACCCACCCTTGTTGTTTTATGTTACAATTCCCTAATGACATATGATGTTGAATATCATATGCTCATTTGCCATCTTAATATCTTTCTTGGTGATGTGTCTATTCAGGTCTTTTGCCCATTTTTAAATTAGATTGTTTTCTTATTGATGGGTTATAAGAGTTCATTGTAAATTTTGGTTATGTTCCTTTATCAGATATATATTTTATAAATATTTTCTCCCAGTCTGTGTCTTATCTTACCATTTTGACAGTATCTTTCACAGAGCAGAAGTTTTTAACTTCAATGAAGTCCAGTTTATCAAATCTGTCTTTCATGATTCATGCCTTTGATACTGTATCTAAAAAAGCTTTGTCATACCCAAGGTGACCTAGATTTTCTCCTTTGTTATCTTCTGAGAGTTTTACAGTTTTGCATTTTACATTTAGGTATACAATTTATTTAGAGTTAAATTTTGTGAAGGATGTAAGGTATGTGTCTAAATTCTTTTTTTTTTTTTCTTTTGCACATGGATGTCCAATTGTTCCAGCACCATTTGTTGAAAGTACTATATTTGCTTCATTGTATTGCCTTTGCTTTTTTGTCAAATATCAGTTGACTATGTAGGTCTATGTCTTGGCTCTCTCTTCTGTTCCATATATCTGTGTATTCTTTTGCCACTACCATACTGTCTTGATTACTACAATTTTATAGTAATTCTTGAAGTCAGGTAGTGTCAGTCCTCTGAATTTGTTCTTTTCATTCAATATTGTGTTGGTGATTCTGGATCTTTTGCTTCTCTATATAAATCTTGGAATCAGTTTTTCAATATCCACAAACTTACTTGCTGGGATTTAATTGGGATTGCACTGAATCTATAGATCAAGATGGGAAGAACTGACATGTTGACAATGTTAAGTCTTCCTCTCATGAACATAAAATATTTCTCCATTATTTAGCTCCTCTTTGATTTATTATATCAGAGTGTTGTAGATGTATTAGTCTGTTCTCACATTGTCATAAAAAACTGCCCAACAGATCACCTGAGATCAGGAGTTCAAGACCAGCCTGGCCAACACGGCAAAACCCTGTCTCTACTAATACAAAAAAATTAGCTGGGCATGGTGGCACATGCCTGTAGTCCCAGCTACTTGGGAGGCTGAAGCAGGGGAATTGCTAGAACATGGGAGGTGGAGGTTGCAGTGATCTGAGATTACACCACTGCACTACAGCCTGTGCAACAGAGCAAGACCCCATCTCAAAAAAGTTAAAAAAAAAAAAAAAAAAAAAAGAGGGAACTGCCTGAGACTGAGTAATTTATGAACTAGTTTAACTGACCCACAGTTTGCATAGCTGGGGAGGCCTCAGGAAACTTACAGTCGTGGTGGAAGGAACCTCTTCAGAGGGCAGCAAGAGAGAGAAGAGCAGCAGAGTAAAAGGGAAAGGGCCCTTATAAAACCATTAGCTCTCCTGAGAGCAGCATGAGGAAAATCACCTTCATGATTCAATCACTTCCATATGGTTTCTCCCTCAACATGTGGGGATTACAATTCAAGGTGAGATTTGGATGGGGGACACAGAGCCAAACCATGTCAGTAGTTTTCTGATATATAGATCTTATACATATTTTGTTAGATTCCTACCTAAGTTTTTAATTTTTTTAGTATACCAATGTAAATGGTACTGTATTTTTAATTTCAAATCCCCTTTTTCAGTAGCTGGTATATAGGCTAACAATCAACTTCTATGTTTACTAATCTTGTTTTCTACAACCTTCCTGTAATCACTTATTAGTGTCAGAAGTTTTTGGTTGATTCTTTCAGATTTTCTATATAGTTGATCATGTCAGCAGTGAACAAAGGCATTTTATTTACTTTTTCCCAGTCAATATGCCTTGTCTGTCCTTTTCTTGTCTTAATGTATTGGGTAGGACCTCCTGTAATGATGCTATAAGAGGCAGTGAGAGGGGACATCCTTGCTTTCTTCTGGATCTTCATGGGAAAGCTTCTAATTTTTCACCTTAATGGTGAGAAACTAGAAGCTGTAGCTGTACCATATTGGCTGCTGGGTTTTTTGTAAATATTCTTTATCCAGCTAAGGAAATTCCCCCCTACTTCTTGTTTGCTAAGTTTTTATCACAGATGGATGTTAGATTTTGTAAAATATATTTCTGCATTTATTGTTATGATCCTGTGATTTTTCTTCTTTATTTAGCCTGTTTGATTTTATTGATTTTTGAATGCTGAACCAGGCTTACATGCCTAGAATAAATTCCACTTGATTGTGTTGTAAAATTTTTGTTATACATTGTTAGATTCAATTTGCTAGTATTGGCCAGGTGTGGTGGCTCATGCCTATAATCCTAGCACTTTGGGAGGCTGAGGCAGGAGGATTGCTTGAGCTCAGGAGTCTGAAACCAGCCTAAGGAGCATAGTGAGACTTCGTCTCTACAATTAAAATAACATAAAATACATAAAATCAATTTGCTACTATTTTGTTGAGCATTTTTGCATCTATATTCATGAGAGATATTTGTCTGTAGTCTTCTTTCCTTATAATGTCTTTGTCTCGTTTTGGTATTAGGGTAATGCTGTCCTCAATGAATGAGTTGGGAAGTATTTTCTCTGCTTCTATTTTCTGGAAGAGATTTTAGAGCATTGGTATAATTTCTTTCTTAAATGTTTGGTAGAACTCACTTGTGAACCAATCTGGGAATGGTGCTTTCTATTTTGGAAGAGTATTAATTATTGAAATAATTTCTTTTTTTTTTTTTTTTTTTTTTTTGAGACGGAGTTTCTCTCATGTTACCCAGGCTGGAGTGCAATGGCGCGATCTCGGCTCACCGCAACCTCCGCCTCCTGGGTTCAGGCAATTCTCTTGCCTCAGCCTCCTGAGTAGCTGGGATTACAGGCACGCGCCACCATGCCCAGCTAATGTTTTGTATTTTTTTTTAGTAGAGACGGGGTTTCACCATGTTGACCAGGATGGTCTTGATCTCTTGACCTCATGATCCACCCGCCTCGGCCTCCCAAAGTGCTGGAATTATAGGCTTGAGCCACCGCGCCCGGCCTTGAAATAATTTCTTTACTAGATATGTGCCTATTGTTCGTTTATTTATTTTAGAGACAGAATCACACTCCATTGCTGAGGCTGGAATGCAGTGGCACAATCACAGTTCACTGCAATCTCAAACTCCTGGGCTCAAGTCATCTTCCTGCCTCATCCTCCCGAATAACTGGGACTACAGATGCATGCCAACATGCTGAGCTAATTTTTAATTTTTTTTAATGAGATGGGGTCTTGCTATATTGCCCAGTCTGGTCTCCAACTCCTGGCCTCAAGCGATCCTCCCACCTTGGCCTCCCAAAGCACTGGGAATACAGGTATAAATCACCATGCTGAGCCAATAGATATAGGCCTATTTAAATTGTCTGTTTCTTCTTGCTTGAGTTTTGGCAGGAGGTGTCTTTCAGGAAATTAGTCCTTTTCATCTAGCTTGTAAAATTTGTGGGCATGGAGTTGTTCATAGTATTCCTTTATTAACCCTATAATGTTTAAGAGCTCTGTACTGATGTCTTGTCTGCTATTTCTGATATTAGTCATTTGTGTCAACTCTTTTTTTCTTAGTCTGGCTAGAGGCTTATCAATGTTACTGATTTTTTTTTTTTTTTTTTTTTTTTTTTTTTTTTTTTTTTTTTTTGAGATGGAAGTCTCACTCTGTCACCCAGGCTGGAGTACAATGGCACAGTCTAGGCTCACTGCAACCTCCACCTCCCAAGTTCAAGCAATTCTCCTGCCTCAGCCTCCCAAGTAGCTGGGACTACAGGCACATGCCACCACACCCAGCCAATTTTTGTATTTTTAGCAGACATGGGGTTTCATTATTTTGGCCAGGCTGGTCTCGGACTCGACCTCTTGATCTACATGTCTTGGCCTCTTAAAGTGCTGGGATTACAGGCGTGAGCCATCACGCCCGGCCTCAATCTTTTTTAAAAGACAGTTTCAGTTTCATTGATTTTCTCTATTGATTTCCTGCTTTCAATTTCACTGATGTCTGCTCTAATTTTTATTAAGTCTTTTATTCTGCTTTCTTTGAATGTAAAGAAAGCAGAATTACTCTTTTTTCTAGTATCTTAAGGTAGAAGCTTATATTAGTGATTTTAGATCTTCCTCTTTTCTAATACATGCATTCAATGCTACAAATTGCCCTTTAGGCACTGCTTTTGCCGTGACTCATGAATTTTAACAAGTTGAATTTTCATTTTCCAAATACTTTTCCAAATAATTTTAAATTTCTCTTGAGAGTTCTTCTCTGACCCATGTATTATTTAGAAGTGTGTGTTTAGGCCGGGCGCGGTGGCTCAAGCCTGTAATCCCAGCACTTTGGGAGGCCGAGGCGGGTGGATCACGAGGTCAAGAGATCGAGACCATCCTGGTCAACACGGTGAAACCCCGTCTCTACTAAAAAATACAAAAAATTAGCTGGGCATGGTGGCGCGTGCCTGTAATCCCAGCTACTCAGGAGGCTGAGGCAGGAGAATTGCCTGAACCCAGGAGGCGGAGGTTGCGGTGAGCCGAGATCGCGCCATTGCACTCCAGCCTGGGTAACAAGAGCGAAACTCCGTCCCAAAAGAAAAAAAAAAAAAAGAAGTGAGTGTTTAATCTTCAAGTATTTGGGGGCCTTTTGGGGATGCTTTTTGGTTATTGATCTCTAGTTTAATTCCATTGTGGCCTAATAGCATACATGGCTTCCTTCCTTCTTCCCTCCCTTCCTCCTTCCTTTTTAGCTTACTTTCTTTCTCTTCTTTTCTTTCTTTCTTTTCCTTCTTTCTTTCTTTCTTCTTTTCTTTTCTTTTCTTTTTTGGTAGAGACAGGGTTTCACCATGTTGCCTAGGCTGGTCTGGAACTCCTGACCTCAAGTGATCTGCCTTCCTCGGCCTCCCAAACTTCTGGGATTACAGGCGTGAGCCACCACACCCGGCCTGATTTCTATGCTTTTAAATTGGCTAAAGTGTGTTTTATAGCCCAGAATATGGCGTATCTTGCATGTTCCATGTGATCTTGAGAAGAACGTGCAGTCTTCTGTTGTGGGATGAAGTAGTCTACAGATGTCAAGTGTATCCAGTTGATGCATGATCCCATTGAGTTTAGATGTTTTAATTTTTTACAAAGAGAATATAATCCTATATTGCATGTATTATTTCTGCAAATTAACATTGCAACAAAACACAAACAATAGATAAAGTGTTACAAAGCAATAAAGGACAAGAACAGAAGGCGTTTGTGGGAAAGAGCCCTGTGATCATTGCCAACAGCTCATCCACTCCTGCCAGCCTTGTCACTCCAGCTGAGGGTGTGGCAGCCATGGCAAGCCTAGGCCTCGGCCTCACTGTCCTGACCACGGTCTGTGGAGAGGCTATGCCAGGGAATGGGCATGGGCTGGGAAGCGGGGAGTGGAGCTGGCTCTGTGAAACACTCCCAAATGCAAGTGCAAACTGCTAGTGATAGATGACTGAAGTCCAGCCAAGCCTATTCAACTGTGATTATAGTAAGAGGCATGAAGTTTACGTTCAGGATTTAGGCTTCTTTATTTGCTTAGCAATTGAAGGCTTGGCCCTGTGTTCTTGGCTGGGCTGTAAGTGTGTCAGCTCATAGAACCAAGAGCACCTATCAGAGAAAAGGAAAACAAAACAAATCTCAGTCTTCTCTTAGACAACTGTCATTGAATATATAATGCTGCTTTGAGGCATTTCACTTGTCATAGCACTCCCTCTTTCCTAGTGGAGATAGGCCATAAGGAATCGTAAGCTCAAGAGAAAACCACATCAACCAACAGATATCTCATACATGCATTTGGGAAGTTGAATGTAAATAAATTAATGTTGCTGCAAGTGGTTCTACCCAGCATTTTGTCAAAAATTATTTTATTTGGCCGGGCACGGTGGCTCATGCCTGTAATCCCAGCACTTTGGGAGGCCAACGTGGGTGGATAACCTGAGGCCAGCAGTTTGAGACCAGCCTGACCAACATGGAGAAACCCCATGTCTACTAAAAATACAAAAATTAGCCAGGTGTGGTGGCATATGCCTGTAATCCCAGCTATCAGGGGGGCTGAGGCAGGAGAATCACTTGAACCCAGGAGGCAGAGGATGTGATGAGTCAAGATTATACCACTGCACTCCAACCTGGGCAACAAGAGCAAAAACTCCGTCTCAAAAAACAAAACAAAATAAAACAAAACAAAAACATCATTTTCTTTGTTCCTTTCTTTAAGATAACCCTCATTCATATATTGGCCCATTAAATTAAAGGGTGAAGGCCAGGTACAGTGGTTCATACCTGTAATCTCAGCACTTTGGTAGGCCAAGGCAGGCAGATCACCTGAGCTCAGGAGTTTTAGACTAGCCTGGTCAACATGGTGCAAGCTTATCTCTACAAAGAAAAAAAAAAAAAGTTAGCTAGGCAACGTGACATACACCTTGTAGGATCAGCTATTTTGGAGGCTGAGGTGCGAGAATCGCTTGAGCCTAGGAGGCTGGAGGTTGCAGTGAGCTGAGATCGCACCGTTGCACTCCAGCCTGGGAGACAGTGTGAGACCCTGTCTCAAAAGTAAAAATAAAAATAAAGTGTGAGGTGCTGGGGAAGTCTGCAGCACTGTTTTCCATTGATTTTGCTAAGGTGTTCGAAATTCGTTTCTATGTGCTACACCTTACACGCAGTGTACAAATTACAGTGTGTAGGGCAATGATGACATTTATTACACTAGTTGTATGACACTTCTCAGTGAATAAATTTCTCTAATCATTTGTAAATCTCAGAGCTGTTGACTTCTATATTCAGAAACAATTTCTTTATTAACTCTGAAAAGTGTTCAGTTGTGTTCAGAGAAGAGTTCAATCTTATATGTAATTATTCTGGAGAAGAGCAACATTTCTTTGAAATGTTTGATATGGAGCTGCTCTGCCTATGGAGTAGCCATCCTTTGGTTTCTTTACTTCCCTAATAAACTTGTTTTCATGAAGAAAAGAAAAGAAATGAAAAGGAGGGAGGGAGGGAAGGGTCGGGGGGGGGGGAGAGAGAGAGAGAGAGAGAGAGAAAGGAAAGAGAAAAGAAAACAAAAGAAAATGTTTGATATGGAAAATCGTTGTTTTGTGAACCTGCAAATATACGTTAGAGAATATAATTTCCCTTTGAAAATGTTTTCTGAAGACTGGAAGATTAACTTGTGTAATGCGTCCATCCAACAAGTTATTAATTTATAGCCTTTCTGAGCATGATTGCCTGGATCTTGAAAGTAACTAGATAACTTTGATTTTTCCTCTCATAGCTTGACAAAGTCCCTACACGTGGCTACCAATGGCTAGAGGATGTACTTCGTATGTTTCTCAGAGTCCCCATGTGTACTTAGATCTACACAGAAAAATGGAAAGATTCCAAATTTTATCTCCGTGTAGTACCACAAAGCTTCTTTTGAGTGAAACAGTGCTTTTTGTGATGGTCCTCTTGTAAGTGCAAATATACCTGAGAGAGTGTGTAAGCAGACTGCTGTCCTATCAGTTTGCTTTCCATAGCAATGTCCAGGATGACAGTCAGGGCCATGCCGCTTCATGGATTATTGTCAGCGAACAAAGGAGAAAAGGCAAACTTTGGCTTATGAATGAACTGGGATTAGATTTGGCTGCATGAAACCGGAAAACCTAAGATAAGAATTACCAAAAAATAATAGAAGCCGGCTGGGCATGATGGCTCACACCTATAATTCCAGCACTTTGGGAGGCCAAGGTGGGCAGATCACCTGAGGCTGGGAGTTGGAGACCAGCCCGACCAACACGGAGAAACCCTATCTGTACTAAAAATACAAAATTAGCCAGGCGTGGTGGCACATGTCTATAATCCCCACTACTCGGGAGGCTGAGGCAGAAGAATTGCTTGAACCTGGGAGGCGGAGGTTGTGGTGAGCCCAGATCACACTACTGCACTCCAGCCTGGGTGACAAGAGCAAAATTCCATTTCAAAATAATAATAATAATAATAGAAGCCTCTTTCTTCCTTCTCTAAAGAAAGTTTGGAGGCAGGCATTCAGAGTTGGTGGGACCTAGATTTCATCAATCTTTCTGCTGCTGCATTCTAGCATATGGTTTCCATCCTTAAGGTTGCTTCATGGTCCAAAATGGGCTTCTGGAGTCACAGGCCAGAAGAAGAAGGAAAGTAAAGATAACAAGAGGCCCTCCCTGCTGGGTTAGCTCTCTTTAGACTGCCTTCCTGAAAGGCCCACTGAATTCATCTTTCTGTGCCACAAGCCACATGGTCAATCTAGCAGCAAGGGAGGCTGGGAGATCAATATTTTATTTTTGCTCACAATGTGCCTAGCAAGGAAAGAGGAAGTAAGGAGAATTAGAGATGTGATACCAGAAGTAGCCACTAGCCATCTCTGCATCTGGCAAGACGTGAAGGCAGGACTAGCCTTGGAACAACATCCGGGGCTGAAGTTTTCCTTGGCCCCTAAGAGAATGCTTGCTTCAGCTAGGCTTTTCTGCTCTGTTTGGGCTTTTTCTGGGTAGAGGACAATCCTAAAGACTGGAATAGCCTAGTTCTCACATGTGTGTTTATTTGTCCAGAAGCCTCAGGCCCAAAATCAATAAAAATGCACAAGGATCCACTGAGCACAGTTCATGTGGGCTGCACTGATGTAAACTCTGGAGCCAGGGTGATGGGAAGCTCTTTCCTGAGGGGCTTGCAAGCTAAGAGGGTAGCTTAGAGCAGTGTTTCTCAAACTACTTTTTTCCAATTTATAGCAGACCACTATGTGTTCCTACTGTGATAACCACAGGAGTTCAGCAATACCCAGCCTCGTCTATTTCTTGTTCAAAAAGATGAGAATTCTAATCATACACTTGGATGTCACAATGTCAACCTGCAAGATAGATAGATAGATAGATAGATAGATAGATAGATAGATAGACAGATAGATAGATGATGGATAGATAGATAATGGATGGACGGACAGATAGATAGGTAGGTAGATAGACAGGTAGATAGATAGATAGATGGATGGATGTTCTGTATGCCTGTTCTCAGTTTCTCGGGGGAATGGACCATCCTGGTCCATCTGGGCGGCTATAACAAAAATACTATAAACTGAGTGGCTTATAAACAATATTTATTGCTCACAGTTCCAGAGGCTGGAAGTCCAAGATGAAGGCACTGGCAGATTCGGGTGTCTCATTCATAGATGGCGCCTTCTCCCTGCATCTTCACAGGGAAGAAGTAAATAAGCTCCCTAAGGCCTCCTTTTTTTTTGGAAAGATGGGGGTCTCACCGGTCGTGGTGGCGCGTGCCTGTAGTCCCAGCTACTCGGGAGGCTGAGGCTGGAGGATCACTTGAGTCCAGTTCTGGTCTGTAGTGTGCTATGCTGATCAGGTGTCTACACTAAGTTCAACATCAATATGGTGACTTCCTGGGAGTGGGGGACCACCAGGTTGCCTAAGGAGGGTTGAACCGGCCCAGGTCGGAAACAGAGCAGGTCAAAACTTCCTTTGTGATCAGTAGTGGGATCGCACCTGTGAATAGCCACTGCACTCCGGCCTGGGCAACATAGCGAGACCCCATCTCTGAAAAAGAAAAAAAAAAGAAAAAGAAAAAGATGGGGTCTCGCTATGTTGAAGACACTAATTCCTTCATAAGGACTCTGCCTTTGGGATCTAATCGCCTCTTCAAGGCCCTACTTTTTAACGCTTTTGCAATTGGGATTAGGTTTCAACATATGAATTTGAAGGGGGGAGCATTCAGACCACAGCTCCCATTAAAACAAACTACTCAAACTTGTTTGACTTTTCACTTGTGGTTTCAAATGAGGTTTGAGGCCTGCAGCTGTCAGGTAGAACCTGAACTCAATTTGTTATACAGATATGTTTTTATTATAATGATATTGATGGGAAGACACTGTGCATCAGTTCATAAGAAAAATGTCACATTTTTAAAAAGTTTTAATTGGCTGGGCGCAGTGGCTCACACCTGTAATCCCAGCACTTTGGGAGGCCGAGGCGGGCGGATCACGAAGTCAGGAGTTCGAGACCAGACTGACCAACATGGTGAAACCCCGTCTCTACTAAAAATACAAAAATTAGCTGGGCATGGTGACGCACACCTGTAATCCCAGCTACTCAGGAGGCTGAGGCAGGAGAATTGCCTGAACCTGGGTGATGGAGGTTGCAGTGAGCCAAGATTGTGCCACTGCATTCCAGCCTGGGTGACAGAGTGAAACTTTGTCTCAAAAAAAAGTTTTAATTGAGGTATAATTTACATATACTAAAATGCACAGCTTTTCAATGTGTATTTTAATGACTGTTGATATATACACTTGAGTAACCATCTCCTTAATCAACACAGGTAAGCAAGGACCAGGCTGGGGGCTCATGCCCGTTACCCAGCACTTTGGAGGGCTGAGGCAGGAGGATTGCTTGAGACCAGGCATTGGAGACCAGCCAGGGCAACATAGTGAGAACCCATCTCTACAAAAATGTTTAAAAATTAGCCAAGTGGTGGTGCACATCTATAGTTTTAGCTGCCCAGAAGGCTGAGACAGGAGGATAATTTGAGCCCAGGAGTCTGAGGTTACAATGAACTTGATTGTGACACTACACTACACTCCAGGCTGGGTGACAGAGTGAGACCCTGTCTCTAAAAAAGAAAGGAAAAGGCTGGGTGCGGTGACCCATGCCTGTTATCCCAGAACTTTGGGAGGCCAAGGCAGGCAGATCAAGAGGTTAGGAGTTCAAGACCAGCCTGGCCAACATGGTGAAACCCCGTTTCTACTAAAAATACAAAAATTATTTGGGCATAGTGGCACACTCCTGTAATCCCAGATACTCAGGAGGTTGAAGCAGGAGGATTGCTTGAACACGAGAGGCAGAGGTTTCTGTGAGCCAAGACTGCACCAATGTACTCCATCCTGGGCAACAGAGCAAAACTCCGTCTCGAAAAAATTTTTAAAAAGAAAGAAAGAAGGCTGGGCATCGTGGCTTAGTCGGCAGTTCAAGACCAGCCTGACCAACATGGAGAAACCCCATCTCTACTAAAAATACAAAAACTTATCTGGGTGTGGTGGCACATGCCTGTAATTCCAGCTACTCGGGAGGCTGAGGCAGGAGAATTGCTTGAACCTGGGAGGCAGAGTGCAGTGAGCTGAGATCATGCCATTGCACTCCAGCCTGGGCAACAAGAGCGAAACTCTTGTCTCAAAAATAAAAATGAAAGGCAAGAAGGAAGGAGGGAAGGAGAGAAGGGAGGAAGGGAAGGAGGGAGGGAGGGAGGGAGCTGGGAGAGGGGAGGGACAGAAGGAGGGAGCAGGATGGTGGCCATGATAGCCAGAATCTGCTAAAGAGTATATAATAGCTCACTTGCCAAAACCAAAGAGACAGGGAATACTCTGTCACCTCAGAAAGCACCTCAGAAAGTCCCTCTCTTGGCATCTCTACTGAACCTGTGTCTCTGCTTACGAGGCAGCCAGAGGCAGCCACCGTTCTCAATTCTGTTGCCATGGCTTGCTCAGGGTTTTTCCAGAACCTCTAGAACTTCTCTAGAATTTCGTATAAGTGAACTTGCAGTTTGGAATCGCCAAATTCTTTTTTTCTTTCTTTTAAAAGATGGGGGTGTCACTACGTTGCCCAAACTGGACTCAAAACTCCTAGCTCGAGGAGCCTGCCCTCCTGAGTGCCTGGGCCTACAGGCATGCACCGCCACAACCAGCTTCACCAAACTCCTTTGGTTTCAGTTTCTTTCACTCGACTTAATGTTTTTGAGGATCATCCATGTTGTTATATGAATAGCTGATTTTTGTTTTGATTGCTGAGTAAAATTTCACTGTATGAACACACCACAACTTGTTAACCCATAAACAGTGCCTTGCGCATATTGGAACTTCACTATTGCCAGACACTATGTTAAGCACTTCCCAGACCATGCATCAAAACCACCAGAGGATAGGTGTATGATGGCCCTTTGTGGGGGTTTTGCCTTCTGCTCAGTATCAGAGCTGTCTTATTAGCAGCTGGATCTGTCTTCCTGTGTGGTTTTGGTGAGACATAAAATACAATAAATCAGATCCTCCTTCTTCTTGATGGGGGTGACCTTGGCCTGGCCATTCTGGTGCTGACTTCGGGAACTCTGGAAGCTGAGTGAGTGACATAAGGACCCAATGCAGGGGGAACTGTGGGGCACAGAGAAGATTCTTCCCACTGTGTGGCCTCTGCCATGACTACCGCCTGGTCTTCTAAGCATCCTAGCTTCCTGCCAGTTTTCCACCCCACAGACTTTCCTCAGTTCCAATAATTTCCCCCCTTTTTTTTGAGACAGAGTCTCACTCTGTCACCCCAGGCTGTAGTGCAGTGTCATGATCTTGGCTCACTGCAACCTCTGACTCCTGGGTTCAAGAAATTCTCCTGCTTCAGCCTCTGAGTAGCTGGGATTACAGGTGCACGCCACCATGCCCGGCTAATTTCTGTATTTTTAGAAGAGATGGGGTTTCACCATGTTGGCCTGACTGGTCTTGAAATCCTGACCTCATTGATTTACCTACCTTAGCCTCCCAAAGTGCTGGGATTACAGGCGTGAACCACCGCGCCCGGCCTCCCTTTTTGTTTAATGTAGGCAGACTTGGTTTCTGTACTTGCACACAAGGTCATTACTGATATACTAGGTATCATCTCCATTGTACGATTAAAAAATAAAACAAGGCTCAGGGTCAGTGTAGGTCAGTGACTCTCCTGGGGTCACACAAGCTACTAGGTGGCAGGATCAGGATTAGAGCCAGGTTGTGCATGGTGGCTCGCACCTGTAATCCCAGCACTTTGGGAGGACGAGACAGGAGGACAGCTTGAGCCCAGGAGTTTGAGACCAGGCTGGGCAATGTGGCAAAACCCTGTTTCTACTAAAAATACAAAAATTAGCTGGGTGTGGTAGCACGTGCCTGTAATTCCAGCTACTTGAGAGGCTAAGATGAGAGGATCACCTGAGTGTGGGAGGCAGAGATTGCAGTGAGTCAAGATTGCACCACTGCACTCCAGTCTGGGAGACAGAGTAAGACCGTGTCTCAAAAAAAAAAAAAAAAAAGAGAGAGAGATTAGAATCGGTCCATCTTACTGCCTGCAAAAGGAGAGGCAACATCGCAACTGACATTGACAACCCCAGCCTCACTCCAGCGCTGTGACTTTGTCCCCGTCCTTTTCCATGTAGGGGACAACACGGGCAGGCGAGCTGGCACAAGGGGAAATGCACAGATCCCTTTCACAGCTCTTCGCCTCTCCCAACGAGGCCAGCCAGGGAGCTTGAGATGGTGCGATCTCAAAACCTCTCCCCTCCAGCCAGCTGACTTGGCCATGTAGCCCACTCACTTACCCATTTCTCTCTCCTTCAGAGCAGAAACAAGACCCTAGCCCAGCGCATGGGCTTCCGTGCCTTTTTCTGTGGCTTAGCTGAGCATTACTCTTAAATCCTTATTCTGATCTTTGTTTCATGTTTACAGAAGTGGATTCCTTTTATTCCTTTCCCCTGACAGGAATAATCCCTTTGGAATTTAAGCACTTAAAGAGTAGCTCCTTGTGTTATTTGAAAGGCAGCCTCAGGGCTGCCCCTTTGCACATAGATCTCCTCCTGCAGGAGGGGGTGTGGCTGACCAAGGGCGGTGTGGGGACACAGACCTGAAGAACATGAAGTGCCTGACAGCTCAGGCAGTCCAGAGGAAGGGAATTCTCTGTTCCTATCTGGCCTCTCCCTCCCCCATCTTCCCTCCATTTCTAGACCAGGCTGCTCCAAGGGCAACCTTGAAACAGAGGAGGGAGGGGTAGGGGAGGCTGTCAGCAGGAGGGGAGGAGTGAGCAGAAGATAACACTGACTTGTCACCTGCAGCCAGGGAGGGAGAGGAGGAAGCCACAGTCAGCCCATCCTGAAACAGAATCTCACTTTTCTTTTTTGTTGTTGTTGAGATGGAGTCTCGCTCTGTCGCCCAGGCTGGAGTGCAGCGGCGTAATCTCGGCTCACTGCGACCTCCGCCTCCTGGGTTCAAGTGATTCTCCTGCCTCAGCCTCCCGAGTAGCTGGTACTACAGGCATTCACCGCCATGCCCGACTTTTTTCATATGTTTAGTAGAGATGGGGTTTCAACATGTTGGCCAGGCTGGTCTCAAACTCCTGACCTCAAGTGATTCGCCGGCCTCAGCCTCCAAAAGTGATGGGATTGCAGGCGTGAGCCGCCTCACCCAGCCAATCTTTCAGGTTTCAAGGTTCCCTGGACATTGAAACATGAAGACACCCTAGAGGAGGATTACAGAGCCTTGGGGGGCAAGGGAAATGCTGCCTGGATCCCTATCCACGAAGGACCTGGCACCCAGCTGCTGGGAGGAGGCCTGTGGTGGCTAGCCTCAGCCAACAGCCTTTTCAGAGATTGCTTCTGCTGCAGACAGCCACTTTAACCAGGTTTCAAGGACAGCAGGAGAAAAAAAGCCTGGTCCTATCAGCTCAGCTTAGGATGACGCTGAAATGCCATTTAAAACTCCCTGTGAGCGCAGCACAGCTGCCACTGGGCTACGCCCCAACTCGCTCCTCACTGTGCCCACTCCTGCTACCCTTTGCCCCCTCCACGGCTGGCGATCCAAGGGTGGTCCCTGGCATCTTGGCTGCTGACTCCATTGGCTTCCATAACATTCCTAATACATAAACATGCAATGCAACCGTCTGTACTTTTACAGGATAATTATGATATTTTTAATGCTGATTCTGTGTGTGTGGCATCAGTGGAGTTTTTCAATACTTGGTGCATATCTCTGTGTGTAGCATTTATTGATAAAAAGTTCTATGAGGTAGTTACTATTATCCTTTTTTTTTTTTTTAAGAGACGGGTTCTCACTCTGTCCTCTAGGCTGGAGTACAGTGGCGTGATCACGTGATCATGGTTCACTGCAGCCTTGAACTCCTGGGCTCAAGCAATCCTCCCATCTCAGCCTCCCAAGTATCTGGGACTACAGGCACATGTCACCACACCTGCTAATTTTTTTTTTTTTTTTTTCTCTTAGAGACAGGGTCTCACCATGTTGCCCAGGCTGGTCTGTAACTACTAACCTCAAGCTATCTTCCTGCCTCAGCCTCCCAAATTGTCGGGCTTACAGTTGTAAGCCACTGCGCCCGGCCACTGCTATCCACTTTTCCAGGAGAGCCAACCAAAAAACAGACAGGAAAAATAACTTTTCCATGGTAACACATCCCATGGCAGAACCAGGATGTGACCCCAGGTGGGCTGGTTCGGGGATCTGCTCACAGGGCTCTACTCACCTGCCTGTCATTGCTCTATCGTTCCATGTCTCCGGGCTGTTTCTACCGACCAGGCTGGGCCATGAGGCCAAGGACTGTGTCCCAATCTTAAACACTAGGGTTGGGAGGATAAAAATAAGTCTAAGAATATGAAACAAAGGAATAGCATGAACTTGAATATAAATGGCAAATCTCAAAGTAACAATTTTTTTGTGTGTATCTTTTTTTGAGATGGAGTCTTGCTCTTTCACCCAGGCTGGAGTGCAGTGGCACAATCTCAGCTCACTGCAACCTCCGCCTCCCAGGTTTGAGCGATTCTCCTGCCTCAGCCTCCTGGGTAGCTGGGACTACAGGTGTGCACCACCATGTCCGGCTAATTTTGTATTTTTAGTAGAAATGGGGTTTTGCCATGTTGGCAAGGCTGGTCTCAAACTCCTGACCTCAGGTGATCCACCCACCTCAGCCTCCCAAAGTGCTGGGATTACAGGTGTGAGCCACCGCGCCCAGCAAAGTAAATTTTTTCCAAGTGAAAAACATGACTCATAAGATGAACACATACCAAACATTTAACCAATCCTGTAGCTTCCTAGGGCTGCTGCAACAAATCATTCCACAGCAGGTGGCTCGAAACAACAGAAGCTGGTTCTCTCACAGTCCTGGAGACCAGAAGTCCAAGATCAAGATGTCAGCAGGCCTCACTTCCTCCAAAGGTTCTAAGGGAGAAACTTTCCCTGCTTCTTCCAGCTTCTCGTGGCTGCCAGCATTCTCTGGCCTCCTTGGCACGTGGCCACGTCTCTTATAAGGACACTTATCATTGGATTTAAGGCCCACATGGATAATCCAGGATGATCTTTTCCCAAGATCGTTAATTTAATTGTATCTGCAAAGATCCTTTTTCCAAATAAGGTGACATTTCAAGGATTTGGACATAGATATGATTTTGGTGAACCACCATTTAACCTACTACACTCATTAATGAGGAACCCAGCAGGACGGTAAAGTTAATTCAAGGGGAACCTCAAGGAACAGGGGTTTATCTAGCCAGTCAGCAAAGGCCTGCTGAAATAACTTTCCACAAATTGAATGGTTACTGCCTCATGGGGCAATTAAACAGTAACCTTTAGGGTTATCTTTTCCCGCAGACAGAAATCTATTTGGGCAAAAATCTATAATTTAACATGTGACTTCACAGATTCTGGGACCTAACCAATAGTAAATCATACAAGGTACATCTTCTAGATCAACATTCCTCAATAGAACTTTCTGCAATGATGGGATGTTCTATATCTGCACTGTCCAATACATTAGTCACCTTTCAGGTGCCCATCTGTGGCTAAGGAGCTCTTGAAATGTAGTTAATATGACTGAGAAACTGAATTTTAAACTTTGATTTTAATTAATTTAGATTTAAATATAAATAGCGCCAGGCATGGTGGCTCTCATCTGTAATCCTGGCACTTCGAGTGGCCAAAGTGGAGGGTCACTTGAGTCCAAGAGTTGGAGACTGGCTTGGGCAACACAGTGAGACTCCATCTCTCCAAAAAAATATTTAAGTCAGCAGGGTGTGATGGTATGCACCCATAGTCCCAGCTACTCAGGAGGCTGAGGTGGGAGGATCTCTTGAGCCTGGGGAGGTCAAGGCTACAGTGAGCCATGATTGTGCCACTGTACTCCAGCCTGGATGATAAAGTGATATTTGTCTCAAAAAATAATAATAATAAAGAAATATAGATAGCTATAGGCATCCAGCCAGCGGCTACAGGATTGGAAGTTGTGATCCTACAGAACTAAATAATCCCTACCAGGGCCTAATAGACTAGCTTGAATATAACATTGAAAAATATGCTGTTGCCTTATTTTCAAATTTGTATAATTTTTCTTAACACATTAACAGCAGATCTCAGATAAGCAAAGTATGGGGAGTGGTGAGGCCTGTGGAAAACCGACAACTGCATGTCCATGTAATTAGAAAAGCACTTCTAGTTAGTTCCAATCAATCATTCCTCTGTTGCCAGAACTATCCAATTTTTACAATATGCCAGATGTGTGGGGTTCTATGCAAAATATCTTAATATTTAAACATTAGCCAAAGATCGATAATCTCTGCTCTAGAGGAAACTGGCACGTGCCAATTAACCTCTTATGTAAATCTGCTTCATTCCTAGTTACTCTTGCTCATATGCCATACTATCCAGCACTGTGCCTCGTACATATTAGACTCCCCTCCCCAGTAGTACAATTCATTTCAGTTCAACAAATATTTATTGAGCACCTACTACATGCCAAGGACTGATCAGGAAGCAGGTCATTATAAGGATGAATAAAGTGCCCCCTTGTTTTCACAGGCTCCCATTCTGACTGAGACACCACACAAAATCCTTTGTAAAGTAGGGTGATGGAGGTCAAGTCACCAGGTGTCTGTGGAGTCAGGGTGGCCGTCCGGCCGGGCACTTGAGGGAGGAGAAAATGGCAACTGAGCTGAACCTTGAGTAAGAGTTGGTTGAATGAAGTGAGATGGAAAGAGCATACTGGGGAGAGGCACTGCTGGGTGAGAGGGGAGGAGATGTGTCTGTGGGCACAGCATGGTATACAAGGGAACCCTCAAGCAGTCAGTATGACTGGAGCTTAAAATTTGAGGCCAGAAGGGCTGGGCACGGTAGCTCACACCTGTAATCCCAGCACTTGGGGAGGCTGAGTGAGGCAGGTCGGTCACTTGAGGTCAGGAGTTCGAGACCAGCCTGGCCAACATGGTGAAACCCTGTCTCTACTAAAAATACAAAAATTAGTGGAGCATAGTGGCAGGTGCCTATAATCCCAGCTACTTGGGAGGCTGAGGCAGGAGAATCACTTGAGCCCGGGAGGTGGAGATTGCAGTGAGCTGAGAGTGGGCCACTGCCCTCCAGCCTGGATGACAAGAGCAAAACCTGTCTCAAAGAAAAAAAAAAAAAAAACAAAAAAAAAAAGACAAAATAAAATTCTAGAAAGAATTCTTTAGCCTTGAAGAAAAGGAAACCAGAATGTCGTGGGGAGTGGGTAAGAGCTGGGAGTCGGGGGTAATTAGTAGCTGCTCAGCAAAGCGGGTATTTAAGCTGGACCTGAATGTTGAGAAGGAGGTAGTCGTCTGATTCATCCTAGAAGAACAGCATTCCAGGTTCTTAACCCTCAGAATCATTCAGTAGTGTGTATAGCCAAACTTAAAATCTAAATAGGAAAACAAATAGCATTTGAAAATAGAAGAGAGAAAATTCACCTACAATCTTACTACCTTAACACCACTTCTATTTTTAGTCAGAGTGTATTTCCGTTAATCTGGGGCGGCCTGCATGTGTATTTTGTATCACTTATCATAATCAATGGTATATACAATAGTTAGCTCTTTTCACTTAAAATTGTAAGCATTTTCTGTGATAAACATTGTATTCTCAACCATGATAATTTCCCATTTCTTCATTATTGTCCATCCAGTGAGCCTGACATCAGGAGTTAACCTTTTCCCTATTGTACATTTAGATTTTTGCACAAATTGATGCCTATGAGCACAGGTATCTTTGCATATGTTTTTCCTCTTCTTTTGTACAGCTTCCTCAGGATAGACTTCCTGAAATGGGGGACTTCTGTGTCAAAGGGAACACTTCATCTTACAGCTTGTGATACAAGTTGCCAAATCATTTTCCAAAATAGGTAGGAAAAGAGATAGTGATAGGGAGACAGAGAGACGGCAGGGGCTGGGGGTGGGGGCCGGAATATGAGTAGACACAAATAGGAACCATTATGCTCTGCCGGTGTAGGGTAGGCTATCCTGGTCTCTTTTGCTTATTGTTGTATATGCAGTGCCTGGCACATCGTAAGAGCCCAATAATGGGGTAAGTTCAAGTTTTACAGCTCAAGATTGATTTGCAGCTAAATTTGTTTTTGTGCTCCAAAGGAGAGAAATTTGCTAGGCAGGAATGAACATTTTACATCAATCCGCTTTTGTAGCTCTGGCTTGTGATTAAAAGAACAAAAACAAAATAGATGTTTATGGAGATTAGACCGAGAAGGCAGGCTGAGCATATGTTTAAGCCTCCCCCTCCAATTCCTAGAAGGCACTTAAAAGGTACATACTCTCCTGCTATAGATCCATTTATATGTGTGTGTTCACACATCCCACCCAGCCCCATCCCCCAGCCAGTGGATCCAGACCATGGTAAACAAATCCAGTACTCACAGAGATGAACACAGCCTTAGGCTGGGTTCTTATAAATAGCTTCTCAGATGACTTGTAGGAAGCTGATTTATTAGAAAATATTCACAATAAGAATGGATGGGGGACTGGGTGCAGTGGCTTATACCTGTGATCCCAGCACTCTGGGAGGCCGAGGTGGGCGGATCACGTGAGGTCAGGAGTTCAAGACCAACCTGACCAACATGTGAAACCCAATCTCTACTAAAAATACAAAAATGAGCCAAGCATGGTGGCACACACCTATAATCCCACCTACTCAGGAGGCTGAGGCAGGAGAATCACTTGAACCCAGAAGGGGGAGGTTGCAGTGAGCCAAGATGGTGCCACTGCAATCCAGCCTGGGTGACAGAATGAGACTCCATCTCAAGAAAAAAAAAAAAAAAAATTGGGTAAGGGTATGGGGAGGTGGGACCAGGAAGGGAAGAGGCCATCCAAGGTGTGATGGCAAACAGACACCTCAGAGGATAACCCTGGCTTCATACAAGGAGCTCTGGAGATAAGTACAGGCCACACCACAGAGGTGCCCCCATCGAGCAGTGAGGGGCCTGGAGAAGCCACATCTCCTGTATCCATCAGTATATAAACTATCCCCAGGGACATAAGCTTCCAGGCCCTTCTGGCTCTTGCTGTACACTGGCATAGTGCCCATCCAGCAGGCTGAGGCCTGGGCCTCAACAAAGACACAGATGCTGGCTGTTGGAGTACAAGCATTCGGGGAGCCTGTTTAGACTAGAGCGGGAAAGGGATTTGGGGGCAGGTGGATGGAGCCCTGCCAGCTCCTGCTTGAAGCTCACAACAGGAACCACCGTGAAAACTAACCCCGTGAAAGGAGACATCAAATTAAACAAACGAAAGAACAAGCTCTGAGAAAGTAGAGTTAATTGAAAAATATAGAAAATGACTCTAGAAGTTTCATCTATATCTTCATGGACAGAGAGGCAGATATTACATCTGCTGAATCAGAGATCTTGGAAATTAAGTCTTTGATCATAAACTTTTTTTTTTAAAGTAGATGGACTAAATAAAATGAGAGAACAAATCGTGAGCTAGAAGATTGATCTAAAGAACTCCCTGGAAAGAGATAAAAAGTATGAAAGAAAAATTGGGAACATGGAAAATAATTTTGTAAATTCCCATATCCAGCTAATAACATTTCCAGGATGAGAGAACAAAGAGGATAGGTAAGAGAAAATATTTTGGTCCGGGCGTGATGGGTCACGCCTGTAATCCCAGCACTTCGGGAGGCCAAGGGGGGAGGATCACTTGATGTCAGAAGTTCAAGACCTGCCTGGCCAACATGGCGAAGCCTGTCTCTACTAAAAATACAAAAATTAGCCAGGTGTGGTGGCACAGGTCTGTAATTCCAGCTACTCAGGAGGCTGAGGCATGAGAATCACTTGAACCCAGGAGGCAGAAGTTGTAGTGAGCACACCAGCTTGGGTGACAGAGTGAGACCCTGTCTCAAAAAAAAAAAGGAGAGAGAGATTGAGAGACAAAGTACTTTAAAAGATAACTAAAGAAACACGTCCAAAGTTAGTAAAATATATGAGTCGATTAAAGTCTCCAACAAGACCAAGCAGGACAAATGAAAAATGCTGCATAAATAGTGGTGACACTGTAGTAAAATTTCAGAACACCAAGGACAGAGAAAGTCCTAAATCTTCCTGAGAGAAAAGCAGATCATGCACAACAAAGAGAAGAGAATGGCACACTGACCTCACACTTCTCCTCAGTACTTGATGGAAGATATCGAAGCTCGACCTTTAACATTCTGATGGGAAAAGGTTGTGAATATAAACTTCAAGTGCAAATATTACTCGCCTGGGAACAAATACAAGCATTTCAGAAAAGCAAGAGTTCAGAAAATACACCATTCACAAGCCTTGTTTGAAAGGATTTTGAAATAATGTATTCCAACCAAACAACAAAATTTAAGAAGAGCAACAGCATGGAGAAGCAATGGAAAATGATAATGAGGAAATAAATTGGTAGGCTGTAATGCTAAGAAAAAGCAGACCAGGTGTGGTGGCTCATCCCTGTGATCCCAGCACTTTGAGAGGCCCAGGCAGGAGGACTGCTTGAGGCCAGGAGTTTGAGACCAGCCTGGGCAATATAGCGAGATCCTTGTCTCTACAATTAAAGAAAAGAAATTAGCTGGGAGTGGTGGTGTGTGCCTACAATCCCAGCTACTCAGGAGGCTGAGGTGGGAGGATCATTTGAGCTCAAGAGCTCAAGGCTGCAGAGAGATGTGATCATGCCACTGCCCTCCAGTCTAAATATCAGAGCAAGACCCTATCTCTAAAAAAGAAAAAAGAAAAACAAATATTAACCAGGATTCCCATTTATTAAACACCGTGTGAACATTTATAATGTGTGTGTGCAACAAATGGTAACTTTGCTTATGATGATCTTCAAAGAAAGTGTCAATCAAGGAACATTATCAAATGGATAACCTCTGTAATTTGCAATGAACTTTACCGAAAACTGGAAAATGCACAGAGACAGATCCGCCACAGTCATGATCTGTGATTCAATTTGTATGAAACTGTGAAATTAGGATCTGGGTGAAGCCACACACCTGAGGTGTTTGTCATCTGGACTAAAGGTCTTTGTCCACTGGGATGGCATCCCACACTAGTATATACGCCCATTGATACGCATTCTCCCTTCTCAAACCACAGGTTCTCTTATTTTGTGAAATTTTTGGTTGACTCAGAATAAATCTGTATAATTTGCCCTTCTGGTCTTTCTATTAGAGCACTTAAATTACTCCACTGAAATCTGCCAAAAGCTTTCAGACCTTTAGCATTGACTGGGAAGTGAAATTGAATAACAAATGAGCTCAAGTCATCAGGGAAACTCTTGTTTAAAAATAAAGGATGCAGCTGCTTTTAAATAGTTTTGCTTCAGCCCCCCACTTATTTATCACACCTCTTAGAAGTTTAAAACTATTTGCTTTTCTCTGATTGATTTGATCCTTGAATTTAGCTGTCTTCCTCCAGGGCCAGCAATGGGATGAGGGTAGCCCTCTTTGATCAGGAACTATGACCTCTGGTTAAGAGAGTGCATTTTTGTTTCCGTATCAGGGATTTCAGTGATAGCCGTTCTCCTGAGGGATAAGAGATTGTTAATTACTTTCTGTATATATATTTAAAAAAAGGGAGCCCGCAGCACTGCAACTTGGCAGGTTCTCTAAAAATAGAGGCTTTAGGTTATTTTTAAAAACCCTCATCGAGGGATCATGACCATGAGTCACATTTATCTCCAGAGTTTGCCTGCTGAAGGAAAACCACATGGCTCTGTGGACACTTAAACCCTCCCTGAAACACTGCCACCTCTGCAGAACAAACAGTCCCATCCACCCATCCATGAGGAAATGAAGAAGAATTTGTGCATGTGGAATTCGAAGACCCAATTTAGTTTAAAATAGATATTTCGTGTCCAGAGGATGGGAACTGTTTTCTAAGCACTAGCTCTTACTAATGTTTGTCATGCTGCTGTATGGCTCTTTTTACTTACTGTTAGCTTTATTCTTTCACTTTTTTCAGAAATATTCATAAGCTAATGAAGAAATATTCATTGAGGAAGAGCTTTATGGCCTGGGAGGTATCAGTCTTCTCCGAGACATCAATTTTACTTGCTTACAGAACATTAAAAAGAAATTTTATGTGATAAATGCATTAATCTACAGCTACTTATGATTAGGCTGTTCTGGCTAAAATGGAATACATTATCTGTAAGACATCTTTCCTACTCCCAAGGCACTTTAAAATAATGAAAACATATAAAATAATATCTAAGTAATTAAAGTAATGGCAAATAAAAACTTAGCATTATATGGAATTTCCTATTGCAGTAATATATCTCTTTTTATAAGCCCTTTGTGAGATTGCTATTAATTTTTGAGTAACAAAATATGGCTCTTGAACCAAAACTGGCATATTAACTAACATATACACTATTAATTGCTTTACAAATGCAAAATGCTAAATTCTAGTTTATAAAAATAAACTTTTGAGGATATCTAATAAAATCTACACACAGTGCCTACTTCGGAACCATCTAAGGATCTCAGGAGTAGCAGAGACGCCCCATATTGCTTCATAAAAAAAAGAGACACAGTGTCCCTTCTGTGAGAGTGGACTTTCTGCCTCAGGAAGCCTGGTACTGTCCACCCTCTCCCCCCACCTCACAGCCATTCTTCCCGTTCACCCAACCCCTTCCTTGATGACTCAGGTATTTATTCACATCCCCCTTTCTGATAATGGGTCCTCCAAGCCACAAAGTAAAACCAGCACCTTTCAAAACATTGTCACCTTTTTTTTCAGTTTAGTTTTCTTTTTTGGGTATTTTTTTGGGGGGGAAGGGGGTTTAAGACAGTGTCTCACTCTGTCACCCAGGCTGGAGTACAGTGGCACAATCACGGCTCACTGCAGCCTTGACCTCCTGGTCTCAAGTGATCCTCCCACCTCAGCTTCCTGAACTGCTGGGACCATACCTGGCTAATATTTCGTATTTTTTTGGTAGAGGTGAGGTTTCGTCATGTTGTCCAGGCTGGTCTCAAACTCCTAGACTCAAGTGACTCTCCCGCCTCAACCTTCCAAAGTGCTGGGATTACAGGCATGAGCCACTGTGCCCGGCCGTCACCTTCTTAATAGATGGTATTCTGTCCCAGACCGGCCTGTTTCCTCGGCAACCTCTAGTCCTGGGTGTCTCACAGAATTGACCTAATGCCAGACTTTTCTTTATTCACTGGAGTATGATTGATTCAACACGTCCTGGATTACCTAGTCCCAAATGAACTCATTTCCCTGGGGACCACACCCAATGCCCCTTCCTACGGAACACTTAAGCCGGGAGTCTCGGGTGCGTCATTTAAGGAGGCACTCACTGTTGGAGTCATGTAAGTTCAGGGTTAGCATTTGTATAACTCAGAAAGTGAGTGCTTCCTTAAATTTTGTGCCCTTCTTACCGCAGCCCTAACATACATAGTCCAGCTCTTCCAGCCCCCAACTTGTAAGTAGGTTTTACTGAAAATATCAGGCAACAGGTACAGAGGGTAGTTAAAGTGAACGATTACTTAAATGTGGGTACAAGGGCCCCCTTTCCCACCATACTTTGCAAGGAACTCTTGTATTTCCTCAAACTTGTATCCTTGGAACTGATAGAATGGACTCCTCAACGTTGGAAACAAATTCATTTTTAACATATGAACAATTTCTTAGCAGCATTTCTATAAACTATTTGGAGGGAAATTGCATTCTAGGTGTGTGTAAAACCATGAAACTGTGGCGCGATCTCGGTTCACTGCAACCTCCGCCCACCGGGTTCAAGCGATTCCCCTGTCTGAGCCTGTCAAGTAGCTGGGACTATAGGTGCCTGCCACCACCACACCCGGCTAAATTTTTTTTTTGTATTTTAGTAGAGACAGCGTTTCAGCATGGTGGCCAGGATGGTCTCCATCTCCTGACCTTGTGATCCGCCCGTCTCAGCCTCCCAAAGTGCTGGGATTACAGGTGTGAGCCACGGCGCCGGGCCCCTCTTACATTTTTAATGTATATTCATTATAGTAAATTTCCAAGGCTAGGCGCAGTGGCTCACACCTGTAATCCCAACACTTTGGGAGACCAAGGCAGGAGGATCCCTGAGCCCAGGAGTTACAGACTAGCCTAGGCAATATAAAGAGACCTGGCCTCTACAAAAAAAAAAGTTTAAATTAGCTGAGTTTGGTGGTGAGCACCTGTAGTGCCAGCTACTCAGGAGGCTGAGGTGGGAGGACTGCTTGAGCCTGGGAGTTCCAGGCTGCAGTGAGCTATGATCATGCCACTACACTCCTGTCTGGGCAACAGAGTGTGACACTGTCTCAAAAACAAAAATAGAGGATTCTGAGAATTCCTGGAAGAGGAAAAAGCAGTTTATTTAAATTTGTTGTAATCAGCATTTGAACACAGAACCCCTTGAGGAGATGGGAGACATCTGTTAATGCCATGCAGCAGTGGTATTCTGGAAAGTGTGTTTGGGAAACCATGATGGAATAGAATGAGCATGGGATTTTGGATGGGAGACTTGGACTCTAAACGTGCTCAGGAGTAACAGGACTCAGCACTCTTATTCGCCCTGTTCCCAGATCTGTACATAGAAGGAATTGGATCACATGGAGGCTAAGGACCCTTCTGGCTGTAAAACGCAAGTGCTCTATGACTCACCTCTGTTTTTCTTTCACGGGTGACCATGCTCCCCTTCTGGGTCCTAGGAGGAAAAGAAAAACAACAACCACCTTTGTACACAAATACCCCAGCCGGACTTGCTTCTCTTGTCTTTATTTGGCTGCAGATCAAGAACAAACTTTCAAGTGGCATTTCAAGAGACTCCAGGAAAGCAGTTTCAATCTGGGAATTTGCTCTCCTTAAATATTTCAAAAACACATTTAGGTAAAATCAAACAGCAGGGTAACTGCGTGCCACCCCCTCTGCTAACCCAGAGGCTGAGAAGTTTCTCAGAGGCCCCCAGCATAGAACTTCAACACCAGAAACGCCTACCAATACCGTAACACCCTACGTCTTTCAATAATTTTGCCAAGAATTAGGCTTTGGATTCTGCACCAGAGTTTAGTGACTTCAGTTAATTCCAGCTTCATGCAAACCTCGGATGTTAACAATGATTGTCAGTCTAATCTTTATTCAAATATATCAACACTTTTAAGGCCAACATAAAGACAAATATTTGCCTCTTGTGCTAAAGTAGCCAACTTTTAAACAATAAACAGACTGAGTAAAACACTAATTACCATTTTTAATCATTTTTGTCCCATGTTTTGAGAGATTTTTGTCTAGCAAACTATATTTACTAAGCAATTAATTTGTTTTCCTTTTAAAAAATTAATCCAAAATGCATATCACTTGGATGTCTTCCCAGGCAAAAGCAGACGCTTGTTATTTGAGTTATATTTATTCATTCAGCTTTTACATTTTTATTTATTTGCTCTTACTGTAGTTTATATGTAAGTAAGTGTACAGAGCTTTGAAGATTCCGTTTCACAAAATACCTAATGAATACCACGGAACGCTTGCGCTGCGTGCTGCCGCTGCTGCTGTCAGAGGCTTAAAGAATGGAATTCGGGCACATTTTAGTTCATTCACTCACTTGGTTTTCAGTGGACAACTGTGAGACCTTTCCTCGGGAGAGCTCGTGTCCACTGAAATTTCCGATCCTCGGTATAATAAACCTGTCACCAAGATCCTAAAAATTGGTGGGGAGCGCTTATTAAACGAAGGCTGGTGGTGCGCCGCCATCCAAGGCCCCACCCTCGCCTCCAAGCGCCGCTGTCAGCCCCGGGCACCCTCCAGGCTCCAGTGGAAATACCTTTCCACCTGCCCTTGAAGAGTGGCGGTTGGGCTGGCAGTTCCTCCGAGCTGAGACCTCCCCTCCGTCCCTCTGGTTCCCTAAGACGGTAGGGTACAGTAATGAGCCCTCGGGGCTTCAGGGTTATTTTGTGTCCAGGAATTTACTGACTCATCTACCCAAAAATCAGTTATTTTGGGAGTAGATGAGTCAATATCCAAGTGTCAGGGAGACAGGAAGGACAGATACAAAGATAGACACGTGGAGGAATCAAACAGGCCAATTTCACCGCTATTGGGAGTGAATTACCGTTTCTGAGTTAGCAGCCTCCCGCCCCCACCCTGGTTTTTCCCTTTTCCCCTCATCCCACTCCTCACCTCCAAGGCAGGCTTGTTAGGCTGCTGCCAGCTCATTGCCCCAGGGGAGGGATGTGCCTGGGCAGAGCAGAAACAAAGGCATCTCCGCAGCTGAAACCTCTGGAGCTGACAAAACGTTTGCCGAAGCGACCTGTTAGAAGGATTGATGTTTACGGGGAGAGTTTCTCTGGGGCTAGAGAGAGGGGAGGAAGGGGTGAGTGGGAGGAAAGAAACCATGGCCTTTGCTTCCTAGCAGAACCCCGGGTAGGCACAAAGCTCTAAAGAGGTTGGGGAAATTTAGGAGCTGAGGGCACCGGTGTCCGCTTCCCCTGCAGCCCCACACAGGCAGCAAGACTCCACAGAGGAAATAGCTGTATGGTGCGTCCAGGAAGAGCAGTCTCAGTGTCTCCAAGATTTCCACTCCACGGAAAGGCACAGAAACAGCAGAAGGGGCCTCCACTCCAACACAGACCCCAGCGTGACAATTTGGTGTCTCTGATGACCTGGGTAGGATTATGACCAAGGACTCCCTGAGCCCGCCATATCTTGACAATACATAAGCCCCCAGAGGACAAGGAGAAATGACTTAGATTGAGGTCCTATCACCTAAGCTTGGAAACTTAAAATAGAAATTAAAGAGTTGTTTAAAAATTTTGTTTTAAAAATTAAGTTGTGTTTATTTTCTATCCAAGTTATGGTATGAGACTCCTATCCACCGCCTGTGGACAAGGGGAACCTTGGGTGGCCTTGCCTCGGAGCACAGGCTGGAACTTCCAGAGTTCCCTTCCCCATCTCATCACCCACTTCAACTACTTCCCTCCCATCATCCCAAACGGAGGAAACCCTTGCCTTCTTAAAAGTCAAGTGCAGGCCAGCGTGGTAACTCATGCTTGTAATCCCAGCACTTTGGGAGGCTTCGGCGGGCAGATCATGAGGTCAGGTGATCAAGACCATCCTGACCAGCAAAGTGAAACCCCGTCTCTCTACTAAAAATACAAAACTTAGCTGGACGTGCTGGTATGTGCCTGTAATCCCAGCTACTTGGGAGGCTGAGGCAGGAGAAACACTTGAACCCAGGAGGCAGAGGTTGCACTGAGCCGAGAATGCACCACTGCACTCCTCAAAAAAAAAAAGAAAAAAAAACGAAGTCAAGTGCGTCCTTCCCCAAATGCTGAGAGCCCACCTCTCAGCAGTGTCAATCTAAACCTGGGGCTTAGGAAGAAGGCAGGGTGGGCTGATGCCAAGGACTTAATTCCAAAGACCAACTACAAATCAGCTTGAGGAGGACCAGAAAAGGACGACTGACTCTCCAAGCTTGGACCAGTGTTTAGATGCAAGTGTGTACAGGAATAACTGAAACCGAAAGAAGGTGAATAGGAAACTCTTCTGCCTTTTCCCCTTTACCCAGGTTCCCAATCCTTTATTTTTCAAGTTTCTAGTGTCAACAAATTGGGAAGAAGTGAGAAGAATAGTTTGATTCGATTCATCTTTAACCACATTATTCCTCTTATTCTATAAAAGTAATAAAAATTATGCACCCACACCCATACCTTAACAAAGTATCAGAGTTACACAGCGTAAGCTCATCTTTTAACAAAAATGGGAAACTGAACTGGGCGTGGCGGCCCAGGCCTGTAATCCTAGCACTTTGGGAGGCTGAGTTGGGTGAATTACCTGAGCTCAGGAGTTCGAGACCAGCCTGGGAACTCTACTAAAATACTAAATAAAAGCCAGGCTTGGTGGCGTGCACCTGTAGTCCCAGCTACTGGGGAGGCCTCCCAAAGCACTGGAATTACAGCTGAGAGCCACCTGCCTAGCACCAGCCTTTTCTTATCTTAACCAAGCCTGACTTCCCCCAAGTCATTTAAAATAGGGGAATGTTCTTCATAAGACTCCAACTCTCAAAAGCCCACCCAGCTAATTAAAAAAAAAAAAAAAGTCTATGTGGAAACCTGAGATAATCCAAATAACTAATTCTAGCCATTGATTTCAGCCTTCTCCCTCACTGGGAGATTTGAGAGCTGCTGAAACACCAAGAAATAAATCACTGAGCTTCACTTCTCACTCGACCATCTGGTAAAGGCACTAATGAACAGTGACGTGCCCCACAGGAAGGAAGAAGTTAGGGGAAGGAGGAGAGGGAGAGCAGCACCACAGGGGCTGGGCATCTAGCCCTGGGTGACTAAAGTTGCCTGGACTTTTCACCAAATCTGGTTAGGTTTTACTTCTCCAGGTTTCATTAGCCATTACAAATGTAAATTAGATTCCTCCAGAAAACTTTACCCCACTTCCCCGCTCCGGCCCTCCCTTCTCCCCTCCCCTTCCTTCCTCTTTCTTCCTTCCCTCCCTCCCAATGGCAATGTCGAGCTTTTACAAAGTGCTGTCACACCATCAGTTTTACATTGCAATGTCAGGGACATGAAAGTAGATATAAAACTGCCAGTGTTTCCGAGGCTGCCATCAAATAATTGAGCTGTGGCCTCTAACTAAATCCCAGGAGGAAACGACATCCAAAGCTGGGCTAATTCTCTTTGTTTGTAGTTATTTTATGGGGTTTTTTGTTTGTTTGTTTTTTGAGATGGAGTCTCGCTTTGTCACCCGGGCTGGAGCGCAACGGCACAATCTCGGCTCACTGCAACTTCCACCTCCCGGGTTCAAGCGATTCTCCTGCCTCAGCTTCCTGAGTAGCTGGGATTACAGGTGCACACCACCATGTCCAGCTAATTTTTTTTGTATTTTTAGTAGAGATGGGATTTCACCATGTTGGCCAGGCTGGTTTCAAACTGCTGACCTTGTGATCCACCCACCTCGGTCTCAAAGCGCTGGGATTGCAGGTGTGAGCCACTGTGCCTGGCCTATTTTATGTATTTATATATTTGTTATATATATATATATTATATATATATGTGTTTTATATGTGATTTTTTTTTTTTTTTTTTGAGATGGAGTCTCACTTTGTCACCCAGGCTGGAGTGTACTGGTTTGATCTTGGCTCACTGCAACCTCCGCCTCCCGGGTTCAACTGATTCTCCTGCCTCAGCCTCCAGAGTAGCTGGGATTACAGGCGTGCACCACCACGCCCAGCTAACTTTTGTAGTTTTTAGTAGAGACAGGTTTTTACCGTGTTAGCCAGGCTGCTGTCAAAGTCCTGACCTCAGGTGATTCGCCAACTCCAGCTCCCAAAGTGCTGGGATTACAGGCATGAGCCACCACCCCCAGGCCCATATGTAAAGTTTCATATATAACAATGAGAATAATTATATTGTGTTCATTTGAAAGCTTGACCTTGTCTTTTGAGACAGAGTCTCACTCTGTCACCTAGGCTGGAGTGCAGTGGTACAATCATGGCTCACTGCAGCCTTGAACTCCTGGCCTCAAGTGAGCCTCTCACTTCAGCCTCCCGAGTTGCTGAAGGTATGCATCACCACACCTGGCCAACCTTGTCTTTTTCATTATAGTCACTGAAGAATGAACAAAATGTAACTGCTTTTCCAATAAGTATTTTCTTTAAAAACAAAGCTCAGTAAGTAAGAGGGAGAATAGTAAATGCAGGTTTCTTCAGGTGACATAAGTTGAAGGGTAAGTTAGAAAATACTTGAGTAAGTTAGAAAGTGCAGAACTAGGCTGGGCGCAGTGGTTCACACCTATAATCCTAATACTTTGGGAGGCTGAGGCGGGTGAATCACAAGGTCAGGAGTTTGAGACCAGCCTAACCAACATGGTGAAGCCCTGTCTCTACTAAAAATACAAAAATTAGTCAGGTGCCTGTAATCCCAGCTACTTGGGAGGCTGAGGCAGGAGAATCGCTTGAACCTGGGAGGGAGAGGTTGCAATAAGCCAAGATTGCTCCACTACACTCCAACCTGGGCAATAAGTGAGACTCTGTCTCAAAAAAAAAAAAAAAAAAGAAAAGAAAAGAAAGTGAAGAACTCTATAATGCATATGATACAAGAAGCACGTGGCAGTTTTGCTCCTGAGTTCACATGTGGGAATGATGGGAGATTTGCCTTGCTGTAGAAAAACCTTTGTTTATCATTCTCAGATACCTATTTTGACTTCCACTCTAGCATTTTATTATCAGCAGCTGTAACTCTGAAAATGAAAACGTGTTAGAGTGATGTTGTGCTTAAATAAGAATAAAAACTTGCTTCACCAGAGCATAAGAAAAAAAATAATAACTGTCAGGTTTTATAAGCTGAAGCTGTATGAAAGTGATTGATTACTACTCTCAATGTCTCTTTCTGGGCCTCTTGTAACCCAAATGACAAGAAAATTGTCTCTGAAAGGAAAGGAAGATGTGGGGAGTGTTTGCTTGTCGTCTTCAGTTCAGTACCAAAGAACAGTATCGGCACTAGGTCCTGGGATTCTCAGTTAACATTATATTTTGTACATGTATCACTTAGAATATCAGATGAAGAACATCTAATGCCGGTAGAATGTGACAGCAGA
Source organism: Sapajus apella (assembly GCF_009761245.1). Lineage (NCBI taxonomy): Eukaryota > Metazoa > Chordata > Mammalia > Primates > Cebidae > Sapajus > Sapajus apella. The sequence goes on from NW_022436944.1 coordinate 43,840,716, forward strand.
GAGAAACACAGGGCGAGGGTTAGGCAAACCAGAAAATGTGACCCTTCGTCTCCACCTTCCTTCTCAATCCTTCCTTGTTTATTATAAGTTCTAAATATGACAAATATGTAAAATATCTGCAAGCTGGGTAAACATAAAAAAATAGTTAAGGGTGAAAGGAAAGAAAAAAAAAGAAAGAATGGAAGGGAAAAAAAAAAGAAAAGACTTCCAATGGCAGAGCAGAAATAGTTTCAGGGTCCAAGAACCTGTGTGAGAATCCTAGCTGCCCTATTCAATAGGTGTATGGCCTTGGACAAGTCACTTAATCTCTCTGAGTCTCTGTTTCCTCATTTGAAAAAATGGACTAGTAGTATTTACCCTACTGGGTTTGTTATATATAAAACGCATGGTTAGTAGTCAATAGATAGTTTCCCCTGGTTAGCCCTTGTAAGTTAAGGTTTACAGGTCAACGTATTGTCACTTTACATGGGTAAGTTTTTGCTTTCATATTTTCTTTCTCCCCTCCCCTCCCCTCCCCTTCTTTCCTTTCCTTTCCTGACAGAGTCTCACTCTGTCACCAGGCTGGAGGGCTGCAGTGCAGTGGCCTGATCTCGGCTCACTGCAACCTCCACATCCTGGGTTCAAGCGATTCTCGTGCGTCAGCCTCCTGAGTAGCTGGGACTACAGGCATGCGCCACCATGCCCAGCTAATTTTTGTATTTTTAGTAGAGACAGGGTTTCACCACGTTGGCCAAGATAGTCTTGATCTCTGGACCTCGTGATCCGTTAGCCTCGGCCTCCCAAGGTGCTGGGATTACAGGCGCACCCAGCCTGGTTTCACATTTTCTTAAGAATGTTTGGTGCTTTCACTCAAAAGAGGAAGCCTATGGGAATTTCCTACATTGTGGCAGATCAATTGTGAAAGATGTGTTTGAGACATCAGAGCCTTCAGGGAATTCATCCAGTCAAGCCACCAAGTCGTTTCTTCTGGTGCGGTATTTAAAATAAGATCACTCTGAATCTAGGGCTTTCTGTGTCTCCCAAAAACTCCTAGTCTCTCTTTTTCTGTTGGTGACATCATTGTTTGTGCTGGTATTAGAGCAGATGGTGGCTTGGGAACTGGCACTCAGAGAAATCCAGGGATGAGGCCTTAGAGGACCTGTTCTTCTCTTAACATTCCCAAGCGGGTCAGAGTTAGGGTGGCTAGAGGTTTCTGTTTGCCTGGAACAGTGCCCGCATACCCCTGTTGTCCCTGTTGAGTAATTATTAAGAGCACTTCCCTTCTCACTCCTAAAATTATCCTACTTTGAATGATAAATTATAGAAATACCTTGATCATCCATTCTATGGGAAAACTGGGCAAAAATGAAAAAAAAAAATTTAAAGAATTACCTTAATCAGAATGTTTTTTATTAATCAAGCTTACTTTTTTTTATTTACTAAACTTTATAGTAAATAATTCAGAATGGTGTTTATATGAATAAGGATAATAAGTCACAAAAAGGAAAATAAACAAGCACCCCAATTCACAGGCTCTCAGATGCTTAGACCTCATCAGTTATAAGAGGCACTACCACGTCATGCACCATTCAGAAAGACTGGTGTTAGTGTGTTAAGACTCTCATCACGAAGTACTACAGACTGGTATATTTTAGGAGTTAAAAGTGAGGTGCTGTTAATAATTACTCAGGGACAATAGGGGTATTTGGGCACTGTTCCAGGCAAACAGAAACCGGCAGCCACCCTAACTCTGACCTGCTTGAGACTGTTAAGAGCAGGTCATTCCTCCTGGACCTCATCCCTGGATTTCTCTGAATGCCAGCTCCCAGGTCACCATCTGCTCTAATAACAGCACAAACAATGATGTCACCAGCAGAAACATCTAGGTACAGAAATTTAAATTAGCTGGGTGTGGAGGTGGGCACCTGTAATCCCAGCTACTCTGGAGGCTGAGACAGGACAATCGCTTGAACCCTGGAGGCAGAAGTTGCAGTGAGCTGAGATCATATCATTGCATTCCAGCCTGCGTGACAGAGACAAAGAAAGAGAGAAAGAGAGGGGGAAAGAGAGAGAGAGGGAAGGAGAGGAGGGAAGGAGGGAGGGAGGGAGGGGGGGGGGAGGGGAAGGAAGGAGAGAGAAGGAGGGAGGGAGGGAGCGAGGGAGGAAGAAAGGAAGGAAGAAGGAAGGAAGGAAGAAATATACTTTTTCACAGGGCTGGAGGCTAATGTATGAATTCAAGGTGTCAGCAGCGTTGTTTCCTCAGAGGCCTTTCTCCTGGCTTGTAGATGGCACCTTCTCCCTGTGCTTTCACGTGGTCTTCCCTCTGCGTGTCTGTGTCCTAGCCTCTTCTTCTAAGGACATCAGTCACATCACGTTAGGGCCCACTCTAAGGACCTCATTTTAACTTCAGTACCTCTTTAAAGACCCTGTCTCCAGGCCAGGCGTGGTGGCTCACGCTGGTAATGCCAGCGCTTTAGGAGGCTGAGGTGGGCGGATCACGAGGTGGGGAGTTCAAGACCAGCCTGGCCAACATGGTGAAACCCCATCTCTACTAAAAGTATAAAAATTAACCGGGAGTGGTTGTGGGTGCCTGTAATCCCAGCTACTTGGGAGGTTGAGGCAGGAGAACTGCTTGAACCCAGGAGGTGGAAGTTGCAGTGAGCCTAGATTGTGCCATTGCACTCCAGCCTAGGCAACAAGAACAAGACTCCATCTCAAAAAAAGAAAAGAAAAAAGAAAAAAAGACCCTGTCTCCAAATACTGCCACATTATGAAGTACTGGGGGTTATGACTGCAACTAG
>NW_022436944.1:43843895-43851211 GCF_009761245.1 Sapajus apella
AAGGAAGGAAGAAGGAAGGAAGGAAGAAATATACTTTTTCACAGGGCTGGAGGCTAATGTATGAATTCAAGGTGTCAGCAGCATTGTTTCCTCAGAGGCCTTTCTCCTGGCTTGTAGATGGCACCTTCTCCCTGTGCTTTCACGTGGTCTTCCCTCTGCGTGTCTGTGTCCTAGCCTCTTCTTCTAAGGACATCAGTCACATCACGTTAGGGCCCACTCTAAGGACCTCATTTTAACTTCAGTACCTCTTTAAAGACCCTGTCTCCAGGCCAGGCGTGGTGGCTCACGCTGGTAATGCCAGCGCTTTAGGAGGCTGAGGTGGGCGGATCACGAGGTGGGGAGTTCAAGACCAGCCTGGCCAACATGGTGAAACCCCATCTCTACTAAAAGTATAAAAATTAACCGGGAGTGGTTGTGGGTGCCTGTAATCCCAGCTACTTGGGAGGTTGAGGCAGGAGAACTGCTTGAACCCAGGAGGTGGAAGTTGCAGTGAGCCTAGATTGTGCCATTGCACTCCAGCCTAGGCAACAAGAACAAGACTCCATCTCAAAAAAAGAAAAGAAAAAAGAAAAAAAGACCCTGTCTCCAAATACTGCCACATTATGAAGTACTGGGGGTTATGACTGCAACTAGTGAATTTTGTTGGCAGGTGTGTGGTGACTCATGGTGTAATCCCCGCCCTTTGGGAGACCAAGGCAAGAGGCCAGGAGTTTGAGACCAGCCTCCTCCTGGGCAGCATGGCCAGACCTCACCCCTAAAAAAAAAAAAAAAAAAAAAAAAAACCCGCTAGGTAGGGTGGCATGAGCTTGTAGTCCCAGCTACTTGGGAGGCTGAGGTGAAAGGATCAATTAAACCCCGGAGTTCAAGGTTGTAGTGCACAATGCACTCCAGCCTGGGCTAGAGTAAGACCCCTCATCTCGAATATATATATGTATATAGACACACACACACACACACACACACACATACATATACATATATACATACACATATATGTGAATTTTGTAGGGACATAATACCCACTAATCAACTCTGACATACCATGGGTTGTTAGATGTACCTGGATGTCAGAGAGATTAAAATGAAACTGATGGTTTGAGAGCGGTGGCTCACATCTACTAACCCAGGACTTTCGGAGGCCCAGAAGGTAGCGAGACATCATCTCTACCAAAAAAGTAAAAAATAAAAACAAGTCGGGTGTAGTGGTGCATGCGCCAGTAGTGCCAGCTGCTTGGGAGGCCGAGGTGGGAGGTACCCTTGAGCCTTGGAAGTCAAGGCTGCAGTAAGCCATGATCGCCCCGCGGCACTTTAGCCTGGGGGACAGAGTGCAACCCTGTCTCAGAAACAAACAAACAAAAAGTGAGTAACTGAACCTCAGAACTGATAAAAGATGCGCTGGTTTGGAAGAGGGAAAGTCCGTTCTTTATGCTCTTGTGATGGTGAAGGTAGCAATTTACAAACCTGTTCCTTTGAAACCATCATTTTCTCCCCTGCAGCCTCCAAGAGGTCTGGGAGAGGAAGGTGGAGCTCAGCCACCCAGATTGCTATCTTGATTGCTTCCCCTCCCTGGTGCCTCACTTCCTGCTAATTCTTCTTTTATAACAGTGCCCAAGACTACCCCTTCCTCTCTCCCTACCCACACCCCAATCAGCCCTTAGCTCATACCTGGACAGTTTCCACAGCCTCTGAACCGGTCTTCCCACATCAGTCCCCTTCTTTTCCCTCCTGATTCCTCCTCACACAAGCACTGATCTGCAAAATGACTCCAAACTGCAGCCTTGGTCTTGCCACGCCCCTGATAGAAAGCCTTGGCTGGCTCTTCGTTCTGCAAGGGTAAAAACCTAAGGTGTCTCGGCCTAACCCGCAGGCACCCCCGTGCTCGGTCTGGGCCCCAGCCTCGCGTGCAGCTGCATCCGCGGTGCCCTGCCTCTCACCGCAGCCAGCGTTCCCACCTCAGGGCCTTGCACGCCCGGTGCCCCTCCCCTGGCAGGCCTGTGCTCTGGGCCTGTCTGAATGCCACCATGTAATTATTGCACGTGGTTATTTATGTCTGACTCCCCAGCTAATAGCTATCCAAATTATCAAGACTGTAATGTACTCCATTAACCGCACTGGCTGAGAAAGGAGTTGTTTCTCCTTGGCTCCTCCAGAAAGAATGAAAAGTATTTCCCCCACCCCCTCCCGTGTCCCTCCCCTGAGAGAAGGTAGCCGGGCCTTTGTGTCCTGGAGGTCTGACTTCCCTTAGCCCCAAGAAGAGTTAACAGCCGCTGCGGGCGTGCGTGTGTGCGTGTGTGTGTGTGTGTGTGTGTGTGTGTGTGTGTGTTTTCTGGGGGAGAAAGGGAAGTTGCCTGATGGGACGGACTCCCTCTTTTGCTTTCTGAGATGGAAAGTTGCTGTGGCTTAGGGCATCTTGAATTTGGCCTGCGAATTGTTTTATATAAATTTAAAATATTAGTTGTAGTTTTCTAAAAGTGAAAGATTTCCCATGAAAATCTCAATCACTGGGTTCTCTGGAAAAACTCAAAGGTTTCGCATTTCTGGGCCCCTATTTTCACATGGCACAAATTGGCAGGATCCAAGTCCGGCTGGTGCCTTTAGACAGGCCACGTGTTTCCATTTGCCACAGTCCCCACCTAAAGCCTAACACCACCTGCAACATTCATTTGTGTACCTGCCTGTTTTATCTGCATCGGAGTTTTCAACCCCTGCTTAGACACATCAAGTGGTTAATCTGAGACGTTTAACAGAAAGGAGTTGGTGGCCATTGGCTTCAAGAGTGAAAGAGAGAAAGGCTGCCCTGTAGGTCTTGAGAACTTGTGCCTACTCTAAACTCCCTCCCCAGGGGGCAGGACCAGATATAGAGATGGTTGGCTGGGTGCCCGCAAGGACTAGGCTGTGAGTGCTGTCACCTTGAGAATGTCAGGGAAAACCCCCACAGCTGAGCTGGGCTCAGAGAAACTGGAGCCACGCCCAGAAGCAACCGCAGACATACCAATCTTCAAAGGAGCACCGGCAAGGAGCAGCAGCATCAGGGACCGCACCAACCAAAGACCAACCCTACCTCCATTCCCTACCTGGCATAAGCCCCAGGATTTTTTTTTTTTTTTTTTTTGAGACCGAGTCTTGCTCTTGGCTGGAGTGCAGCGTCGCAGATTCAGCTCACTGCAACCTCCACCTCCCAGGTTCAAGCAATTCTCCTGCCTCAGCCTCCTGAGTAGCTGGGACTACAGGCGCCTACCGCCACTCCTGGCTAATTTTTTTACTTTTAGTAGAGAGGGGCTTTCACCATGTTGGCCAGGCTGGTCTCGAACTCCTGACCTCAGGTGATCCTCCCACCTCGGCCTCCCAAAGTGCTGGGATTACAGGCATGAGCCACCGCACCTGGGCAAGCCCCACAGCTCTTGTACAGCTTAAGCAGAATGGGGTGAAAGTATTACAATAATTCCAGAAGGGGCCACTGGTATCATAATCTTTGGTATAATTTCTCTTGCAGTTGTGCAGTGCGCAACCTGAGTGCTGTATATATGGTGGCCCTAACTGGGCACAGTGTGTGTGTGTGTGTGTGTGTGTGTGTGTGTGTGTGTGCGCGCGCGCGCGCGCGTGTGTGTATGTTTAAAGCCTCTCAAATGGACTGATTTAAATGTCTCACTAACCCTGAGAGTGGGGGTCTAGAACTTTAATTTTTAAAAATAACTGTAATATATCTTACCTTCAGGTGTGGTTTGTTAATTGTCATAAAAATATATACTTCTCAAAGACAGCATATTTTGTACTTCTATACTCCTGCACAGTGTTTTGAAAAATAAATGTGCTAGTTCTGAGTGTAAATCTGAACGCCAAATCTCTCTCTCTAGTAAAACTTCATTTTTTCTATTGTCCTGTCGTGATCAGTCCTAGTCAAAACTGGCTCGTGTCACCCAAACTCAAATTAAAGCAAAGCCACTTTAATGTATTCAATGACAAACTTAATTAGCAAGTGACTTTTCATTTATTGTTTTGTGTTTGTTTTTGAGATGGAGTCATGCTCTGCCGCCCAGGCTGGAGTGCAATGGCACAATCTTGGCTCACTGCAACCTCCGCCTCCCGGGTTCAAGCCATTCTCCTGCCTCAGCCTCCAGAGTAGCTGTGATTACAGGCACCTTCCACCACGCCTGGCTAATTTTTGTGTTTTTAGTAGAGACAGGGTTTCGCCATGTTGGCCAGGCTGGTCTCAAACTTCCTGATCTCAGGTGACCTGCTCGCCTCAGCCTCCCAAATTACTGGGATTACAGGCGTGAGCTTTCATTAATATAGACCAGTTAGTGTGTACTCTTTCCAAAAAGGAGTGCCAAAAAGCGCTCTGCCATTGATGATCTATTCACAGACTTACATTTTTTAGTTTCTTTCCTAAATTCCTGAAATTCCAAGTCTAGGAATTTGTCCTAAGAAAATAATCAGGGACTGTCAGCCAAGACTTATCTGTAGTTGCTCATTGTGATATATTAATTACAGCAGCAATAAAAGGAAGCAACCTAGATGTTCATAGCCTGGGGAGTGATGAAATACATGACACGCAGCACAGTCTGGTTCAGCCATTGACAGGACTGAGTACCAAGCAGCCTTTGGAAAGGATGTGCTAAGCGTATTGAGTGGCATGAGAAAATGGTCAGCATATATTTGTGAAGCCTCTAAACACTTCGAAAGATGTTCATATTTGGAAAGAGGCGTGACTGTTATTGAAAATATTCACTCTCTAATTCAAGAAGGAGATGTGAAATAAAAAAAGAAAAAAAATATTCAGTCTCTTCCCCATCCTTTCAATCTGGGCTCCACCAAGAAATGTAAAATTGTAAGGCTGTGACTAGAGTATCAATGGTGGAGAGATTTTTTTGCACTCCTTCCTGGAACGAGTACACACTAACCAGTCTATATAAATGAAAACTCGGCCAGGCGCGGTGGCTCACGCCTGTAATCCGAGCAGTTTGGGAAGCTGAGGCGAGCGGATCACCTGAGGTCAGGAGTTTGAGACTAGCCTGGCCAACATGGCAAAACCCTGTCTCTACTAAAAACACAAAAATTAGCCAGGCATAGCGGCAGGTGCCTGTAATCCCAGCTACTCAGGAGGCTGAGGCAGGAGAAATCAGGTGAGCTGTTGAGCTTTGACCACTGGGACAGACCAAGCGCAGGAGACTAACAGGCAGGTATACTATTTAGTTTGCTCCCTTGAGCCTTTGCCATTGCAAAATGCAGTGAGAAAAACATACCCAGGCCAGTCCCCTGGTTCTAAGGAAGGCTGAGAGACAAATGCAGCCAAACCAAACCACCCCGGCTGAGCACAGCACGTTCAGCCAATCCCTAGCAAACCCACAGATCCATGGGAATAAAGTACTGTAAACCCAATAGGGGGTTTGTTATGAGCATTTTTGTGGCAATAACTGATGAATACAGGAACGTATCCTCCAATACTAGAAAGATATTTTCTCCAGTGATAAAGCATACATGAATTTTTGCAAATAGTATTTTACTCTTCCCTTCAAGTTGCCCATTTGGTCCATACAGAGTCCACCCAGGTTCAATAGGAGGGAACATCAACCCCATTCCTCCATGGGAGGAATATCAAGGTCACGTTATAAGAAGAGCATGTAGGATAGGAGATATTTTATGGCCGTCTTTAGAAAATAGAATCTACCATATTAAATTCTCAGAACACTGTTTCCTTTTCTTTTCTCTTTCAAGACAGCTTCTCATTTTGTCACCCAGAGTGGAGCGCAGTGGCTTGATCACGGCTCACTGCAGCCTTGACCTCCTGGGCTCAAGTGATCTCCCTGCCTCAGCCCCACCAAGTAGCTGAAACTAAAGGCGCACACCACTTCATCTGGCTAATGTTTGTATTTTTTGTAGAGACGGCGTCTTGCCATGTTGGCCAGACTGGTCTCGAGTTCCTGGGCTCAAGTGATCCTCCGGCCTCAGCAGGATGGGTGGATGGATTAAAGTCATGAGCCACTGCTCCTGGCTAGAACACTGTTTTATAAGCACTATGTACGTGTTAGTTATTTTCATTCGATATTTATTGAAAATCTTCTACACACCAGTTACTGTACTAGGACTGGAGATATAGCAGTGAACATTGCAGAGTTAATCCCTGTCTTCATGAGCTAACCAAAGAAAAACTGCAGGCTAAAATCCAATATAAGGACCTTTAGTCATTGACCAGGTGAGCTACTGGGCTGAAGGTAATTTTCAATTGAATCGGCCAGTCCCGGAGAACCAGAAAAGAATTCTGGCTTAAAAGTGTTCTGCTGTGATTGTGTCTGTTGTGACAGGGCTTTTCCTGGCAGCTTCTCTGAAAGTAGAATAAGGAGGCCAGAGTTCTCAAAGAGCTTAGAATCCAATTCTATTTCACTCAAGCAGTACTGTAGCTTTAATGCAAAGCAGGTGCTGGGCTTGCTTAAAAAGAACTAAAGGCACCCACGGCAGCTTTCTAGCATCTTGCACCTCAAGGTGTGCTCCTTGGCACAAAATAAGGGTCCATGAACCTCACCTGGGAGCTCAATATAAATGCAGAATCTCAGGCCTCACCTCTGAATTACTGAATCAGAATCTGCAGTAAAAATAAATAAATAAATAAATAAATAAATAAATTGTGGTAACATAAACAAAACATAAAATGTATCACCTTATCTTTAAGTGTACGGTGACATTCAGTATTTTCATATTGTTGTGCAACCATCATCAACATCCATTTCTAAAACTCTTTCCATCTTGGCCAGGCACAGTGACTCACACCTCTAATCTCAGCACTTTGGGAGGCCAAGGCAGGCGGATCACTTGAGGCCAGGAGTTCGAGACTAGCCTGGCCAACATGGTGAAACCCCCGTCTCTGCTAAAAATACAAAAGTTAGCCAGTTGTGGTGGCACATGCCTGCAGTCCCAGCTACTCAGGAGGATGAGGCAGGAGAATCACTTGAGGCCTGGAAGGCAGAGATTGCAGTGAGCCGGGAGCTGCCACTGCACTCCAGCCTGGGCGACAGAGTGAGACCTTGTCTCAAAAAAAAAAAAAAAGAAAACCTCTTTCCATCCTGCAAAACTGAAACTCCATACCCATTAAACCATCACTCTCATTCTCCTTTCCCTCTAGCCCCTAGCAACCACTGTTCTACTTTCTGTCTCTATGAATTTGACTATTCTAGGTACCTCATATAAGCAGAATCATACGGTATTTGTCCTTTTGTGACTGGCTTATTTCACATGATAATGCCCTCAAGGTTCATTCATATTGTAACAGAATCTTTCTTTATTTTCTCCCGAGACGGGGAGATTCTGTCACTCAAGCTGGA
>NW_022436944.1:43851311-43879995 GCF_009761245.1 Sapajus apella
GCCTGTAGAGGGTTTTTTACCATCTGGCCCAAACTGGTCTTGAACCCCTGACCTCAAGCAATCTGCCCACCTTGGCCTTCCAAGGTGCTGGGATTACAGGCATGAGCCACAGCTCCCAGCTAGAATCTGCATTTTAACCAAATCTTCAAATCATGTGTGTGCCCACTGCAGTTTGAGGAACACAGCCCTGCTAGATTACTGGAGCTGATACAGGGGAGACAAAAAAATCCAATAACACCCTCCTGGCAGAAACCCCGCTTTCCTTACTCCCAGAGCCACCACTCGGGGGCAATTCTCCTGCCTCAGCCTCCTGAGTAGCTGGGATTACAGGCACGCGCCACCATGCCCAGCTAATTTTTTGTATTTTTTTTAGTTAGAGACGGGGTTTCACCATGTTGACCAGGATGGTCTTGATCTCTTGACCTCGTGATCCACCCGCCTCGGCCTCCCAAAATGCTGGGATTACAGGCTTGAGCCACCGCGCCCGGCCTAGGTTTGCACTAACTTAATAACACATACACTTTCATAGTGCCAGCCATGATTCCAAGTCGTTATGGAATATTAACACATTTAACCCTCCTAACCATTCCAGTAGAAACATTTTTAACCCCTGGTTTACTAGATATGGAAACTAAGGCACAGGTAGGTTAAGTAATTTGCACAGGGTCATGTGGCTGGTGAATGGTGGAGCTGGGATTTGAACCCAGGAACTATACTGTACCTCCTCTCTGGAAATTGCTTGACCAAGTCTTCTGTTGAAACTGAACTATAAGAAATTACTGCAGATTGTGGCTCTGTTATGTGGAGGGACCTACTTTTAACCATAAGCATTAGTTTATACGTAAGAAAGAGCAACAGAAGCTAGAATGTCAGAAAGTAAGTGGGAAACTCTTATGACATGGTGGATCTTTTTCTCAGTAGGGCAGAAGAAAATTTGAGGTCTGTGCCCACGTTATTAAATACTTGGACTCAAATCATTGGACTGGTTTTCCTCCTCCTTCCTACCACACCTTCTCTGCCTCTTTCACAGGCTCTTTCCCCTCAGCCTTCTCCAAGGCTTTCTTTCCTCCCTTACTAATCTGTTGTTTTCTTGGCTTTCAAGAAAAAAAAAAAAAAAAAAATCCCTAATGCATGTTGCTCGCTGTGATCTTTCTTCCTGGTTCAGAATCATAATTCATTGCTTCCTGATGTCTCTGCAAAAATGTCACAGCAAGATCTCAAATTCTACGTCTGCAAAGATAAGCCACATTGGCTGATACCCTGGAGATGAGAGAGGCCCAATGTCATAGCCAGACTTTTCTCATATTCAGCATGCCCCCAAACGGGACCCGCCACCTGCCCCTCCCAAGCTCACTGCACAGGCCCCATCTCATTCCTGACCCCGGCCGTCCTCTCTCTGCAGCTTGAAACTTTCGCTCTTTTCCTTCTCTCTTTCTCCATATCTGAAGGAGTCTCCCTCCTCCACTGGTCTCAGATCTGTCTTCTGCTTTCCATGGTGTCATTGTCTAAGCTCAAGCCCCTCCTGTCTCCCTCTGGTCTCCCCGACCCTCTCCTGCCTTCCCTCCTACACCCAGCCCTGCACACAGTTGACCGGCGTTCTCCCAGACACAGATCGCCACGCCATTCGGTGGCACTGTCCCTCAACTCCGTCTCTGGACCTTGGGTGAATCTGCCAACGGCTCAGTGAAAATCACCTTTTTCTTTAAAAAAAAAAAAAAAAAAAAAAAAAAGTCTGAAACTTAGGAAAGTTGCAAGTACAGTACAAACAGTGTTTTTGTTCCCAAACCATTTGAGAGTAAGTTGCAGACCTGACCTGGTGCCCTGAGAATTCTAGTATACATTTCCTACAAACAAGGACATCCTTCTACATACACAATACAACCATTTTTAAAGTTAGGAAATTAACACTGATACATTACTACCAATCCTCCAGCGCCATTCAAGTTTTACAGCAATCCCCATAATGTCATTTTTACACCAAGTGGATTCAGTTCAGAATCCCATGTTGCACTCAGCTGCCACGACTCTTTGGGCTCCTTCAGTCCAAAACAGCTCTTTATTCTTTCTTTGATTTTTAGGTCTTTGACTTTCTTTTTTTGAGACGGAGTCTCACTCTGTCACCCAGGCTGGAGTGCAGTGCCACGATCTCAGCTCACTGCAACCTCTGCCTCCCGGGTTCAAGTTATTCTGCCGCCTAAGCTTCCCGAGTAGCTGGAATTACAGACGTGCACCACCATGCCCAGCTAATTTTTGTAATTTTCTTTTTTTTTCTTTTTTTCCTTTTTTTTTTTTTTTTGAGATGGAGTCTTGCTCTGTCACCCAGGCTGGAGTGCAATGGTGCAATCTCAGCTCACTGCAACCTCCAACCTCCACCTCTCTGGTTCTAGCAATTCTCCTGCCTCACTCTCCCAAGTAGCTGGGATTATAGGTGCTCGCCACCGGGCCCAGCTACTTTTTTGTACTTTTAGTAGAGATGGGGTTTTGCTGTATTGGCCAGGCTGGTCTCAAACTCCTGACCTCAGGTGATCTACCCACCTTGGCCTCCCAGAGTGCTGGGATTACAGGCATGAACCACCACACCGGGCCTATCCTTGACACTTTTAAAGACTATAGGCCAAACATGTAGAATGTCCTCAATTTTGGTTTCCTCTTGCTTAGATTTAGACAGGAATATTGCAGAAGCGATGCTGGATTCTTCACATTGTGTCTTATTGTGTGGTGCACAGTTTCCATTTCTCCTGTTCCTGGCGATGCTCACTTAGGCCCCTTGATGGAGTAGTGTCTGCCGGACTCATTGCTATGAAGCGACTCTTCTCTCTTTCCTAAGTGTTTTGTGGAACTCCTTGAAACTATGTAAATATTTCATTCCCCATCAAACAGCTAATTGAATATTTATTTATATCAGAACAAGCTAGTGGTGTTTTGTTTTATTTTGTTTTTGAGATGGTGTTTTGCTCCGTTGCCCAGGCTGGAGTGCAGTGTTGAGATCTCAGCTCACTGCAACCCCTGCCTCCCGGGTTCAAGCAATTCTCCCGCCTCAGCCTCCCTAGTAGCTGAGACTACAGGCGCGTGCCACCATGCCCCACTAATTTTTCTATTTTTAGTAGAGACAGGGTTTCACCATGTTGGCCAGGCTCGTCTCAAACTCCCGACCTCAGGTGATCCGCCTGCCTTGGCTTCCCAAAATGCTGGGATTACGGGCGTCAGCCACTGTGCCTGGCCTGTAGTTTCTTGTTTTATTCATTGTGTTATGTATAATCTGTCACTATCATTACTCGTTTTCTCTCTCTGATATCTCAGCCATCCCACTGATGGAAAAGGCTTTTAACCACATTTCTGGCCACAGAAATCTGTGTTTATTTTTTTTTAAATGTGCTGCTTTTCTATCCAGGAGGTGGTTGTTATCTGAGTATTTGTTATCCAAGTGCCTACATTATGACTTGCTTGTGAAGCAAAAATTGTTATAACATGAAAGTATTTGCTAAGGGACCATAACACAGCCTCTACACAAATAAAGTCTCATCCTATTTCACACCATTCCCACCCATCTCATCGACACCTCTGTGGTTTGTAGCAACCTCCAAAATTACCATTCCGATTCAATGCAAATTGGCTCACAAAGTGAACTTGCAAATCTTACAAAGTCTCAGGGTTTCATGGAGTTCCTGAAAGTGTGAAATTAACGTAGCAAGACCACTCAAAGCCTTGAGTGAGACCAGGTAACAGCTACCCAGGAGAAAATAGATCAGGAGGAGGAGAAAGTGTAAATAATAATAAGAGTTCAGAAAACTTTAAAAACTGATAAGGCTGTCAAATACTTTTGTGGGGGAAAAAAATGACCTTCTTTATGAATGTGATATAAAAGTCAAAAATTAAGTGAAGGATACCATTCAATTTTATCAGAAAAAAAAGTTTAGATTCTTTTTCTAAGAATTAGCACATAGCCTAAACCTTAATCTAAATTTCGTTAGAAGATAAAGTTATTTTCCAAATTTTTGGTGTCCTTTTTTAAAAAAAATTTATTTTTATTTTGAGACACAGTCTTGTTCTGGCGCCTAGGCTGGAGTGCAGTGGCTCAGTCTCAGCTCACTGCCAGCACTGCCTCCCAGGTCCAAGCAATTCTCCTGCCTCAAACGCCTGAGGAGCTGGAATTACAGGCGCCTCCCCACCACGCCTGGCTCATTTTTTGTATTTTTAGTAGAGATGGGGTTTCACCATGTTGGCTAGGCTGGTCTCAAACTCCTGACTTCAAGTGATCCACCCGCTTCAGCCTCCCAAAGTGCTGGAATTACAGGTGTGAGCCACCGCGTGCCCTTTGTGTCCCAAGATCAAACTCTAATCTGTTTTTTCCCCTCTATTTACTGTAGAGTTTCAGTCCCTTTGGTAAGTAGGTTCAATTTAAAGGACTTTATCTTGGTGTCAGTTATCTGCAGGACAGGATCTTTCCCTTGGTAACAGTGGGAAACTTGAAGCCATTGTAGCAAGAGCGGTGGGCCTGTCCCCTCAGATGCTTCTTGCTCGTGTTAGCTGTCTCCCAATCCTATGAGCCCCTTTTTCTCTCCCCTCGCCTCCTCTGGTCCCATGCTTGCTTTTTACTTTCTGATCTCACTTTCCTCACTTATCAAAAGAGGAAACTACCCCAATCCAACCAACTTCACAACAAGTCATTCTTATAGTCAAATGAGTTCATTGGTCACAATAGTAGTCATGGCTGGGCGCGGTGGCTCATGCCTGTAATCCCAGCACTTTGGTAGGCCAAGGTGGGTGGATCACCCGAGGTCAGGAGTTGGAGACCAGCCTGGCCAACATAGTGAAACCGTCTCTACTAAAAATACAAAAATTAGCTGGGCGTGGTGGTGGGCACCTGTAATCCCAGCTACTCGGGAGGCTGAGGCAGGAGAATCACTTGAACCAGGAGGAGGAGTTTGCAGTGGCACTCCAGCCTGGGCAACAAGAGCGAAACTCCATCTCTACAACAACAAAAAAATAGTAGTCACTAACATGTATTGAGCCATCATTCTATGTCTGACCATGTGTTGAGAGCTCAACATAGATTATTGCAATTAACTCTCCCCAAATTTGTAAAGGTAGAGGCTATTAATATCTTGCATTTTACAGAGAAGCAAACAGAGGCTCCAGGAGGTTAAGTGATGTACTGAAGCTTCCTTAGTCTTTGGAGGAGTCAAGATTTGACCCAGTAGTAGTTCAAGCATTTAACTACTAAACTATCCTGGCTCTAAAAGGGCTATGGATAGAATGGTGTTCTATAAATATAGGCATCAGTATTATTATATTTCCCTGTGTCTGTTCTGAACTCCCAAAGATACTGAATGATAGAGCAGAAATTAATAACACGCCTTCCTTATGTGTGTGACTGGTTGTTTGGACCCCAAAATATTCCACTAGTGGCACCCAGTGGCACTCACAGGCATTGATTAACCCCACTCAGACCACTGACCCTAATCTCTAGGCCTTGGAAGATCAATTTGACCGTGAGTAGTAAAATAGAAGCAGACTAACTCATCCCAAAGGACGTTTACATGGTCCCCAAGCCCTCCCCCCGCAGCTCTGGCAGAGGCAAACCTAGATCACTCTGCCCTCACTTTTGTAGGCCAGACCAGTGGAGTCAAGCACAAAAACCTAAAAGGAAATTTGGTTTCTGATAGAGTAACAGAGGAGATAGGATATTTGTGGGGTTCTGTGCTCGGCGCTAGAATTTGTGGTTGGCAAATGCAAAGAGGCTGTTAAGTTCTTTGGCAAATGCAAAGAGGCATATAAGATGATGAAGAATCCTTCTGCCCTATAGGCCTATTCTCAGCACTCCCAGTGGCTCCCTGTAGCAGAAATTGGGTTTACAGGGTGGGGTCCCTTCCTCTGCTACAGATGTCCCTGTGTAATGGTCCTCCCTCTGCTCAGGCTGAGAGGGCCTGACCCTCATGGACCTGCTGTGATTTGCATTTTCAGGTCTTTATGATGCATTGCGTTTGTCCCCAGCCAGCTTCTGCGGGGGCCCAGGTTGGTGAGTGGGTGCTAATTTGCCTAACAGGCATAAAGGGGGTTTGTGTGTCACCGATGTCTTTTGGGAGGGAAATTACAACCCACTGAAGGGAGAGCTGGAGGTGTTCAAATGTGACTAAATGTGGTAAAACCACCAACTTCACACATCTGAGGAGACCAGCTGGGGGAAGGGGCCTGGAGGTGGAATTGTACTTGTTGGCACAGAGAGAGGGAAACTGGGAGAAAAGGAAAGACCCCCAAACCACAGGCCGCCTCCTAATCTGGATCTTGAGTAGGAAGGAAGGGTTTTGGGAAGGGTCCCTTATCCTACAAATGAGGAAGCTGATACCTAAAAAAGCCTCAGGACTAGAGCAAGTTTGCCCACACAGTAAAACACAGAGCTGCCATCAGTCTCAGGGTTCCCAGCCCCAGGTCTGGACTTCTCCATCCCAGTGCTCCCTCTACGGGTTAACATCACACACCCAAGTTTGAGGAGACATTTAGTTGTAAAACAGCTAACGCATATGTTCTCATTAATAACCCACGTTTTTTAAGCATGTCAGGCAAGAAACCTTGGGGTAAGGCATCTATTTTAGAATAGCTGGGGGTGGATGTGGAGGACATACGTTGGTTTTCCTGCCCAGCAGTACCACCACTTACAGCGTTCAGGTGTCTGTCACAAAGCACAAGGTTGGCCTGCCAAGAAGCCAAGTGGGTCAATATCCACCTTTAGTCCTGCTCACTCAGCTGTCTGTCCCAGGTGTGGGGTTGCTTCTGCCCAGAGGAATGGAGGCCAAAGGTGCCATCTGCTCCCCAAGAAGAGGGGGCATAGGTCTGCATCAGCCTGAAGGGGATGCCTGTTTGCAGCTCACAAGGGCCCATATGGGCTAGCTGCGGCATCCTGCATCCATTCTTTCTTCTTTAGAAGTTGAAACACAATTTTCTTTCTTCCATGGAGTCAACCTCTACCCAATCTCAGTCCTGTGGTTTGATGGAGCAGACCCTGCTCTCATCTTCAGGAATGGACCAGTGACCCAAGCCTATAGCCAGCTTAAGGACGGGCACCTGACTCAGTGAGAATAACTCCAGAATTATTGCTGGAACTGTTGATTCCGATCCAGCCCTTTTCTTGGAGTTGCTAATCTTCGGAGAGGTGGAGGGAGCAGAAAGGAAGATAGTGTTGCAAGAAGCCTTGGACTCAGCTGAGTCTGACCAGATTCACCCTCTTATGTTTAGTTCCATGAACCAGTCCTCTTTTTAACTCAGGCTGGGTTAAGTTGACTCTGTCCCTTGCAGCCAAGAGCATTCTGACCAATACAATGAGAAGCCAAAGTTTCACCCTAAAGGAAAACTCCTCTAGCATCCTCTAGGAGATTTGTCAAGGGATCTTTCTAAATCTGAACCAATTCTAATAAGGCATCCCTAGCGCCCGGGGCTTATTGAGAAGATTGGGTTATGAAGGACCTGTCCCACAGGCATGTAAATTATGTTGAGGTTTATTTGCACACACTTGGGATATCTAT
This sequence comes from Sapajus apella, assembly GCF_009761245.1. Classification (NCBI taxonomy): domain Eukaryota; kingdom Metazoa; phylum Chordata; class Mammalia; order Primates; family Cebidae; genus Sapajus; species Sapajus apella. Next base: position 43,858,832 of record NW_022436944.1, read on the forward strand.
TCTTTCTCTTCTCATGGTTCCAGAAGATGCTGGAGCACGTATCCCTCAGGTCACTAACGGCACTGTCAAGCAAAGACCCACATTTTAAATTCCATTTAGTCTCTTTCTGCAGAGCTGGGTAACCAAATGAGACAGCCATGGAAAATATATGACTTTCATTATTATGACATGGAAAGCAGAGCTGTCTAATTGCTTTTGTCCACTGGTGTATAAAGATTGAGACCAGATGTGTTTTTAAAAAAAAAAAAAAAGGAAAAGAAAAAAAGGGCTTGCATTGGCCGTTGCTTTGAACAAAACAGTCTGATTTCCTCTCTCTCTCTCTCTCTCTACCTCTCGGAAAGACGACATGAAAGTGTTTTAACTGCTTGTAATTTTTCATAGCCTCGTTGATTTCGCTTTTCACAGAAGATGAAATTGTGAAATTGGCCTTGAAAACTTTATTTTCGCTTTCCTCAATTCAAAGGGACAATTGTGGAAGGAAAGCACTGAGCTGCTTGCCAGACCCAGCGCACTCCTTTCTCTCTGGACAGCTGCTGCTTTGCAGAGGGTCGTGGGAGGAGGTGAGCCCTAACACAGATCAGACCCTCCTTCCCTCAGCCAGCCCCTGGGGAGTAGAGTCTTCGCATGTAAATCCACAGGAATGGATGAGATGATGATCGGCTTTAAATAGAACCACCCAGGGCCCAGCTTCTGTGTTTCATTTTCCAGGAGAGCCCCTAAATCTGCTTCAACGTTTTTTTAACCTCTCCAGTTATTTTTAGCACACCCAGCCAACAGAGCTCAGCAGGCCCATGGAGGTGCTCCCCCCGTCCCCCGCCGTTCACATCTCCTTCAGCAAAGGTGCATTTGAAGCATAAAAAGAAAAAGCGTAGACCCAAGGAGGTGGATGATTTAGAAGCCAGGTCACATGCCCCCCCCCCCCCCGCTTCTGTATCAAGTGAGAGCTGCCCCCTGGAAACACAATTATTTTAAATATTACATCATTATTTTCAAAATTAATTTTTGCCTGAAAATTAAGAGTATGCATGGTGGATTGGGAAAAGAGGCTCCCACAGCAGCTATTTCCTGAGGGTCCCAGTAACCATGGATCATGGTATTGAGCCAACCCTGGGAAATGGGAAGGAAGGGAAGCAGGATTCCTCCAGGAAGTCTCTGAGGAGCTTCTGCAGCCCGCCCCTCATGACCAGCAGAGTCACTTTCTCACTTACTGGAGAAGTTGGTGATTTATTGCGCCCTTCACAGGGGTTTCCCTCCCATCCCGGGCCTGAAGCTGTGTAGTTGCATCTCAGAATATTTACAGGGATCTCATAGTTCCACAGAACTTTTCTATTCTCTGCTAGAGTCCCCCATAGTTCATCTCTAACTGGGGCAAAATAAATACTTTTAATTAATTCTCCTCCAATTTTATAGGCAACAATCCCTCAGTGATTCCAGAGAGAAGAAAAGATTGTGCAAAAGAATGTAAGCTGTTAAGTGCCTCTGCTGGAGTGGGTGACTCCCCAGCACTACTTTCCACACATCCATTTCCCTGCACTTATGTGTATTATCATTCCAAACCAGAGCTCCACAAAATCCACGCCTCCCTTTTCTCCCAGTGCCCTTGGCTTTCAATTAATTCTGACATGATTTCCATAGGGAGTGACTAATGTGTAGTGTTAATGGGAACAGCCATCACAGAGCAATTGCCGTGGAGAAGACTGGACTCATTGGTGCTGTACTTAGGAGCCAGGTGACCTTGGGCAAGTAATTTAGCCTCTATAAGCCCCGACTTGCACCTCCACGGAACGGACTCCTTTGCAGCATTGTTATAAAGATTAAAGGAGAAGTCCAGGCACAATGGATCATGTCTGTAATCCCAGCTCTTTGGGAGGCCAAGGCAGGCGGATCACCTGAGGTCAGGAGTTCAAGACCAGCCTAGACAACTTGGCAAAACCCCATCTCTACTAAAAAAAAAAAAAAAAAAAAAAAAAAAAAAAAAATTAGCTAGGCACGATGGCATGAGCCTGTAATCCCAGCTACTCAGGAGGCTAAGGAGAAATGTTTGAACCCAGGAGGTGGAGGTTGCAGTGAGCCAAGATCTCGCCATTGCACTCCAGCCTGGGTGACAGAGCAAGACTCAGTCCAGAAAAAAAAAAAAAATTACAGGAGAAAACAAAAGTGGTGCTCAATAAATGGGACTGCTACCATGATTAAATCATTGTCAGAGCCTCCTTAGAATGTGGCCACGAGATTCACGGTGCATGTCCCCCCTTAAAAGTATGACTGCCTTCCAGGGAGTTTGGCTCTTTGATAAATGGAACACAGGCTTGGGTACAACGTGGAACCCGGATTCCACTGCATTCTCCTCCACGGAAGGAGCAGGGCTGAGAGGACGGGTTTTGAATCATGTGGTGCTACCCACCCTTCCCACCTTTCCAAGACACCCACCTATCAGACCAGGGAGAGACGCCTAACCTAACACCAGCCCTTTCTCAGGCGGGCCAGCAACCTTTGAATACTTGGGAATTTGAATTGGGAAACTTGGAAAGACCTCCCCATAGCAGTGGGGTCCAAAGGTGAGGGTCATAAAGTTGGGAGCAAAGAGAAATCCTGAAAAGCAAGAACGGCAAGAGGGAGAACGACAGGGCAGGTCTGCTCTCAGCTCTCCCTTCTGTCTACCTGTCTTCTTACCACAAATCACCTTTCTCCTGGGGCAGAAGAAATAAGGACGCTCCATGCCTCATGGAGCGAGCTGAATTGTGGCCCCAAAAAGACATGTCCACATCTTAACCCCTGAAACCTGTGAATGTGACCTTATTTGGAAAAAGCATTTTTACAAATGTAATTAAGTTAAGGCTCTTGAAATGAGATCATCTTGGATTATCTGGGTGGCCCTAAATCCACTCGCAAATGTCGTTGGAGAGACAGAAAAGGAGAAAACATGGAGAGACACAGGAAAGACGGCAGATGAAAGGTGAACACGGTGTTTGGCATCGAGCAGAGAATCAGCAAAGGCTTAGCTTTCTTTTTCTTCTTTTTGAGACAGTCTGACTGTTTCCCAGGCTAGAGTGCAGTCACTGCTCACTCAGCCTCTCTCTCCAGGCTCCAGCGATCCTCCCACCTCAGCCTCCCAAGTAGCTGGGAATACAGGTGTGCACCACCACTCCTGGCTAATTTTTTTTTTTTTTAGTAGAGATGGGGTCTCATCATGTTGCCCAGGCTGGTCTCAAACTCCTGGGCTCAACCTTATCCTCCTGCCCTGGCCCCTCAAAGTGCTGAAATTATAGGCATGAGCCACCCCACAGGCCAAAGCTTTGTCTGAGATGAGAGAAAACCCTACCCTGAAGCTGGCAGTCCCTTCAGAAACAGTGCATTTCAGAGATCCTTAAACTAACATCCAATCATCCAAAAACGATATCTACTGTCTCTCTCTCCAGAAGGTAGCTTTTCCCCTTTTTTCTTTCTTTCTTTCCTTTTTTTTTTTTTTGAGATGGAGTCTTGCTCTGTCATCCAGGCTGGAGTACAATGGCACGATCTCAGCTCACTGCAACTTCCGCCTCCTGGGTTCAAGTGATTCTCCTGTCTCAGCCTCCTTAGTAGCTGCGATTACTGGCACATGCCACCAGGCCCAGGTAATTTTTGTACATTTGTTAAGTAGAGACGGGGTTTCCCGATGTTGGCCAGGCTGGTCTCGAATTCCTGACCCCAGGTGATCTGTTCCCCCTCAGTCTCCCAAAGTGCTGGGATTACAGGCATGAGTCTCCATACCTGGCCTTCCCCCTTGTCTTTATTTTACTTTATTTAATTTTTTTTTCAAGAGATTTTCTTCATCTGTTGCCCAGACTGGAGTGCAGTGGTGCAACCATAGCTCACTGAGCCTCGAACTCCTGAGTTCAAGGGATCCTCCTGCCTCAGCCTTCCAAGTCACTGGGATTACAGGCATGTGCCACCACACCAGGCTCCTCTTTTCCTTTAAAAGTATGCATTTGAAGTATTGCTTAACAAACTTTTCTGATCAGGAGACTCACCTGGAGAATTCACATTCCAGGGCCTCACCCTGGAGTCAGGGAATTAATCAGAATTTATCTCGACTAAGGGAAGCAAGGGAACTGGAATTATTTAATAAGTAGCCCCAGATGGTTGTTATCATTAGAATAGTTTAGGTATCTCTGCAATAAAGCAGCACTACATACATTTTAATGGGCCTGCCAATCAATCCTCAGTGGGCCTGGGGATCTTGTTGAAATGTGGATTCTGGTTCAGACTTCTAGGTTGGCCTGAGAGTCTGCATTTCTCACAAGGTCCCAGGGTAGTACCAAGTGGCTGGTTGGGGGACCACATCCTCAGGAACAAGAGGAACAAAGAATGGTGTGAAGCTAATTTAGAGGGCTTGGTTGTAATCCTCATTCATTGTCTATCAATGTTTTACAACTTTGCAGAACTTTCACATTCATATCTTCTTTTTTTTTTTTTTTTCTGAGACAGAGTCTCGCTCTGTCACCCAGGCCAGAGTGCAGTGGCCTAATCTGGGCTCACTGAAACCTCCACCTCCCAGGTTCAAGTGATTCTCCTGCCTCAGCCTCCCAAGTAGCTGCAACTATAGGCATGCGTACTACGCCTGGCTAATTTTTTTTTTCTATTCTTAGTAAAGGCAGGGTTTCGCCATGTTGGCCAGGCTAGTCTCAATCTCTTGATCTCGTGATCCACCCACCTCAGCCTCCCAAAATGCTGGGATTACAGGCGTGAACCACTGTGCCCGGCCCCCATATCCTCTTTTAACCATCAAAACTGTTGTATGAAGTAGGCATTGTCCTCTTACAAGGATTCCAGCAACATGGCAATCAGGCAGACTTCTGTAAGGAAAATTGCAGTTTCCCATGGATGTCATTTATAAAAGGGAGACCATGCTCACTCATGCATGTAGTCAGCAAATGGATTGTGCACCCATAGAGCAGCTAATGATGCCCCCAAAGGGGAAGGGAGAGGCTGGGCACATCAGGTCTCTCCACCTGCCTGGGGCTGGGTTTCTTGTTATGGAAGTGCTTTGGTAGCACTTTTAAACTGTGTCATCCTTTACAAAAATGTTCACCCTGGAATCTTCCATTAAGCTGCCTGTGCCAGTCACTCTAACCATCTGAGTTCACACGCATGTCTCGCCTGTTGGATGAAGCTCACTCATCACTCGCCTGCTTTTGTGCACTTAGGTGTCCTTCTGCCTGAGTGCACACACTAATTTTTTTTTTTTACTTTGAAATAATCTTAGACTTTGAGGAGAGTTGTAAGAACAGTACAAACAGTAAAGTGATGCAGCCACTTTAGAAAACAATTTGGTAGTTTCTTTAAAAGTTAAATATAAATTTACCACATAAAGCAATTTCACTCCTAGCTATATACCAGAAGAATTAAAAACAGATGTTCAAACAGATTCTTATATGTGAATGTTCATTGTAGCACTGCTGATAATAGCCACAAGGTAGAAACACCCAAGTGCCCATCAACGGGTGAATGAAAAAACAAAACAGGTGTATTTGTACAATGAAATATCATTCAACTGTGAAAAGGAATGAAGTACTGATGCATGCTACAGTGAGTGAGGATGGAACTCAAAAACGTGTTAAAGAAGCCAAACACAAAAGGCCCATGTTGTATGACTCCATTTATATGAAATACCCAGAATAGGTGTATCCATAGAGACAGAAGATAGCTTGGTGGTTGCTAGGGTCTCATGGGAAGCGGAATTGGGATGTGACTAATGTGTCTGAGGTTTTCTTCTGGAGTGATAACATTTTGGAATTCACAGAGGTGGTGGTCGCACCACATTGTGAATGTATTAAATGTCACTGAATTGTACACTTTAAAATGGTTAGTTTGACCAGGCATGGTGGCCCAAGCCTATATCCCAGTACTTTGGGAGGCTAAGGCGGGAGGATTGCTTGAGGCCAGGAGTTTGAGTTCAGCCTAGGCAGCACAGCAATACTCCGTCTCTAACCTACAATAAAAATTAAAAAATTAGCCGGGTGTGGTGGCACGCACCTGTAGTTCCAGCTACTTAGGAGGCTGAGGTGGGAGGATCACTTGAGCCCAGGAGTTTGAGGTTCACGTTCATATTCTCTTTCAAACGTCAAAACTATTGTATGAAGTACACATTTTCCTCTTTTTATATGCGAGGGTCCCAGTAAACCATGATCACGCCACTGTTCTCTAGCCTGGGTAGCAGAGCAAGACTTTGTCTCTAAAATATAAAATAAAATAATTAATTTTATCTTATGTGAATGTCACCTCAATTCCTTACAACTGTACTCAGGGCTGGGTACAGTGGCTCATACCTGTAATCCCAGCACTTTGGGAGGCCGAGGTGGACGGATCACTTGAGGTCAGGAGTTCAAGACCAGCCTAGTCAAAACTGCCTCTACTAAAAATACAAAAATTAGCCGAGCATAGTGGCGTGTGCCTGTAATCCCCGCTACTTGGGAGGCTGAGGCAGGAGAATCACTTGAACCAGGGAGGCAGAGGTTGCAGTGAGCCAAGATTGTGCCACTGCACTCCAGCCTGGGCAACAGAGCAATACTCTGTCTACAAAAAAAAAAAAAAGTAAAACTGCACTTAGACTCGTGGGACTCTATGTTTGTCTAAACCATTTATGCCAACCAAATATTTCAGCATGTATACCCTAAGAATAAAGACATTATCTCACATGATTCTAGTAAAATGATTAAATTCAGAAAATTGAACATTCATGCAATACTATGATTTAAGCTACAGTCCACATTCAAGTTTTGCCAATTTCTCAATGATGTTATTTATAGCAATTTTCTGGTCAATTTAGAATCCAAAATCATAAAATGCATTTAAACATGATTTATTTATTTATTTATTGTTCTTTCCTGACACTGCCATGTTTGAAGGGTACAGGTCTATTGCTTTGCAGACTGTCTCTTGTTGTGGGTCTGTCTGCTCTTCCTCATGAGTGGAGTCAGGCTGTGCGTCTTTCACAGGAATACCCCCGAAGTGACACTGTCCTTCTTCATGCATCACATCAATTTGTCTCATTACTGATGATGTCCACTTTAATCATTTGGATCGGGTACTGTCTGCCAGGCTTCTCCACTTCAAAGCTACCTTTTTTTCTCTTTGCATTTAACAATAGTGGATGCTATTTATAAAGTCTAACAAAACTAATTCATAAAATCATCTTTTTATAGTGCCAGCTGCTATTTCTATCACTCAGCCATTCATTTAATCTCTACTTAGTCCAGATTGGACATGAGGCTATAGCGCATAGAATAGTTCTTAATAAAGCCTACAGCACCCAGTATTCCTAGATCGTCTCCCATCCAAGTACTAACCAGGCCTGACCCTGCTTAGCTTCTGAGATGAGATGAGATCGGGCGCGTTCAGGATGGTATGGCTGTATATTAGAATAGTTCTTGCCTTGAAAGAGCTCATGCTTTGTCAGGGAGACAGGTTCCAAAGCCTCCAAACTCTGGAATATTGACTCTGTTCTTTATATTAGCTACATCTGTAAATCACTTCTGGCCAGACATGGTGGCTCATGCCTGTAATCCCAGCACTTTGGGAGACCAAGGCAGGTGGATCACCTGAGGTCAGGAGCCTGAGATTGTCCTGGCCAACATGGCAAAACCCCGTCTCTACTAACAATACAAAAATTAGCCAGGTATGGTGGTGGGTGCGTGTAATCCCAGCTATTCAGGCGGCTGAGGCAGGAAAATCACTTGAACCTGGGAGGCAGAGGTTGCAGTGTGCCAAGATTGCGCCATTGTACTGCAGCCTGGGTGACAGAGAGAGACTCTGTCTCAAATAAATAAATGAATTCTGTAAGCTGAGTGCAAAAGAGAGCTGTATATGAGAACCAAGGACAGAGCATAATCATGTTGGCCATGAAAACCAAGCAGTTGTTAAACTCTCTTATAAACACTAGAACTAATGAGTGTAGAATATTCCGCTGGAGTGAGCAAAGAGCTGAAATAATAATGCATAGGCTTGTGCACAGACTTTTGTTGTAAAACCTGTTTCAATATTTTGTGCTTTTAGCATAATAATTGCTTTTTCTTTTAGTTTAATATTTTTAATAGGCCGATTCTTTGAATTGTTGGAGTAACACTTGAATTAAAAGGGATACTGAGAGAGTAATGATAAATACCCAACCTGGAGGCATGGTTAAGCTGCTGTTATGTGACTGCCAAATGTATTTGTTCTCACTTATTCATTTTCCCTTGTGTGATTAATCTTTATTGTCCCCAGTGCGAATTGTCAAAAGGAGTCGGGGAGCAAACTGACAAAAATATATTTCTTGTGCAGCTCCTAAGTATTTATCATACTGTGTTGCTTTATTAATTTTGCTGGGAAAATGGTAAAAATACAACGTAGAATTAAAGAATCACATGTATATGTGTAAAACCGCAGATATTTGAAAAGATTATAGGCTCAGTTTCTAACCATTTTGCAGCAGTTTCTAATAAACGCGCTGCATGGTCATCGTTTTAGTGCCTTTCCTGGAAGAGACCTGCATCCTTGCCACCGCTTCGTACCTGACGAAGACACAAGAGCAGGCAGCCCAGAGGCGGGTGGTCAGTGGGTATTTTAAGTCATTGCTTTTTTTTTCTTTTTGAGATGGAGTCTTGCTCTGTCGTCCAGGCTGAAGTGCAGTGGCACGATATCAGCTCATTGCAACCTCTGTCTCCTGGATTCAAGTGATTCTCCTGCCTCAGCTTCCCTGTAGCTGGGACTACAGGCACATGCCACCACATCCAGCTAATTTTGTATTTTTAGTAGAGATGGGGTTTCACCATATTGGCCAGTCTGATCTCAAACTCCTGGCCTCAAGTGATTTGCCCGCCTCGGCTTCCCAAAGTGCTGGCATCACAGGTGTGAGACACCTCGACCAGCCAAGTCATTGCCTTTTTTTTTTTTTGAGATGGAGTCTCACTCTGTCATCCAGGCTGGAGTGCAGTGGCACAATATTGGCTCATTGCAACCTCCACTTCCTGGATTCAAGCAATTCTCCTGCGTCAGCCTCCCAAGTAGCTGGGATTATAGGTGCCCACCACTGCACCTGGCTAATTTTTGTATTTTTAGTAGAGACGGGGTTTCACCATGTTGGACAGGATGGTTTCCAACTCCCGACCTCAGGTGATCCACCCGCCTCTGCCTCCCAAAGTGCTGGGATTACAGGCGTGAGCCACAATGCCCAGCCAAGTCATTGCTTTTTTAAACTTTAAAAAAATGCTTCCTTTTTGCTTTCAACCTGCCTTCTCCCAGGAATGGTTACATTTTTTTTTTTTTAGATAAAATAAACAATTTTCACACTTCATTAAAAAAAGAAAATAAGCCTTTTGCACTCCTAAGGCCTGGTTACATTTCTAGATCTGTTAGTTGTGATGTCATTTTTTAAAAAATAGTAATTGTTGAACTAGGCCTGGTGACTTGTGCCTATAATCCCAGCTACTCAGGAGGCTGAGGTGAGGGGATTGCAGGAGGCCAGGAGTTTGTGGCTGCAGTGAGCCATGATTGTACCACTGTATTCCAGCTTGGGTGACAGAGTGACATCTTGTCTGTCTCCAAAAAAATTCATTATTTTGTTTTGCTTAAGTAATGCATGTTCATCATAGAAAATGTAGACTATAGCACATTAAAAGAAAAAAAATGAAGGCCGGGCGCGGTGGCTCAAGCCTGTAATCCCAGCACTTTGGGAGGCCGAGGCGGGTGGATCACGAGGTCAAGAGATCAAGACCATCCTGGTCAACATGGTGAAACCCCGTCTCTACTAAAACTACAAAAAATTAGCTGGGCATGGTGGCGCGTGCCTGTAATCCCAGCTACTCAGGAGGCTGAGGCAGGAGAATTGCCTGAACCCAGGAGGCGGAGGTTGCGGTGAGCCGAGATCACGCCATTGCACTCCAGCCTGGGTAACAAGAGCGAAACTCCGTCTCAAAAAAAAAAAAAGAATCATAAATCCCATCCAGAAATAATTATTATAAATAACTCTATATACGAAATTTTAAGGCATGTTGAATTCCCTTTCATATGATAAAATTATGCAGATGGTCCCTGACTTATAATGGTTCCACTTTTTTTTTTTTTTTTTTTTTTGAGACAAGGTCTCGCTCTGTAACCCAGGCTGGAGTACAATGACACGATTATGGTTCACTGTAGCCTTGACTGCCTGAACTCAAGCAATCCTCCCACCTCAGCCTCCTGAGTAGCTGGGATTACAGGCACATATCACCATGCCTGGCTATTTTTATTTTTTGTAGAGACAGGGTCTCACTATGTTGCCCAGACCAGTCTCAAACTCCTGGGCTCAAGTGATCCTTCTGCCTCAGTCTCCCAAAGTGCTGAGAGTATAGGCCTGAGCCACCAGGCACTTACTGGATTTTTTTGACTTCAGAATGGTGTGAAAATGATATGTATTCAGTAGAAACCATACTTTGAGTACCCATAAAACCATTCTGTTTTTCACTTTCAATACAGTATGCAATAAATTACATGGGGGCTGGGTGTGGTGGCTCACGCCTGTAATCCCAGAATTTTGGGAGGCTGAGGTGGGGAGGATAACCTGAAGTCAGGAGTTCGAGACCAGCCTGGCCAACATGGTGAAAACCTGTCTCTACTAAAAATACAAAAATTAGCTGGGTGTGGTTGCGTGTGCCTGTAATCCCAGCTACTTGAGAGGCTGAGGTAGGAGAATCACTTGAACACAGGAGGCTGAGGTTGCAGTGAGCCAAGATTGCACCACTGCACTCCAGCCTGGGAGACAAAGCAAGACTCCATCCGAAATTTTAAAAAATTACATGAAATGTTCAACACTACTATAAAATACATTTTGGCAGGGCAGAGTGGCTCATGCCTGTAATTCCAGTGCTTTGGGAGGCTGAAGAGGGAGGATCGCTTGAGCCTAGGAGTTCAAGACCAGGTTGGGCAACATAGGGAGACCCTATATCTACAAAATTAGCCAGGCATGATAGCACATGTCTGTAGTTCTAGCTACTTTGAGAGGCTAAGGCAGGAGGATTACTTGAGCACAGAAATTCGAGGCTGCAGTGAACTATGATGGCACCACTTCACTCCAGCCTGGGTGATAGAGCAAGACTCTGTTTCTAAAAATAAATAAGTAAATAATAAAATAAAATAGGCTTTGTATGAGATGATTTTACCCAACAATAGGCTAATGTAAGTGTTCTGAGCACAGTTAAGGCAGGGTAGGCTAAGCTATGATGTTCAATAAGTTAGGTGTGTTAAGTGCATTTTTGACTTGCATTTTTGGCTTACATTTTTAATTTACGATGGATTCGTCATAAGTCAAAGAGAATCTGTATACCAGTATAATACACCATGTGCGTGCGCACACATGTGACATTTAAGCCAAAGCTTTGTAAATTCTACTGTGAAGAAACTGCCAATCCCCAGGGCAAATGTTAAGTTGCCTCCATCTCTCCCCTGGCCAAACCTCTTTGCAGGTTATTTGAGACACAGCTACTGGTGAGCTCTGTTGTTTGGAAGCAAGACAGCTTCTTCTACTCTGATTTCCCGGCATATAAATGAGGGGCTGGTCCCACTGGCTCCTAAGCAGCACCCTCTCATACCTCAAGTACTGGGCAGGCGCAGGGTGCCAGGCAGCAGACACACCATGCCAGTCACTACCCTGCATCTTTGACTTGCTGCATCTCAACTTAAAAGGTGACAGTGATATCTTCAACATCCTCTGGACAAATAAAAACAAGCCACCAGCCTCTTTATTTGGACCTGTATATTTGTGCAAAAAGTCAGGAACTCCCAGGAAAATAAAAGAAATGGCAAAACTGCAAACAAAATCCTAGGGCAAAAACTGCTGAGTAGTTCCAGTAATAATAACCAACATTTAACAAGTACTGCTATAGGCTGCTCCTTATGTTGAGGAATTAACAGGCCATGTATATATATATCTATATATCATCCTTCCTACGAGATAAAAACTATTATGACTCTCACTTTTCGAAACATAAAGCTTTGAGAGTACAGCAGATGCTGCCATTGTTCTGCCCACATTTCCTTACCATTTTGGTGTACCCCAGCCTGGATCCCAATGGCCATCCCCTACGTCTCTCTGAGAGCTGCCTTTGGGCTTTGTCCATGAAGATGACAGGCCAGAAGTGTCTGGGACTTCACTGGCCGCTCAGGAAGCCTTTAACATGTGCCTGCCAGGTGCGGCGGTATATATACCCCAGCTCCCTCACCACAGGTATGGGGGTATATATACCCCAGCTCCCTCACCACAGGTATGGGGGTATATATACCCCAGCTCCCTCACCACTTGGTTGGAATGATGGTGAGCTGTGTGTGCTACTCTGTTTCCTAGCATTTTCCTGCAGGCTGAAGCTTCAGCTGCCCGTTGTGGTAGCTGGCTTTAAAATGCACCCGTATTAGGTTCCTTCCCTCCACCTTCCCTAATCCATTCCTTCACCTCCCAAGTAATTGACCGAACTTAATTCTCATCTCAGGGTAGGAATCCAACAGAGCTTCAATGGAAAGAAATGTTGAGCAACTTGCAATTTGGCCACACAGGCAGTAAATAGCTAAGCCAAGGTCAGAACTGTGAAATCTCTCCCCAAAGCCAACTCTCATAACTTCTAAGAGGAATTACCTTCCCTGATTTGGGAACTCCCATAGGGATCCTGACTTTGGGCTGGCAGAGATTCAAAGAAGTGAGGGAAAAGGAAGTAGCTTTCTTAGGTACCATTACAAAGGCTCCCCTGCTCAGCCCACAAAACTCACCACCACTTTCACAGCTACTCCAGCAAAGGAGACATTTCCCCTTAGCCCCATGTCACACCCCTGTCAGATCACACATTGTCCTTCCATCTGTCAAACTAAGTTGGCTATACTGGTTTTTCAAACCTCACCCTGCCATATCTAAACGCCCAGGCTCAGGCCAGGGGTTGCCTGAAGCTCGTACCTAGGCTGCTCACCCACAGCTTGGGACAGGAGCAATGGCTGTCTTTGTTTCTGAGCGGCGTTCCTATTGCTGTGGCCTGGCAGATGCACCTTGCCCTTCATGTGGCAGATGGGCAGAAAGTTTGAGCAGACTGTATGCCTGGCTCACAGCCCCAGAAGGACACACAAATGTCTTTGTGGTGGACGCCAGGGCTGAACTGTGCCACAGAGAGCCTTGTGATATCTTTCAAAAAGGACAAGGCATCTTTCCTTTCAAAGGAAAACCCATGTTTCAGAACCACTAGGGACTGAGCAGCCAGACTACATGGAATCATTATCCTTTGTCCCTCTGAGACTGAGTGTGAGGTTGCAAATTTCCCAAGGAAAGCATGTGACTTCTTGCTGTAAGGAATGATTCATTTCAGAAAAGTCGACTTTGTTCTGCTGGTGTCAGGGAATTAGAATGAGCAGCTAGAACATATAGACCAGAGCAATGCCCCGCTATTATCACAGTGAAAAAAAAGAGCCAAAATCCTTAAGAACTTTATAACATAGGAGGGAGTAATGGTGCTCAGAGTTTCCCAATGCAGGCTCTTTTAAATATTTTAATGTTGCTTAACATAATGTCAACTTGACACTTCAGTGTCAGATTTATATTCATTCTAAAGTAGCAATACATTGCTGCTGAGTTTTAACATTATTAGCTCAGATTTGGAAAGAACCATTATTTCATTTTATATTAAAATCTCACGTTAGCCCTTATCCTGAATCCACAGGTCCTTACTTAAAATCTGTTGTACCAAACATGAGCCTGGTGTGAGCAGAAGGTAGCTTCATTTATTTTTCACAGTGGCTCATCTGGATTTGCAGGAAAAAGCCAGGTCAGCATGGGGCACTGGCTGCCCTCCACTCAGAGGCCAGGATGCCACCTGGGAAGTTCTGAGACAACGCGTCTTTAGAATAAACTTTAAATGAAGGGTAGCTAGGCCCTCCTCTTGGGAAGAGGCCAAGCCTTCATTACCTTCCCCAAGTCTCACAAGAAAGACCACTTTCCTTCCTGTCTCCCCCAGCACCAGCCTCGCAAGCTCTTTTTTTCGTTTTGTTTTTTTGTCACCCTGGTTTGAACACACTATATCTCCAGCTCTTGGGGTCCCCCCTCCTCTCAAGCCTGGTGCTGCCTTCCCAGCTTACCTTTCCTTATTGCTGTTGTAGAAAAGCCCATGAGCCCTTTCCATGGAATATTTTTACCATTGACTGCCGACAGACTGACTCGGAGAAAGAAAATTAACAAATATGGGAAAAAAAGATTTTAAAAAAACAATCATAAAATTGCAGAATGATTATTATAAGAATAAAATGAGGCCATATAGAAAAAGTTTCCAACCCAAGATAATAAAAGAATCGGTAGAGCCAGGCATGGTGGTTCATGCCTGTAATCCCAGCACTTCGGGTGGTGGAGGTGGGTAGATCGCTTGAACTCATGAGTTCAAGACCAGCCTGGGCAATGTGGTGAAACCCCGTCACTATAAAAAATACAAAAAAAATTAGCCAGGTCTGGTGGTGCATGCCTGTGGTCCCAGCTACCTGGGAGGCTGACATGGGAGGATCACTTGAGCCCAGGAGGCAGAGGCTGCAGTAAGCCAAGATCTTGCCACTGCACTCCAGCCTGGGTGATAGAGTCAGACTTTGTCTCAAAACAAAACAAAAAAAGAATTGATAGAATTGCAAAAGAAAGTCCTGGTGTGGGACGTACTACGCTGAGCTGAGCTGTCTCAGGAATAAAGGCCACCTCACAGTGTTCAAACTCCAAGTGTCTAACTCAGAGCTGTTCAATAGAAATATAATGCCAACCACATATGTAAGAAAATTTTCTAGCAGCCACATTTTTAAAAAGTAAAAAGACACAGGTAAAATTTGTTTTCATAACATCTTATTTAACCAGAAATTATCATTTCAACATGTAATCAATATAAAAAGTTAATAAGACAGTTTATGCTATGATTTGAATGTCCCCTCCAAAACTTATGTTGAAATTTAATTGCCAAGGTAATGGAGCTGGGAGCTGCGGATTTTAAGAGGTGATTGGGTTTTGAGGACTCTGCCCTAGGATTAGTGCAGTTATTGTGGAGGTGGGTTCGTTACGAAAGGATAAAGTTCAGCCCCCATCTCTCTCCCATGTGCCTGCTTTCCTTTCTACCAGGATATGATTCAGCAAGAAGAATTTCACCAGATGCGATCCCTTGATCTTGGCCTTCTCAGCCTCCAGAACCGTGAGCCAAATAAACTTCTATTGTTTATAAATTACACAAATTACCCACTCCGTGGTATTCTATTACAGCAACAGAAAACAGACTTGCAATTTTTTTTTTTAAGATAAGGTGTTGCTCTTCACCCAGGCTGGCGTACAATGGTACAATCATAACTCACTGAAGCCTTGAACTCCTGAGCTCAAGCAATCCTCCCATCTCAGCCTCCCAAGTAGCTGGGACTATACTATAGGCACACGCCACAACGCCCAGCTGCAATTTTCTTTTTCTTTTTCTTTTTTTTTCTTTTTTTTTTTTTTAGATGGAGTCTCTGCTCAGGGTAAGTGAATAACTGCTTCCTGGGTCTAGGAGCCTGAAATGGGCACCTCCTCCTCTTCTCAACAATCTTTCCTCATGCCCAGCACCCTCATGCCTCCTCTTGGCTGCCCCAGACCCAAACTGTCCAGCTCACCAGTTCCTGCCTCCCAGAACAGCCCCACCATCCTCCTCAAACCCAGTAATCTCCCCCATCCCTGTCCTTTTCTCTGAGAGACCTGCTTTTTACTGTTAAGCTAATGGAACGTGTCTGTTCCAGTTCTCTATGACTACGAAAACACAACCGTAAAATTTAGTGACTTAAAACAACAACATGGCTGGGCGAGGTGGCTCACACCTGTAATCCCAGCTGTTTGGGAGGCCGAGGCAGGCAGATCAGGAGGTCAGGAGTTCAAGACCAGCCTAGCCAATATAGTAAAACCCTGTGTCTGCTAAAAATACAAAAATTAGCCAGGCATAGTGGTACACTCCTATAGACCCAGCTACTTGGAAGGCTGAGGCAGGAGAATCGCTTGAACCCAGGAGGCAGAGGTTGCAGTGAGACAAGATCTCCACTGCACTCCAGCCCGGGCAACAGAGCAAGACTCCATCTCAAAACAAACAAACAAACAACAACAACGACAAAACCCACTTTGTTCAGAATCTGCAACTTGGGCATAAATTCAATGGCCAATTTTGAGAGGTAGCTTGTGTACCTTATTCAGTGCCAGGCACTATGCAGATTCTGTGAACATAGAAATGAAGCAGATTTAGAATCCCAGCCTCGAGGGAAACGAGAATCTGGTAGAAATCTTCTCCTGGAGGTGCCAGCTTTGCCCCCCAGGCCAGCCATTCTGCTCCTCAGGAAGGTCACACCTTAAGGATTCCTAGTGACTCCAGCTAGCCTCAGTGGCTATACTTGCACAGACTTGAGAACCCAGGGTGAGGCCGGAAGACTGTAATGCACATAAGGGTTTGGGTGGGACAGCTGTTTGGAAAATGTGCTAAAACAGATTCCTACTAAGTAATTCCATCTTATTCCTGAAGCTGGAATTTTTGTTTGTTTGTTTTTTTACTTAAAAAAAAGTAGCAGCCAGGCACAGTGGCTCACACCTATAATCCCAGTACTTTGGACTGAGGCTGGTGGATCATGAGGTCAGGTGTTCAAGACCATCCTGGCCAATACTGTGAAACCCTGTCTCTACTAAAAATACAAAAACTAGCTGGGTGCGGTGGCACACACCTGTAATCCCAGCTACTCAGGAGGCTGAAGCAGGAGAATTGCTTGAACCTGGGAGGCGGAGGGTTGCAATGAGCCGAGATTGCACCACTGCACTCCAGCCCGGGTGACAGAGCAAGGCTCCATCTCAAAAACAAAAAAGAAGTAGCTATGGTTATACTTCCCCATAATTGTACTTTTAAATATCCCCTATTCTACTTTAGGTAAAAATGGTTAATTTAAACATTTCAACATCTTCTAGGGGCTTTTGGTTCAAGATGGCTGCCTAAACATGTGTGTATATCTCTTCCCTACTTAATCTTTCTGAAACGGCAGAGGAAATACAATGACACTAACCAACAGCAGTGTTGGGAGCTGGGTGGATTGCCACCAAGAGATGAGAGAACAGTGAGAAACAGAGGTGGGATGAGCAGCAAAGTCTTAAGAAATTGAAGGACTCAGCCTTATACAACCCAGAGAAAGTGCTTCTTACAAAAGTAAACTTTCGCAGCAGAACCAAGGAAAAACCCTAAGAAAAGAGGAGGCAGGAGCCAGGGGAAGGTGTGAGCAATGGGTAGTGGAGTAGATCATTAATGAAAGGGCAGCAAAACTAGGCCCTGCCCCTCACAGGCTGACTCTGGAATATGCCCCTTGGGAAATCCTGTGAGGACCTAATTATAGGAAGAAAGTTCCCCTCAGGAAACTCCCTGAGTGGTAGGAGGTGTACTGCTCCCTGAATAGGGCTGGAGGTAACCTTTGCTGCCACGAGGACCCGGCAGCTCCATATCTAGGAGCCACTGGAGAGGAGAGACCACTTGGTTACATAGGCTGCCTCCTGTCCCTTCCCCTCTTTCTGGAGCAAGGACTCACCTCGTAAGAAGATGCATTGGCTGTCAGGGGAGCAAGGAGTGTACTTTCCATCCAGACCATCATCTACAAATAGAAACACACCCAAACATTATCAGAGACTTGAGGAAAATCAATAGCATGGAAGAGAGTCGTCTAATTTAATACAAGAAAGAAGAAAGCCTTCAATTATGTATCATGAGTCTTCTCAGAGAAATTCAAAGTTAGGAGACCAATAATAGACCTGGAGAACACATTCGTAAGTTATATAAAGAAAGGACTATTATCCATCATATACAAAGAGAGCCTACAAATCAATAAATGAAAAACAAACATCCTGATAGAAAACTGGGCAAAGCTGCCATGTATAGTGGCTCACAGTTGTAATCTTAGTGCTTTGGGAGACTGAGGCAGGAATATCACTTGAGCCCAGGAGGTCAAAACAGAAAAAAAAAAAAAAAAAAAAAAAAAAGCCAGGTATGATGGCATGTGCTTGTAGTCCTAATTACTTCGGAGGCTGAGATGGGAAGATCCCTTGATCCAGAAGGCTGACAGTACAGTGAGCTGTGATCATGCCACTGCACTCCATCCTGGGTTACAGAATGAGACCCTGTCTCTCAAAAGACAAAACAAAACAAAAATAACCACAAAAGCTGAGCAAAGGGTAAGAATTGACAATTAATAGGAAAAGGAAATGCGGGTGATCTATGAAAGGAAACAGTTTCACTGGCAATTAGGGAGCTACAAAATTAAATGAGATAATTTTGCTCATCAAATTGATAAGTTTAAAAGGTCGATAAAATACAGTATTGGTGAAGATGTAGGTAAGCAGGAAGGTTCATATGCTCTTGATGATATAAGGTAGCAAAGCTGTTTTGGGAAGGCAATTTGGCAATGCTTATCAAAATTTTAAAAGTTCATAGTCTCTGACCTAGCAATTCTACTTTAAGTAATCAAACTTAGAGAAATAATTGCATACATGCAGGAAGAAACACGCAGGAGGAAGTTTATTGCCTCAGCTTTTTAAAACAGTAACAAACAAAATGTAAACAACCCAAACGTTAGATGATACACACATGATTAAGTACACGTGGTAATACATGTGCAGTGTCGCCAGGTGTGGTGGTTCACGCCTGTAATCCCAGCACTTTGGGAGGCTGAGACAGGCAGATCACCTGAGGTTGGAAGTTCAAGACCAGCCTGACCAACATGGAGAAACCCTGTCTCTACTAAAAATACAAAATTAGCCGGGCAGGGTGGCGCATGCCTGTAATCCTAGCTACATGGGAGGCTGAGGCAGGAGAATCGCTTGAACCCAGGAGGTGGAGCTTGCGGTGAGCTAAGATCTCACCATTGCATTCCAGCCTGGGCAACAAGAGCCAGACTCCATCTCTAAATAAATAAATAAAAGAATACATGTGCAATGTCTGCAACAATGCAGTCACTTTTTTAAAGTGACAGATCTATATATCCTGACCTAGAAAGACCTCTAACCGTATTTAGTAGAAAACAAAAAAGTCACATCTAGCGCGATGCCACTTCTCTCATTCATTCAACGAATGTATTGACTGATGGCTACGTGGTGGACCCTGGAGTCGAGGCTGGGGATTCGGGAGTGAAGGTAATCTAGTGGGAGTGCTAGACAGCAAACGAATCCATGAATACTGCACAAGACAACCACAGTTTGCAGTCAGCTCTATGAGAGAATAGAGTGAGCGAAGAAAGGGAGTGATGGGGGAACCACTCTAGGGCGGGCTGGGAAGGCTGCTCTGAAAGGTGACATTTTTAGGAGACGTTGAAGGATTAGAATAATCCAGCTGAGTGGGGAGCTATACAGAGACCCTCTTGGGCTGAGGAAAAATACTCACAAAGGCCTGAAAGAGGGAAAAAGCTTAGTATGTTCAAGCAAGAGAAGGGAGCAATGGAGTGACAGCAAGCGTGGTGTGAGGAGGCTGAAGAGGACAGGGACAGCCTGACAGTAGAATGTGGTGAAATGGCTGTGGCAACCAAGGTTGCAAGCAGGGGAGCAGGCACTGGGGTGGAGACAGGACCCTGACAGGCTGAGTCCTGAAGATCCCTGACGTGGGTGTCAACATGACCAACAAAAAGGACAGGCCTCAAATGTAAGGGAAACAGTAAGCCGGGAGATTAAATACTCCATGAAGCAAGTGCAATGAGAAGGCAGCTGCTGGAGGCCTGCATGGGGTGAGGCCAGGGGTTACAGTGAGCTGTCAAACCCTTCCAAAGACCTTGTTGTTTAGGTCTTTGCAAGAGAAAGGAGGTGGCATGGTTTGGCAATAGCTCTGGGGATCAAAGTGGACATCAATTCTCTTCCTGTTCCTAATCCCCCCCAACCTTTTTTAATGCATTGAAAATGCCCTGAAATGATACGCACCAATCTAGTAACCATGGAGACTTTGGGTGTGGAACTAGAAGTGGAAAGGGATTGAAGGGGATTTTCTCTTTTGACTCATATTTTTCTGTTTGGTTGGTTTTTTTTAAACAATGGACGGATATGCATGACTTGTGCCTTTTTAAAACAATAAAAATGGGGGATTGGATTAATGGTGGGGGAAGCCAACGTAACATTACACCACCCCCATGAAAACTATTAACAGAATAATTTTCACAGAGAATAATGAGTTTTGGGGTATATGAGTTGTCATTACTAGGTTCCTCCAATCCTATAAAATCACCAACTAGACTCCTTTGATGGAGGAGCTGCCTTCACATTCCTGGTCCTAGTTCTAATGCCAGAAATAAACAGTGGGGGCCTATTTGATAACTGATTGGGTACCAAGACATTCTCAAGTGTTTTTTTATTTTTATTTTTATTTTTATTTTTTTGAGTCAGGGTCTCACTCTGTCTCCCAGACTGGTAGGCAGTGATCCGAGTTCACTGCCTCAGCCTCCCAGGCTCAAGTAATCCTTTCACCTCAGCCTCCCGAGTAGCTGGGACTACAGGTGTGCACAACTACACTTGGTGAACTTTTTCTTATTTTTAGAGATGGGGTACTATGTTGCCCAGGCTGGTCTCAAACTCCCAGTCTTAAGTGATCCGCCTGATTCAGCCTTCCAAAGTGTTGGGATTACAGGCGTGAGCTACCGTGCCCTGACCATTCTCAAGTTTTAAAAGAAAAGTGTCACTATGACTCTATCATCCTAAAACTTACCTTGATAAAATGAAAAAGAATTATCTTTTGAACCTATAATCAAAAAAGGAGAGTTGTGAGATGTTGGATGCTTCTGAACCTGTCTCTATTAAAGTACAATATCATTGGGCGTCTCTACAATCCTCTACCTGTCTTCCTTTCTAGGGAGACACCTTTATTGGGTCCCAGCAGAATATTCCAAAAGAAAGAACTGAATGATGAACTTTTTCTTTTTCTTTTTCTTTTTTTTTTTTTTTGAGATGGAGTCTCCCTCTGTGACCTGGGGCTGGAATGCAGTGGTGCGATCTCTGCTCATTGCAACCTCCGGCTCCCAGGCTCAAGCGAATCTCATGCCTCTGCCTCCCAAGCAGCTGGGACTACAGATGCGCGCACCACGCCCGGCTAATTTTTTGTATTTTTAGTAGAGACAGGGTTTCACCATGTTGACCAGGCTGGTCTCAAACTCCTGACCTCAGG
>NW_022436944.1:43880095-43882209 GCF_009761245.1 Sapajus apella
TTTGTGGTTTAGGTTGGTGTGGTTCCTGCCTGCAGTGGTTTACAATCTATCAGGCTTCTCGGGAGGAGGCTATGCAAGATGCCCCCAGAATGCTAGCGTTTCAAAGCTGCTCTCTAGCCCCTCCCAAAATGTTTTGAATCTGGATCACTAGGAATGGGGCTCAGGAATCTACACTTTTAACACGATTCCCCAGGTGACTCTTCGGCTCGGTGAAGTTTGAGAAATATTGATGTAGGGGCTGGACTAAGGTTGTGAAAGGTCATTTCAGGGGCATGATCATGAGCATTTGTGCAGTTCATAAAGTTTGCTTTCCTCTGTCCTGGGCATGTAGTTTGACAAGTGCCATTTATTAAATTATATACATAAACATTAAAACATAAAGAAAATTATCGGGACAAAGTTGTTGCATTGTTTTTGAAGATAGACAAAAAAATTTTTTTAATGTAAGCTAAATTGAAATAGGATGGATCTGTTGAATTTTACATGAGATTAAATGGATTTTCAAGTTTTCTTTTTTTTTTTTTTTTTTGAGGTGGAGTCTTGTTCTGTTGCCAGGCTGGAGTGCAGTGGTGTGATCCCAGGTTCAAGCAATTCTCCTGCCTCAGCCTCCTGAGTAGCCGGGATTACAGGCATGCCCTACCACGTCCAGCTAGTTTTTGTATTTTTAGTAGAGATGGGGTTTCACCATGTTGGCCAGGATGGTCTCTATCTCTTGACCTCGTGATCTGCCCCCCTCAGCTTCTCAAGGTGGTGGGATTACAGACATGAGCCACTATGCCTGACCTCAAATATTTTCTAAAAGTCGAGAAAAGTCATCTCTCAAATTCCTGAGTGCTCTGAACTCTCGTATTTAACCTGTAGATCCTTATACTCTGTCCCCAAAACCAGCGGCTAAACTTGAAATGACAATGCCAGATGTTCTCCCGTACACACACACGTGTACACACGCACGCATGCACACATGCGTGTGATATTTTGCTCTCCTTAAAATAAACTGGGAAATTTAGGCACATGAGGCAGAATCAGATCCCAGTTATTACATAGCCTTGTTTGTGGAGCAAATGAAAAACTCATTACATGTTTTATTACCCTTCAGAATCTATTTATAATCAGGTAGTCATTCTGAGTTTGGATTTTCCTTTGAAATAAAAAGCCCCATAATAAAAAATAAAAGAGAGGGATACTGTGTTGGAAGACTGGTAATAAAACTATAAGAAAATAAAAATCAATTATACCATTGTTGTTGTTTAAGATTCATTCAATATTCACTTAAAGAAATAGGATCCAGGCAACATTCTCAGCATTCGACAACAGCAGTGAATAAAACTAAACAATCGTCCTTGTTCTTGTGGAGGTCTTATTCTGGTTGGAAAGGAGATAAAGGCACAAATATATAGAATATCATGTGTTGAGAAATGCTATGAAGAAATATAAAGCAGGATTAGGGAAAATTGGACAAGGTAGAGGGCACACTTAAGCAGAAAGTTGGCTCAGTAAACCTGGACTCACTCTAGGCTATGCCCTTATAGAAAAATCTTTTCTAAGTCGGCTCTTTAGGTGACAAGCAAGAGGAAGCAAGTTCTGCTCTTTCCCAGTCTTCTAAGAGAAAGTCTCCAAGTTGTGGGGTTGTACTCTTTTCCTATGCCAGATTATCCCATCTTTGCCAGGAGTAAGAATGTCACCCATGAAGAGTTTTTTTGGGCAAGAGTCCATTGACTGACCTCTCTGTTCTCCATTCCCTGAGCTTTTAATGGCAAAGTCTCCTTGCTCCTGGGGAAAACACCCTTGATGGGCACATGTTGATTTATGAATATTTAAAAGGACAGAGAACTTGGTTTACCTAGAATAGTATTGACTGTGTCAAAATTTTAGGAAATTCCCTTCCTAAAATCCCAGCATCAACATATTTGCAAAGGCTGTTTAGCTGAAACAGGTAACCCTCCTAGAGATGCTTGTTTTTGGTGCAAAAAAAAGAAATGTGCAAGGCCGGGCGCGGTGGCTCAAGCCTGTAATCCCAGCACTTTGGGAGGCCGAGGCGGGTGGATCACGAGGTCAAGAGATCGAGACCATCCTGGTCAACATGGTGAAACCCTGTCTCTACTAAAAATACAAAA
>NW_022436944.1:43882309-43882652 GCF_009761245.1 Sapajus apella
TCTCCATTCCCTGAGCTTTTAATGGCAAAGTCTCCTTGCTCCTGGGGAAAACACCCTTGATGGGCACATGTTGATTTATGAATATTTAAAAGGACAGAGAACTTGGTTTACCTAGAATAGTATTGATTGTGCCAAAATTTTAGGAAATTCCCTTCCTAAAATCCCAGCATCAACATATTTGCAAAGGCTGTTTAGCTGAAACAGGTAACCCTCCTAGAGATGCTTGTTTTTGGTGCAAAAAAAAGAAATGTGCAAGGCCGGGCGCAGTGGCTCAAGCCTGTAATCCCAGCACTTTGGGAGGCCGAGGCGGGTGGATCACGAGGTCAAGAGATCGAGACCATCC
>NW_022436944.1:43882752-43887815 GCF_009761245.1 Sapajus apella
AAAAAAAAAAAAAAAAAAAAAAAAAGAAATGTGCAAAAAAGACTTGTTGCAAAAAATAATCTCATGATGGAACTTGAAGCATGGAGAGGAGCTGTTTGAGGCCAAAGTGGGATTGGAAGAAGATGTCTCATTCACCTGAGTAGGCAGCTGTCCACCTTCTCCACTTTATTCATTCACTCACTAATTCATTTATTGATTCATTCACTCATCCATCAACTTTATTGGTACCTACTATGTGCCAGGCCAAGTTCTGACCGCTGGGGCACAGAGATTTAACAACAAAAGCAAAAACAACAACAAAAAAACGTACTTCTTATTTTGAAGGAGCTTGCATAGTTGGAATGCCACTTCTCATTCTGTGCCCCTAAGGTCAAAGCTGCTGTTAAGAGAGAGGTCACAATACCCAGAACAAACATAGGTCCACTGCAGGGTCTTAGAACTGCTGAACCACAAGAGTCTCCTGGGTCGGCCTTCAGTCCAGCCCCCATACAGTTCTTTGCCTAAACAAAATACTCAAACACAGGGCAGTTCCCATCTGAAATATTATTATTATTAATATTTTACTGTTGTTTCTGTTTATTTATTTATTTACTTTTTAATTGAGAAAGGGTCTCTCTCTGTCGCCAAGGCTGGAGTGCTATGGCGCAATCCCAGCTCACTGCAACCTCAACCTCCTGGGCTCAATGAATCCATCCGCCTCAGCCTCTTGAGTATCTGAGACTACAAACATGAGCCACCACGCCCAGCTGCGTTTTTTGTAGAGATGGGGTCTTGCCATATTGCCCAAGCTGGTCTCAAACTCTTGAGCTCAAGCAATCCATCCTCCTTGGCCTCCCAAAATTCTGAGATTACAGGTGTGAGCCACCACATCTGGCCCCCATCTGAATTCTTAAACTGCAGCTGAAGGAATGAAAACTAGATGGAAAGAACTTTTTGATCCAGAATCTGAGCCTTAAAAAGCAGCTGTGTATTCATCAGTTTAACTATTTCAAAAATGCTTATCCCGAAAATATGAAGAGAAAAATAATTCAGGATGTAAATGTATACATACAAAGCGATCCATATATATATATATATATATATATATATATACATACACACACACACACACACACACACAGACACACATATGCGCATATGTGTACAGAAAATACTGGAAGGAAACACAACTGAATGCTTCTGAGGTTATCTCAGGATGGTATTTTCTTTCTTTCTTTTTTTGTAGACAGAGTCTTGCTCTATAGCACAGGCTGGAATGCAATGGCACGATCTTGACTCACTGCAACCTCTGCCCCCCCGGGTTCAAATGATTCTCCAGCCTCAGACTTCTGAGTAGCTGGGATTACAGGCACACACCACCATGCTCAGCTATTTTTTGCACAGGTAGTAGAAACAGGGTTTCGCCATGTTATCCAGTTTGGTACTGAACCCCTGACCTCAAGTGATCCACTGGCCTCAGCTGCCTGAAGCTCTGGGATTACAGACTTGAGCCACCACATCCGGCCTTCAGGATAGTGTTTTTATGAGGGAATTTTTATGTTTTCTTCATTTTCCAAGTTTTCTGTATCAAGTGTGCATTATTTCTATTACTAATGAAAAGTAATTTTTTTAAGAGATGGGGGTCTCACTGTTGCCCAGACTGGAGTGCAGTGGCACAATCATAGCTCATTGTAACTTCAAACTCCTAGGCTCAGACAATCTTCCTGCCTCAGATTCCCAAGCAGCTGGGACTACTGGCATGTGCCACCATGCCTGACTAATTAAAAATAAAATTGTACAGTCGGGCCTGGTGGCTCACACCTATAATCCCAGCACTTTGGAAGGCTGAGGCAGGGGCATCACTTGGACTCAGGATTCAAGACCAGCCTGGGCAACATAGGGAGACACCATCCCTACTAAAAATTTACAAAATTGGCGCAGCATGGATACCTGTAGTCCCAGCTACTAGAGAGGCTGAGATGGGAGGATTGCATGAGTCAGGAAGGTCGAGGCTGCAGTGAACTGTGATTGCACGACTGTACTCCAGCCTGGGCAACAGAATGAGACTCTGTCCTAAAAAAAAATTGTTTTTTTTAAGAGATGGGGGCCTCTCTATGTTGCCCAAGCTAGTCTTAAACTCCTGGGCTCAAGTGATCCTCTTGCCTTGGCTTCCCAAAGTGCTGAGATTACAGGCATGAGCCACCACACCCAATCAAAAAGTAATTTTTTGGAGGAAAAAAATCCCCAGTTTTTACATATTGCACTGTTTACATAGGGGCTACTTAATCAAATTTTTTCACCATAAACATATGAAAATAGGGTCCCAGGAGCGTCAGAATAAGAACCTATGCGTGGGGCAGCCAATATACTTAGTGATCAAGAACAGCACTAGAATGTGTACATTGATTGTCCGGGGACTTGTTAAGGTGTAGACTCTGACTCAAAAGGTCTAGGACAGTGCCTGAGATTTTGCATTTCTTCTTCTTCGTCTTCATTTTTTTTTTTTTTTTTGAGATGGAGTTTCACTCGTTGCCTAGGCTGGAGTACAATGGCACGATCTTGGTTCATTGCAACCTCCGCCTCCCAGGTTCAAGCAATTCTCCTGCCTCAGCTGCTGGAGTATCTGGGATTACACATGTGTGCCATCACACCTGGCTAATTTTTGTATTTTTAGTAGAGATGAGATCTCTCAATGTTCTCAATGTCAGGCTGGTCTTGAACTCCTGACCTCAGGTGATCTGCCTGACTTAGCCTCCCAAAGTGCTCGGATTGCAGGCATGAGCCACCATGCCCAGCTGAGATTTTACATCTCTAACAAGCTCCAGACGCTGCTAGTCCCTGGACCATGTAGGAGTAGCAGGGCAGGGAGTCAAAGGGCTTGTGTTAGAATCTCATCTCTAAAACCGATCAGCTGTGATTTCAGGTCCCTTACCTCTCTGCATCCGTTTCCTCATCTGTAAATCAGGGATGTTAGTTTCTATCTTGTGGGATGGTTACAAAGACAAAACAAGATGATAGCTGTAGAACATTCCGCATAATGCCAGGTTCACGTGAATACTCCATAAATGTTAGACAATTTTTACAAACCCAGTGCCTGGGCCCCAAGTTACATCATCCTTACTCTTCTTCAGCATCCACCAGCCTCACTGGAATCCATCAATGCCTCTCTTATTCCAACTGCCCCAAGCACGGTCCCAACTTACCCACACGTAGATGTAAATATTGTCTAAGGGGCCTCTGTTTGCAGGAAGGACTGGGCAAATACTAGGTCTTTCTTTACTGGAGAAATTTACTCTGCACTTTTTCTTTTTTTTAAGAAGGTAAGGAATCCCTGGTTGAAATGTTAGCTTGGGGGCTGAGAACTAAAAAGTATGTTCCTGAACCCACCAAAACAATCTGCTGTAAAAATGTGTTTTAAACATTAGTGCAAAGAAACTTGGAGGAAGAAACGAAGAAACTTTTTGTTTCACAGATATGTCAAAGGGTTTCCTCTTCCACAGATGGAAGGAGGGCGTGATAACAGGGAGAAAGCAGAGAGGACAGAGAATGGGGGGACATAAGGAAGACCCTAGAGAGAGGCCGCAGCCATTTACAAACTTTCTGCTCATTGTATTTTTTCTCCAAGATCTGACTGTTTGGGTAATAGAGCTTTCCCGAGCAAATGTTAATTGTCTCACTTGCTCAGGTAAATCTTAACAAAGGGGAAGAAGCAAATTAGAATGAATCAAAAGTTCACCTGAGTTTTGGTCCCCATCCCCCGCTCCCCCCCCCCCGCCCCCGCCAACACCTTTGTTTTCCCCCAGTGGAGGAGGATGGATGGAGAGGGGAAGGTGGGCTCTGCCTTCTGTTGATGACTGGGACATGCCCACCTAGGCAGGTGCTGTGGCTCAAGCCCAGCGTTTTCCTCCAGGATGACTGTCTTAAGGCCAATTGCATGACTTAATTACACAATCAGGTTGTCAGCTGTCAGTCGGAGCCTTGACTGAAGGATGGTCATGGCTGAGATGGAGACAAGGAGGAGCAAGATGATTTGAAAGATTTCTGGGGCTTTGCTCGGATTTTCTGAAGGTGCAGCTCGGTGATGGCCTTCCTTGTTCTGTGGTCCACCTGCCACAGCCTGGCTTCATGAAAGTCCTTCTCAGGCTATAGTTTGTTTTGTTCCCATGAGTGGCATCAGGGACCCCTGAATTCTTTCCACAATACTCTCCTTCTTGAACAATGCATTTGGATACCCCTAACTAGATGTACAAAGACTACAAATGTCAGGGGTCAATAATGCATGATGATGGCAGCATCCAAAGGCACTGCATAGCTTACAGAGCATTTCCTCTCACCTCCAACATGACTTTATTTGATTCTTAGTGCAGCCTGTGAGGTATGGCTTGTGTGTCTACGTGTGTGTGTGTGACAGAGTAAGACTCTGTCACCCAGGTTAGAGTGTAGTAGCACAATCTCGGCTCACTGCAACCTCTGCCTTCTGGGTTCAAGAGATTCTCCTGTCTCAACCTCCCAAGTAGCTGGAATTACAGGTGTGCACCACCACGCCCGGCTAATTTTTTATATTTTTAGTAGAGATGGGGTTTTGCCATGTTGGTCAGACTGGTCTCAAACTCCTGACTTCAGGTGATCCACCTGCCTTGGCCTCCCCAAACGCTGGGATTACAGGCATGAGCTACCACGCCTGACCACGAGGCATGGCTTTATAGCATCATTTTATAACTGAGGAAACAAGGACCAGGGAGATGAAAAGACTGGACCAAATCACACAGAAAGTGAAGTGTTGAATAATATTGAGGAAACCAAGTTTGAAATGTGAAGTAAATGACATGATATTTTGTACAGAATAAATGATCTCCCATCTTAACTTGAAGTTTGGTGGAATTTACATTCTGGTCAGGCTGAGGCTACTTTAGACTACCAGCTTACTATTTATGTACCTCTGCAGACTTTTCCATCTGTGGCTAGTTTGACAGCTGTTTTATTCATTCACTCATTCATTCATTTATTCATTCAACAAATATGTATTGAGGCCGGGCGCAGTGGCTCAAGCCTGTAATCCCAGCACTTTGGGAGGCCGAGGCGGG
>NW_022436944.1:43887915-43892718 GCF_009761245.1 Sapajus apella
GATGGGAAAGAAGACACACTCACTGCCTGCCAGAGCCTTTAGCGGGGAGGTGAGAGGGGAAATGCGGGGTGCAGAGCAGCTGCAGACACCAGAGGGGCTGGGAGCATCTTCATGAATAATGCCCACAGACTACCAGGGAAGTCAGGAGGAGAGAAAACCTCTGGGAGTGGCAGGAATTCTCTTCTGCTGCTGATGCAAGAAACAGGAGTCTGAATCCCAGCTTCTAAAACTGCGTTTTATAACTTAATCCCTTGTGTTGTGTAGTTCTAGGTTTAGCAAAAGGTATTCTACTAGGTTTTGAGTTTGCATATTTTTCAAGTTTGAAATTCACTTGATGATAATTATATTGATTATTTATCATCATCTGTGTGCAGCTGGGAGGTTGGGCTCTGAAGCCAGAGAGTCCTGACTCTGCTGCCTAACCACCATGTGACTCTGTTTAGCTCCTTAACCTCTCTAAGCCTCAGTCTTCTCATCTGTAAATTGGGATAATAAACGCAGCTACTTTACAGGGCTGATTAAGTGAAACAATGCAGGTGAAGTGCTTAGAACCAGGCACGAAAACAATACATATCAGCTCATATTAACAGTCCAAACCCACACCCAAAGATAATGTTTAGAAGCTTTTGAGTAGAAATAAGCTATATGAAATTTCATGAAATCATATTTTTCCTTTTATAACCATTTAGGCATGATAGAAGACAATTTTGATTTTTAAATGTTGTGATATCATTAGTTACTTTACCATAGCTTGCTGATATTTGGAGTTTGGTTTTCTTCCTCCAATGGGTGATGTATATATTTTTAAATTGATTTTAAAGATCTTAATGGCTTTCATATGAAGTCATAATAAATATTTCTAGGATTAGAACTATTACAGCTACCAAATTAAACATTTTATATGTCTAATAGTTGAAGCAGAAGGGGAAGGCAGGAGAAAAAAACCTCCTAGTGACTTTAGCGGCAAAGATCATCTAGAGAATGCACACAGTATTCTATCTTTACCGTGCTTGGGCGTAAAATGTGATGGCTTCGACTGAGGTTTCTAGGGGCTCAGATATTGTTTGCCAAGTATGATTTCACACCTTGGAGAAGACAGATGCCCATCTACGAGGTTTAACACAGAGGACACACTGGGCAGTGCCTCTTTGGATACTGTAAACACAAACTTTAAAAAAGAAAGTATGGCTGGGTGCTGTGGCTCATGCTTGTAATCCCAGCACTTTGGGACGCCAAGGTGGGTGGCTCACCTGAGGTTAGGAGTTTGAGACCAGCCTAGCCAACATGGTGAAACCCCATCTCTACTAAAAATACAAAAATTACTGGGGCATTGTGGTGCACATCCGTAGTCCCAGCTACTAGGGAGGCTGAGGCAGGAGAATCACTTGAACCCTGGAAGCGGAGGTTGCAGTGAGCCGAGATCGCACCACTGCATTCCAGCGTGGGCGACAGAGCAAGACTCCATCTCAAAAATAAATAAACAAAGAAACAAATAATAAAAAAGAAAGAAAGAAATTGCATGGTCACCTTGTTTGGGTATAATTGACCAACCAACTATCTTGATTCAAAATTTTTTTTAAAAAAGGATTTTTTTTAACAGAAAGAGCAGAATGGATCCTTCCAGAACCACATGGTCTATTAATAATGTTTTAGGACCAACTAAAGCTATTTGGAAATCAATATTTAAACATTTTTAGGAAGTGAGCCATATGTCAAATAAAACGGGACAAAAGGAGTAGAATTGTAAAGAAGAAAATATAGAATAATGGCTTATGGTGTCAGTTCCTGTGTCTATTTGCCTCTAGGCAAAGTTTTTTTTATTATTGCTGATGTGATTCCTTTTATTCTGTTGTCAGTACCACTAGAGCAAGTACCTAATACATGATTCTGATTGTTACTTTATATTCATATTATATGTCTCACTTTAAGCACCTATTCATGTTATGGTTATTAAAGTAATAGAGTAGCAGCAGTGGAAGTCTGAAAAATAGAGAAAAACAAAAGAAACATGTCTTCTCCATCCCCTAATACAACCGGCATTTCTGTGCCATTGCTTTACTTTTAGATGATACGAGGGTTTCCTAAGCAGGCTCTGCAGCCAGGCCGCCTGGCTTTCCACCCCATGACCCCCTCTTACCAGCTGTTTGACCTTGGCCACGTTGCTTAAACTCTCTGTGACTCGGTTTCCTCACCTGTACAATGGCGGTGATAACAACAGTACCCATCTCTCATGGTTTTTGTGGGGATTCGCTGAAATCATGAGTGGAAGGCTCTTGCACAGGTCTTGACATAGTGATTGCTCAATAAATGACAGGTATTAGTGATGGTGGTATTATGATGTTGTTGACATTGTCTCCTGGGGTCTTTATCATATCTTGTGAAGTTAGAGAGACTAGTATTAGTCTGTCTCCCACAGAAAACTGATAAAAGAGGTTAAATGATGTTCACAGTCTGGGCTTCAGGTCCAGTGGTGTTAAGACAAATGAGAAATGGTAGATATTGCTCCTTCTCAAGAGACGCCTTTTAAGTGGCAAGCAGTCATCACTTCCTGATGTGACACAACGGGACATACACAGTGTCGCCTATGCTATGACTTGACTATCTTGCCAAAAATGTGTAACTGGAATTGAATCATGCCTTACTATGAAAAAATTATAAGACAGAAGAAGGGTCCTCAAAAGAGAAGATCACAGAAAATAATAAAAGAGATAGGGGGGTCATGTTAAATGGTACCGTGTGGAAAACAACCAAGCTAATCCAGAATGTGGGACTTTCTGCAGTACAGACTGGCCATACATCTTTTCAACAAATCAATGCTACAAATAAAAGAAAGGTAGAAGAGGTGGAATAATTAGGAGACTGTTTTAGATCAAAAGAAACATAACTGGCCCAGTGAAGTGGCTCACACCTGTAATTCCAGCACTTTGGGGGGCCAAGGCCAATGGATTGCTTAAGGTCAGGAGTTCGAGACCAGCCTGGGCAACATGGCAAGATCCCATCTCTATAAAAAACACAAAAATTACCTGGCATGGTGGCTCACACTTGTAGTCCCAGCTACTTGGGAGGCTGAGGTGGAAGGATCACTTGAGCCTGGGAGGTCGAAGCTGCAGTGAGCCATGTTTGTGCCGCTGCATTGCATCCTGGGCGATAGAGTAAGAGAGGCGTAACAAACAAAAACAATGTTTATGATCTTTGGAAGAATATTGATTTGAACCTACAAGAAAATTCGAGAATTAAATATGGACAGAATATTTTTATAATATCAGGGACCTATTGCTAGTTTTGTCAAATGTGATAATAGTATGTGTCTAGCTTTTGAAAATCATGTTGAAGAATTTAAGGGTAAGTTATCTTTTTTTTTTTTTTTTTGAGATGGAGCTGGTTCTGTTGCCCAACTGGAATCCAGTGACACAATCTTGGCTCACTGCAACCTCTGCCTGCCGGGTTCAGGTGATTCTCCAGCCTCATCCTCCTGAGTAGCTAGGATTACAGGCTCACACCACCATGCCTGGCTCATTTTTGTGTATTTAATAGAGATGGGGTTTCACCATGTTGGCCAGGCTGATCTCAAACTCCTGACCTCAGGTGATCTGCCCACCTTGGCCTCCCAAAGTGCTGGGATTCCAGGTGTGAGCCACTTCGCCCAGCTGGGTAAATTATCTTGATATCTATCATTTACATTAAATTAATTTAGCAGAAAAAAGATCTGAAATCTTTTGGTGATAAAAAGTAAACAAATTTTAAAAGTACCATTTTAGAAAGCAGAAGCCATGTGTCAGAGTTGTTCAGAACATGACCCTGCACAGTACCATGTCCAAATGTCCACTCAGGGATGGTGACACACAGCACAGCTCTGCCTTCTACCTCTTATACAACTAGGAGTTTCATGTACCTTTCCTGAGGCGAGGACACCAAAATCCTACATGTAAGGGGGAAAAAACACCCCACCCAAGGAAAACCTCTTTCATCATGCTTATGAAGGGTCAAACCTAAGTTATCTAGTTTGGGGACCTGTGAAGCACTTAGATGTGCAATAAATAAATGATGGGATGTGAAACTAATAATATGGGTTTATAATATAAACACATTGGAACTGTAAGTACTTTAAAAAAAAATCAGAGGATGGTTAATAGTTTGCGTAACGATTGATTCACAAGCAGGGACAGGGCTATGAAAAATCTATAGGATTCAAATTCCCAACTCTAGGATCTCCACTAAGCCACTCATTTACAAGTGAGAAGGTTTGGGGAGAGTAAATGTATTCACCTCCCAGTTCTTAAAATCTTTAGTTTACTTTCAAGCCAAGTTCAAGGAAAATCACGAGTTTTCATTTTATTCTCAAGCAGTTTCCAAAAATAACATCTTAAATCTATACCTCATAGACCAACCCATCACCCCAAAGATTTATTTTAAGCTAAGACACAACTGGAACTAAGTGAACTGTCAGCACTGAAACATAAATCTTAGTGTTAGAAAGAACCCTAATCTATCTGCCTCTAGCAGTCACAGATACAGTGGTGCCAAGGAGTGATCAAGAAATCATGGGTAACTGGTTTTTTTACTATTGGAGGGTTTCTGAATAGAAATCTTTACTTCTCATTATTGTAAGAAAAAAATCTGTTTTCAAAAAAAGTTGTGGTTGTCAAACCCTCAATATAGTAAAAATTAAGAACCCTAAGAAGAGAGCAAATGTTTCCCCAAATTATCCAGTCCTAAATCTCTCTTCTAAATTACACATAAGAACCTGAATAACTCACAGATGTTTCTGAGAATGGCCTTTCCTTTTTTTTTTTTTTTTTTTTT
>NW_022436944.1:43892818-44079670 GCF_009761245.1 Sapajus apella
CGCGTGTGAGTGATGGAGTTTCGCTCGTTGCCCAGGCTGGAGTGCAATGGTGTAATCTTGGCTCACCGCAACCTCTGCCTCTCAGGTTCAAGTGATTCTCCTGCCTCAGCCTCCCAAGTAGCTGCGATTACAGGCCTGCACCACCACGCTGGGCTAATATTTTGTATTTTTAGTAGAGAAGGGATTTCTCCATTTTGATCAGTCTGGTCTCGAACTCCTGACCGCAGGTGATCTGCCTGCCTTGGCCTCCCAAAGGGCTGGGATTACAGTCATGAACCACCACACCTGGCTGAGAATGGCCTTTTCAAACAAAAAGTACCAATTATGATGGTACACGTATTGCTTTCAAGAATAAATGAGCAAATCTTCTAGGGGAAAATTAACCTGTTAAGGAACCTAAAGATTTTCACCAACATTTTCCATACTTGCCCATCTTGCAATTGACAAACTTCGCTGGGAATTTTTTTGTGTTTTAAACTTTGAAAATCCCAACTTGCTCACAGCCAGCTGTTCCTTAGATCTCTTGATTTAACACTTCTAAGAGGTTGGACTACCTTTCCATTTAAAGAGAAAGATAATTAATTCCAGGCAATGGATGCAAATCCTCTGAAAAGATCTTTCTCTTGATTGTTTTTGGAACAACTTAAGCAGAAGCATCGCATCCTTGGGCCATTCTGATTCATTCATTTAGAGAGGAACATTTGTGGGCAAACCCCAGATGTTTTCTGACCTACCTGTTTGTTCTTGCTCTTTCGGGACTCTTGTCGGTGTAGTAATCAATCAACAGGTGGTTACTCCACTCCTGGAATGAGCTTGGCACTGGGGTGGAGCTGGAATACCTCAAGGGTCCTGGCCTCCCTTTGCCTGCAAATTCTCAACCGACGGGAAACAACACAAAATAGTATATTTGTGAGGTTCAGCTGCATGAATTCTAGTAACTAAAGCTTTCATTCTTAGTGTCTCTAGATCAGCCAAAGAAACGTGGCTGAATTGAGCACTGAAACAATGCATTAGGCCAGGAGACACGTTAGACTCGATGGATAATAGGTACTATTTATTGGGCACTTAGGCCATGCCAGGAACAGGACTAAGCATTTTACAGATGTTTCTCATTTAACCTTCCAAAAAACCTTATGAAGGCCAGGTGCGGTGGCTCAGGCCTGTAATCCCAGCACTTTGGGAGGCTGAGGCAGTTGGTTCACGAGGTCAGGAGTTCAAGACCAGCCTGGCCAACATGGTGAAACCCCATCTCTACTAAAAATACAAAAATTAGCCGGGCACAGTAACAGATGCCTATAATCCCAGCTACTCGGGAGGCTGAGGCAGAGAATTGCTTGAACCTAGGAGGTGGAGGTTGCAGTGAGCTGAGATTGTGCCACTGCACTCCAGCCTGGGTGACAGCACAAGACTTCATCTCAAAAAAATAAAACAGTAAAAAAAACCTTATGAAGTGAGTTTTATTATCCCAATTTTACATATGCAGCAACAAAGTTTCAGGCAGATTTTACAACTTTCCAAGGATACATAGCCAGCAAGAGGCAAGGCAGGTATGGAAACTCGGATCTGTTCATTCTCATAACTACCCTGAACTGAGCTCTTCTCTAGGACGGAGAAGTGGAGAAAAAGGAAGCAACGGGGAAAAGGGGCGAGGATACTCCCCAACCTTCAGCCCCTGACAACCTGTGAGGAACCCAGCGGTGACATGTGTAGTTTCAGCCACAAAACCAATGTGATTACGCTCACTATTTTCCTGTTTCCTACTACTTCACCAAGATCTGAAAGACTTCTCAAGATGACTAAAGTCAGAGATGAAAAGGAGATGGAGGAATCTTTGCTTCTATCCTCTTAACCTCGTTGGAAAAATTCTGTCTGGGCTTCACTGTGAGATTTAGGTTAGCTTTCAATTAAGTGAGTGTAATTCAGGAAACAAGGTGTGTGTTGGTGTGTGTGTGTGTGTGTCTGTGTGTGTGTGCCCAGCCCAGTGCCCGCTGCTGGGGGGATATCAAAGACTATGGGACAGCACAGATTCCTGGAAAGCAGCAGTAGCTGGGTAGATAGAATGAGAACATGCCTGCCGGGCGCGGTGGCTCATGCCTGTAATCTCAGCACTTTGGGAGGCCAAGGCAGGCAGATCACCAAGTCAGGAAATCAAGACCATCCTGGCCAACATGGTGAAAATCCGCCTCTACTAAAAATACCAAAATTAGCTGGGTGTGGTGGTGCGTGCCTGTAATCCCAGCTACTCAGGAGGCTGAGGCAGAAGAATCGCTTGAACCAGGGAGACAGAGGTTGCAGTGAGCCAAGATAATGCCACTGCACTCCAGCCTGGTGACAGAGCGAGACACCATCTTAAAAAAAAAAAAAAAAGAATAAGAACATGCCTGCCTCCAGGGAGGTTTCCCCTTACTTCTGTAGCCCCTGCCTGCTGCTCCATGCTTGAGGTCTAGAGATGCGGATTCCACAAATCCCATAGTCCACTTTGATTTCTTCCAGGAAAAGGTCTTGGTTCTGCTGCTACCTACTTGCCTGACCTCAGAAAATTCATCCTTCCTCCCTGCATGTCAGTGTTTTCACCTGTCAATAGAACGGGAAATACCTGCTCTCTAGAGCTCTTCGGGTTTGGAATTCTGTCAATCTGATGTCAAGGCTTGAATTCCTTACAATGCTGGGGGCTGGGGAGGGGTGGTCATTTTAGGCCTCACCTTGGGGTCACCCACCCTCTTTCAGTGAACACCCACTCACACGTTCCTTGTCAACTGCTTGATGGTGTAATCACGTATGCGTGAATCATGGAACATCAGAAGAGATAGGGAAAAGGGAAAGAAAGAACAATGCTAAAGACAAGGATGGCTTTCATTCCCTACATTGGTTAACTTTTTCTTGCATGCCTAGTAAGGGCCAAGCATGGTTCTAAAGCAGTTCTAAGAAGACAGATTCTCTAACATGGGATTTGGATTCCTAGAGCTTCAACATTAAACAGTGATTCATTAAAATAAGCATGGAGAATTAGGAATGAGGAGCTGCTTCCCTAAGCCTCGTCTTCCTCAATGGCTTCCTCCTTGGTTTCCTGGACTCCTTTCTGGCTTTTCTATCAAACTAATCTTCTTAAAATGCCCATAGGCTAAAATGCCTCCAGTGTTCTCCCCTTGTGCTTCTTATCCTATAATGAAATCCAGGCTTCTTACTTACCCCTCCACAAGCTCTTGGTACCTACTTTTCATCCTTCTTCCTCTCCATTCACTTAGTTTTCTGAGTCTTTCACCCAAATTACTCTATTCATGGTCTTCCCAATCACTTTCTGCATTTTTCTGCTTCCATAGATATTTTTTGTTCGTTAAAGACTCAGTGGTTGGATTTTAAAAGTGTACTAAAGTAATGCGCATTTATTTTAAGAAATGATACAGAAATATGTAATGAGTTAGCAATCTCTCCCTCATTCCACTCCATTTCATTTCCTCTGAGGTAACTACACATATATATTTTTTTAAGTTTCAAACTTACAGAAAAGTCACAAAAATAACACAGAAAACATTCATACACCCTTTTTACCCAGATTTACCAATTTGTAACATTTGCTTTTTTTAACTATTTGAAATAGTTTGCAGATATTACGTGCCTTTACCCCTTAATATCTCACTGTTTATTTTCTAAAAGCAAAAATATTCTTTGCATAGTTATCAACTTCAGGAAATTTAACATTGATACAATACTTTAATCTAAATTCCATACTCCAATATTTTCAATTGACCCAATTCTTTCCGTTACAATTTTTTTTTCTGTTCAGTACAGGGTCTGATCAGGATCACATATTATATTTGGTTCTTGGGCCTCTTTAATCTCCTTTAATCTAGAGTCTCAGTTTTTCCTTGTCTTTCATGCTAGTGATGTTTTTAAAGAATAAAGGCCACCGGGCATAGTGGCTCACGCCTGTAATCCCAGCACTTTGGGAGGCCGAGGCGGGTGGATCATGAGATCAGGAGTTCAAGACCAGCCTGGCCAAGATGGTGAAACCCCATCTCTACTAAAAATACAAAAATCAGCCAGGTGTGATGGTGGGCACCTGTAATCTCAGCTACTCAGGAGGCTGAGGCAGAGAATTGCTTGAACCCAGGAGGTGGAGGTTGCAGTGAGCCAAGATAGCACCATTGCACTCCAGCCTGGGTGACAGTGACACTCCAGTTCAAAAATCAAAAAACAACGACAACAACAACAAAAAGAACAAAGGCCAGTTTCTTTTTGTTTCTAATAAATTATTTTGATAATATAATATTTTACAGTTTACTATTTATATATGTAATTTTATATTTTAATAATAGTCTATTTCAGGTCTGATATTTTTCCACATCATTTTCTTTTCTTTTTTTTTGAGACAGAGTCTTGCTCCATTGCCTGGGCTGGAGTGCAGTGGCGTCATCTCAGCTCACTGCAACCTCTGCTCCCCAGTTCAAGCAATTCTTCTTTCTGTCTCAGCCTCCCAAGTGGCTGGGACTACAGGTGCCTGCACCATGCCCGGCTAGTTTTTTTTTTTTGTATTTTTGGTAGAGACAGGGTTTCACCTTTTGGGCCAGGCTGGTATCAAACTCCTGATCTCAGGTGATCCACCCGACTTGACCTCCTAAAATGCTGGGGTTACAGGTGTGAGCCACCGCATCTGACCTTTTCCCTGTCATTTTCAATGTCATTTCAATACCTGAGAATGCCTTATCTTCCCAAGCCCTACTTGTCCTTCTAGGCTCAGCACTAATCCCTTTTCCTCTGGTCCTTACTGGAGGCCAGAGGCTACCTCTTAGAGCTCTTTACATCTTGGGTGCAGTGTGGTAGCTCATGCCTGTAATCCCAGTGACTCCACTGGGGAAGCCAAAGCAGGAGGATTGCTTGATCCCAGGAGTTCAAGGTTATAGCGAGCTATGATTGAGCCACTGCACTCCAGCCTGGGTGACAAAGCAAGACCCTGTCTCTAAAAAGAAAGAGAAAGGACTTCTTACATCTGTCAAAGCACTTAGGACTGTACTTAGCCTACCCAGACTCATTGATAAATATTTGTTGATTAATTTATTTGCAGCACAGATATGAGTACAATTGGTGGCAAAGACAGAATTTGTCCTGTAGGCTTAGCAAGTTGAGATTGGTATCTTTGCTGCCAATTGCTTCTGGGGTTTACAAATTTTTAGATAAATTTTGGATTCAAAACTGGATCCCTGACTATAGATTTGCCACACCATAGAACTGTGGAGAAGTTGATATTTTTTAAAAGTTTCACAATAGATAATTAAGAGCATGAAATAAAAAATATTTATTCCCTACTATTTCATTCCTCCAAATTTCAGTAAACTGGAAAAGTGTTCAATTCAGGAACAGGTTTCAGAGATGAATGAACCAAACTGCTCAAATTATAATCCAACTTATTCCAATATAGTCTATTCTTATATGGTCAGTGTATAGAAAGCTGAAGAAGGCTAGTTTGTTTAAAAAAATAGCACCTACAGAGGAAATGCTAAATTACAAACTGAGAAGAGTACTTTCATACTAATCACTATCCTTTTATGGACATCAAATCAACCCTTTTGTCCTTGCCTGAGACATTAGACTCTAACAAAGTCTTGAAAAATGTTGAAAATCGGCCGGGCGTGGTGGCTCAAGCCTGTAATCCCAGCACTTTGGGAGGCCAAGGCGGGTGGATCACGAGGTCAAGAGATCGAGACCATCCTGGTCAACATGGTGAAACCCCGTCTCTACTAAAAATACAAAACAAAAAAAAATTAGCTGGGCATGGTGGTGCGTGCCTGTAATCCCAGCTACTCAGGAGGCTGAGGCAGGAGAATTGCCTGAACCCAGGAGGCGGAGGTTGCAGTGAGCCGAGACCGCGCCATTGCACTCCAGCCTGGGTAACGAGTGAAACTCCGTCTCAAAAAAAAAAAAAAAAAAATGTTGAAAATCGCACGGTTGTTCAATGCCTCCATGTGGTAGAAAAAATAATTTAGCTCTGTCCTACCTTCCTGTGATAGCAACACTCGGGC
This sequence comes from Sapajus apella, assembly GCF_009761245.1. Classification (NCBI taxonomy): domain Eukaryota; kingdom Metazoa; phylum Chordata; class Mammalia; order Primates; family Cebidae; genus Sapajus; species Sapajus apella. Next base: position 43,898,836 of record NW_022436944.1, read on the forward strand.
CAACCAAGGACGACAGTGCTTAGGGTCCTTCAATGGGATCAGTACTATTTTATTTTTTTAAAAAGGGCCTATGGAAAAATGACCCAAATTGAACATAAATGCCCCAGATCGCATTAGTCTTTATGGAATCGACCCTTCTTTTTGAACTTTCCTTCTCTTTCTTACAAGGAATGGATTTTTCAGCCAAAGGAGAATTATAAAATGAAACAAGTCTGCTGAAATCCACAGTGAGTCCATTTTTCCTAGAAAGGCTTTATATAAATTCTTTATACATTGCAAACACAAGATTTTTTTTTGTTGTTCTTTTGATGAAAAAATGAAATCCTTTTTTTTTTTTTAAGGAGTCTTGCTCTATTACCCCAGGCTGAGTGCAGTGGCACAATCTCAGCTCACTGCAACCTCTGTCTCCTGGGTTCAAGTGATTCTCCTGCCTCAGCCTCCTGAGTAGCTGGGATTACAGGTTTATGACACCACACCCGGCTAAATTTTGTATTTTTAGTAGAAACGAGATTTCACCGTGTTGGCCAGGCTGGTCTCAAACTCCTGACCTCAGGTGATCTGCCTGCCTCAGTCTCCCAAAGTGCTGGGATTACGGGCTTGAGCCACTGTGCCCAGCAAAGGAAATCCTTTCTATTAAGCCGTAAGGTAAGTTAAAAACCATATTAACAAATGTTAACTTGCTTGACAATTCTTTGAACATGAAATTGGCCAAAGAGAATCTTTATGAAATACTTGAATTTCAGTGTAAGTCAAAAAGTTAGACCAAGTTTCCTTTCAACTGTATTATTTCACCTCCAAGGGATCAACTGGCACCTTGATCTTCAAGTGCTCCTACTTCAATGTACTTAATACTCTAAAGATGACTTGAACAAGAGAATTGGGTCATTCCGAAAACCAGGAATAGGTACTAACAAAAACTGGAGTCCACTTTCTCAAAGTCCACAAGATGACACAGTGTAATTCTACTCGGGCTTCTGTGACTGGATGTGCTTTTTAAAACGTAAATTGAGCATTACTATCAAAGCATCAGTGCATATGTATGCTTTTGCTTACACATGTATAGACTACAACAGAAAATCACTTTATCCAAAGGAAATTAGGGGTGGGGGAAGGGGCAGAAAGATATTTTCGTGGCATATTCTCTGGTTTGTTTAGAATAATAATATAGCACAAAAATGTATTATCTATTTTAAATATATCCATATAGGCAAAATAAATAAATAATGAGGACTATTCTCAGGATGGGGGTGGGGGTGGGGAACCTCAAGAGCGGTCATTAGTTTGTTCAAGTAAATGTTACAAATGCAGTGATTCCCTTAGCTTGCTTTCATGTTCCCGCTTTTCCAACTGTCTTGATTGTTAATATATTCTCAAAAATATTGTCAGAGAATATTATTTTATTTATTTTTTACTATGAGACAGGATCTCACTTTCACCACCCAGGTTGGAGTGCAGTGGCACAGTCACAGCTCACTGCAGCCTTAACCTCCTGGGCTCAGGTGATTCTCCCACCTCAGCCTCCCAAGTATCTGAGACCATAGGCACGTGCCACCAGGCCTGGCTAATTTTTGCATTTTTTGTAGAGACAGGGTCTTGCCATGTTGCCCAGGCTGGTCTTGAACTCCTGGGCTCAAGCAATCTGCCTGCCTTGGCCTCATAAAGTACAGGGATTACAGGTGTGAGTCACCACACCCCGCCCTTTTATATTTAATATACTTTTCTGTAATGTAATTGAGGCTCTTCTCCCACTCCAATATTGCCAGAACTGACAAGCTCATCTGTGGACAGCATGGGTCATAACAACACAATTTTGCCACCAATTTACTGCATGAGCTTGGTTAAGACATATCGGCTGGCTTTCTTTTTTTCTTTTTTTTTTTTTTTGGAGACAGCGTCTCGCTCTGTCTCCAGGCTGGAGTGCAGTGGCGCGATCTCAGCTCACTGCAACCTCTGACTCCCTGGTTCAAGTGCTTCTTCTGCCTCAGCCTCCCACGTAGCTGGGATTACAGCCATGCGCCACCATGCTCAGCTAATTTTTGTATTTTTAGTAGAGACAGGGTTTCACCATGTTAACCAGGATGATGTCGATCTCCTGACCTTGTGATCTGCCCACCTCGACCTCCCAAAGTGCTGGGATTACAGGCACCAGGCACCGCGCCCGGCCGACTTACCGGCTTTCAATTGTCTTGATTTCTTTATCTGCAACATGAAAAGTGTGAACTAAAAGAGACCTTAAGTCCCTTCCAGGCATAGAATCCTATGATTCCTTGACTGTATGTTTCTCTTGGAAGGTTTCTTATATTTTCATGAATTCTAAATCATAAAAACCCCATGTCCTCTTTTCTGCCCTGGTGACAAAAAAACAAAAAGTAAAAGCATCAAAAAGTCCCCAAATCCATGTCCTAAGAAAATTCCTGAGAAATTAGAGTGGAATTATTAATAACTTACTTTGCATAACAGCTAATAAATCACCTTAATTACAGATACTCATTTGACCCTGCCAGTCAGTAGAGCACAGGTATTCCTGCTGTTTATAGATGAGGAAACTGAGGCTCAGGGAGGTTAATTTAGCTCTTTAGGCCTTATAGTTAATAAGAAGGAGAGCTAGAAAGTTGTATATGAATTTTTTTTGTATACAGGTTTTAAAAATAATTTGGCATAAAGATTAGTCTTTTGAGAGTACTGGATTCTTTTCTAAACATTTTGAAGTTTTTATTCCCTCTCATTAGGTCACTCCAAAACCATAATGCACTACCCCAAGCTAGTGGGTATTAGAGATTAGAGGGAAAGGTACACAAAAGAGGGCAAGAAGCCTTCCAGACAGGTGGTTGGGAAATCACTTTTCCTTATAGGAGGGCCTGTTAGATTTCATGATTTCTTTCATCAGTAACACAGCACAAAATATCAAGTTCTATTTTAAAGAATTATTATCGCTAGTATTCAATTTATGCAAACCAATATTAAAGAAAAAATTCATCTACTGTCCTGATCACTCCAGCAAATCAAACCTTTTATTTTCCTGTGATCGCTGCTAGTTCTCATCTTTATACACATATGACTTTTTTTTAACTGATTGTATTTATAATGTAGACATATGTTTTTAAGTATCAGAAATCCAGAATTTTCATAAGAGGACACTTCAATTTTAATAACTATTCTTAGACTATTTTCCTCATCCTGATTTTATTTCATCTGCTTATTGTTTTCTCCTGAATTCACATCTTTTCATTAGAACAAAAAGAATACAACCTGGTTTTCAGAAGTTTAAAAAATATTTTCAAATATACGGCAGAGAATGTCATCATTTTTATATACTCTACCAGGACCCCTGAAACCAAACACTTAAGAAAGGTTACGTCTGGAGAATTTTTCAAAATCTACATGCATTTCAATGGCGGAGAAGTAGTTCTGTCTGGAAGCAGGAGGCTGAAATTACGACTCAGAAGATTTCTTCCAACTTTTGAACTTCTTGATTCTATGACAACTTCTGATAGAGACAGGTTTCCTGGTAGGGATTGAGCAAGAAGCACGCACAATTACGTTATGAGTCTTGATAAAGCTGGAGTTTCAGGTTGATGGTTAGGAGTTCAGCTAGGTCGTGAGAATGCTTGTTTTCCTGGTTACTGGATATGCCATGGGCTTTATATCTTGGGTTGTCCTGTGGTAACTGAAGCCACTGTTGCCGTGGAAAATGATGGCAGTTTGAATTAGATAATTTAGAGTGACCCATGGAAATCTGAGGCTGTGTCCTTAACGTACAAGACCTTGTATATGTGGCACCGTTGTATGGCACAAATCTCTTTAGTTCCCTTCAACTGAAATGACAAATAGGTGAGAAACTAAATCGTAATTTGTGGCCTAATATTAAAAAAATTAATTTGACAAAAATGCTACATAAGGAACAATTCAGAAGAATTGCTGATTATTTCAAAACTATTACCTCAATAGCATTTATATGTAGCTAAAGAAAGCCCTGCGATCCCCAGAAGTTTCCATCCAATTTCCAAAAACCAAACCTTATACCTAATGTAAAATGACACCAAAAATTCTAAATCCAGTCTAATTCAGTAGTATATAGCTTATTCCCAGTGATTTCTCACATTTGCAAGCCCGTTACACGTTTGTTTCAAGTGTCACCAAAACCTTTGTATTACTTTTATAAAACCATATCACTTTGTATAAAAAGTGACTGGAAGAATTTAATATTGTAAAACTGCACGTGCCTCGCATGACCTGAGCAGAAAACTCCTGGTTTGGGATTTTCTCACAGGCGTGCCTAAACTGACCTCTGCTCCTAGCAGGTAAATTTCTAGAAGAAGCAAGTGTCAGCCCAAAGAAAACCCCCGTTGTGTGACTTTTTTTTCTCTTTAAACTGATCGCTTTTTAGGTGGAGTTCCCGCTGCATTCTCTAGACCAAAGTCCTTGCCACCAGATTACCATCTTTTTCACCAATTTGCCACCTCCCTACCCCTCTCCTTTCCAAAAGCCCTCACTGGAAAGAACTTTCTCTCTTGACCTCCCTATTCCATCTAGTTCCAAACGCTCCCAGATCCTCCCATCTCCGTCGGCTTCCCCTCTCCCGCCCAGAATCCAGGTTCCCAAACCACTTAAGAGGAAATTCACACCCCTCGCCCCCTTCCTGGGCGTCGGGAGGAGGCGCAGGGGTGGGGGCGTGGGGGGGCAGGGTTTTCTGGGGTCTCCTGGGTCTTCCTCGTGCACCCCCAGGAGGTGTTGCAGGGGGAGAGGAGCGCGGGTGGGTGGGACCGGCCGGGTGGGGGAGGGGTGAGGGCGAGGAGGAGGAGGCGGCGGCGGAGGAGTGGTGTGTGTGCGAGCGTGTGTGGCTGGGGGAAGCCATTGCCTGTTTAATAGTTGCTGTTGCTGCACTTCCGCTTCTCTCCCAGCGAGAGAGAGACACGAGTGGCCAGGCCCAGCCGCAGCCGCAGCAGCAGCCGCCGCGGCGGCACGGAGGAGCCAGACACAAAGAGAGGTACGGGGATCCCCCCAGCGGCCCGCCGCCCCCCGGCCGCGCCGCCGGGCCTCGGGGACACCCCTCGCCGCCGCCCCCGACCCGCACCGCTGAGGCCGCCGGGGCGCCGGGCACGGGGCCGGGGTGGGGGGGGGTGGTGGCGGAGAGGGGCTGGGGAGCCCCAGGGGTCCGGGGCCCGCCCGCGGGGGATGGGCAGGGACCGGGGGCCGCGTGGGTTGCGGGGGCCGCCCGCGTCGGGGCTGGGGGTCATTGTGGCTCGAACTGTCAGCGCTGCCCCAGGAGCCCCCCACTGGCCGCCGAGGGGGCCGGGAGCGGGGGTGGGGGGGAGTTGGGAGAGCCCTGTTTTCACCAGGGGCGGGGGCTCCTGGGGATTTACCCCTCCGGGGCGGAAGGGCTCATTGTTATTTCTTCGCTGCGGAGGCCGAGCCCCCCCAACCCCCGCCGCAGCCCCTATCCCCCTCAACGAGTGGCGATCGGGCGTGTGCTCCAGACCCCCTCCCGGCCGCGCAGCCCTGAGCCGGGCGGCCCAGAGACAGGCCGGCCGGGAGGGGCGTCGGGGCGCGGCGCGGAGCGGGGGGGCTTGGGCCTGGTCGCCCCTGCCCCCCGCCGGCCTCTCCCTTCCCCCACCCGGGCACCCGTTCCCCGCCTCCGTCCCCCTGTTTCGGCTTCCTCTCTTACTCCTTCCCGCCCCTCCTCTCTTCCCGACCTCGCCAAACTCCGTTCGTGGCCCCACAGTCTCACCCGGGCCACCGACCCCCCACGACCCCCGGAAAGCGAACAAAAACAGCCCCGAGGCCGGCCGGCCGCCGGGACCTTCCCTCCCTGCCCCGCCGTGGAGCCCCGCGCCCCCGCCCTGCCCTCCTTTGCCTCCCGGTTACTCCCTCCCTGCCCTGCGGAGAGCCCCGGGGGGTGAGGGAGGGGCCGCTCTCGGAGCTCCAGACCGTTTTCCCACCGCGTTCCCTACTTGGGGCCAAAAATAAACAAACAAGCCGCGTCCGATTTGCAAAAGCCTTAATGGGCCTGCAGACTTTGAAAAGCGAGTGGAGGGCGGTGGGCGGCCGCGTGCGCCCCTGGTCAATGCCCTCCTGACAGCACCCGAGTTCCTTATTTACACTGGCTGCATGGTTTGTGTGTTTCTGTTTTGTTTCCCTCCCCCCGCAGGGGCTGTTTGCGGGGTGGGGTGGGGGGTTCGATATGTCGGATGACGATTCGAGGGCCAGCACCAGCTCCTCCTCATCTTCGTCTTCCAACCAGCAAACCGAGAAAGAAACAAACACCCCCAAGAAGAAGGAGAGTAAAGTCAGCATGAGCAAAAACTCCAAACTCCTCTCCACCAGCGCCAAGAGGTACCGTACTCTTTTTTCCACAGGCTTCCTATTTTCCGAACTGCCTCTTGCTGCATTTGGTCTGCCTCCCAATGAGGATAGCTTAAACGCTCCTCACGGTTTATGTGTTCTTAAAAATGAAAGAAGGGCCTTGGAAGCCCTAATTATTTTCTCTATTGCCGCTTCTGTTTTTTTCAATCATTGCCCACATACAGCTGTTGCGGCTTGGCTCTCGCATTTCTTGCCGAAGTTTGTAACAATCCTCATCCACTTTTATTAGCGACCCTCAAATCTGATTTCAGATTATTTGTCCCACTAATGGTTAATCTTTGACCTTCCCCAAGGCCAGCATCCCGTTTCTTAATTACTAATAATCTGCTCAGACAAATGCATCGAAATGATTCTATGATCATTTTACCTTCTTTTCACCTGTTGCATGGATGATCTTTTTTGAATAGAGCTTTCTCCACAAATTGCAAAAGGAATAAGAAATTCATATGAGCAGGTACAAAATTTCATAGGTGAAGACAGATTTTCTCTGGTGGAATTTAAAGAGATTTTTCTGAGAGTTGAGACGAATGAATCAGTAAGTGATTGTAAAATGGTTATTGCAGGTTATTTTTGTGATTCTCTTTGAGAACTTCAGTTTACCAAGTTTCAGGGAGACTTGTCCTTTTTTCATGCTATTTGCTGTCCTCATGCTGTAAAAATGCTACTTTGCCTTATTTTTTCAATTGAAGCGGTGTCTCTTTTTCTTTATTCTTTTCCTCTTACAGCTCTTGGAGGTAGCTACTTTTTACACTTGCCATCCTTCAGTAATATTCTCTGATCCCCATGACACTTAAAATAATCTTTAGTAGATTCCCAGGAACCCCGAGACACCTTTTTAATAAATCCTTCTGCTCTCAGAATTAGACAGTTGTTAAAAAGGTGGCAAACCAGGAACATAGTAGGGAGTCTGAATGGTGGGTTAGGTAGGGAAACCCTTAAAATTCTTAAAAATAAAGTGGAACATGAGACTTTAGATCTCTCCACTGAGTAGTGAGCCAGGAAGTCAGGGTTTGAGGGTTTGTTCTGTCATTCTCCCTGACTTGTAATTTGAAAATTTGGCAGTGTTTTGGTGACCTAACCATGGGCTGATGGAGTGACTTAAAAAATAGTGTGGAGGTCTTAAGTGGCCAGGTGTCTCTGCAAGATTGCTCTCGTTTTTATAGGTTTGGCTTGATCGTAAGGCTTCCCAGGAGGCCTAACTGACCCTCACTGATTAGCCCTGTGCGGTTCTCCTGGAACCTGGCACCTACCCTGCCCACTTGGGATGGGCCTTTCGTTAACACTGCCCTCCACCTCAAGCCTCTAGGCTCCCTGGTCCTCATTCAGCTTTCGGCCTTCTGTGATCAATCCAGGATACTTGCTTTGGGCAATTTGCATCTTTATATTTTGTTAGATATTCCTGGTGTACATGAATATATATTTGGGGGTAAAGACACAGGTATTGAGTAGAAAATATTCTGCTTTTGTTGTGAGTTGATTTTTTTCACTAGACATACTTTGTCCATATATTTTAAACAAGTTAAAAATTTATGTGGAAGTGCTGGGAAAGAGGTGGTAGGTTTTAAAAAATGAAAGGTGAGAGGCTACAAATAGTAATTTTACTTGTAAATGAACATCCGGGCTTTTGTTTTGTTTTGTTTTTGCAGCGAATTTAGCTCCCTGATACCTTGCTGAAAGAGTAGTAGCCATTAGTGTTAAAGCAGACCTAAGGTTAATAGCAAAAGGTAAAAAAACCGAGAGGGACCGTGTATCCAGGAAAGAGAAAGGGGAAAATTGATGTTAGTGGGATCCTATACAAGCTGTTCTGTGAAATATATTGATTTGGAAGGTAGGTATTGCCCATAGAATTGGAAGGGGCACATTTACCAGGAGGAGGAGTGAAAAAGCAGCTTGAATTGACGAGACTCACAGCCTGCTAACTGCATGCTGGAAAGTGGTTTCTAAACCGTGGGTAGAGGAAAGCCACCATTGAAAGTGGCCTGAACAAGAATGACTGACTCTGTGGACATAGATAGGCATGAGCTACTCCTGCAAATCTCTTGCCAGTTTTTTGGAAATGCAGATGCTGACTGTCAAGATGAAATTGATAAAGCTTCTTGGTATGAACACTTCTTAGGTATTAAACAACTACCTCTTTAGTGAATATTTTATAGTGGGAGTTGGGTGGGCAAGGAGGACTGAAGTCAATGTGTATTTTTATATGCATTGTGCTCCGGTGAGGAAGTTTTTGCCTGTGTGTGTCGGTCTTAAAATACAGTTATTCGAAAAGACTCAGGTAAAGAATCCGGAAACCAATGTTCCAAACTTTTAGTGTAATGTAGTCATGAGTCAAACAGCAGGAGTATGAATGTCTCAGAAATGAAACGCTTTTTGGTAGCAGTAGACACAGATAAATACGTTGTCCATTGAGATTGTGAACAAACCCTTTCTAAAGTTGACAGATTTGTAGGGACAGGAAATGTCCTCCAGTAGGAAGGTTTGTAGAACCTCCCCCAGCCGTCGCCCTGAAAACCTATTCCTCATCGCATATAGTTAGCCTGTCCTACGCAGAAAACCTTTGGAAAGGGAAAGGCATCCTTTATTAGATTGCTGTGTGTGTGTGTGTTTAAAATTGTTTAACTACAGTGCTGCCTCGGTGAGATTTTTAGTTGTAACATAGCCCCATTGGGCTTTATATGATGGGAGGAGGAAAGGTTATAAAATTAGGCACCGTTTAGAAGGTGGAAGAAGCTTAGAGGCCCCAAACTTTGTCGTATTAATTGATGCTCTAAGTGCCTAGGTAAGCGAAAGACAAAGGCCAGGGCTTGGTGTGAACTGCCTGGTGGCTTCGGCCTAGGAGTGGGGGATGGGGCCCTTTGTGAAGTCCAGGGTTGGTGCGGAGGGAGAAAACTGCAGGTCTCGGGTCTGTGCCCCGTGTGTGCTGAAGAGCGGACCACGAAGGAAGGGGCAGACCCCGGGAAGTTAGAGGACGCCCTGGAAAAAGCAGGTCCGGGGAGGTGGGCCTAGAGTCCCGCAGAGCGTGCGGGGCGGAGGCAGGGTCCGGTGCACCTGTGCCGTCGCGGGCCGGCCACTGGGGGTCCGCGGTGCCCGAGGGGCGGGCGGGGGCGTTCGCGCTCTGCGTTCGCGCGCGGCCTCGGGCGGAGGTTCTGGGCGCCTGGAGTGGCGAGCTGGGGCGGCGCGGGGCAGCCCCCGTGCGGGCACCCTGTTCCCCTCCCCCCTCCCGCAAGTTCACCGGCGCGGCGTGAGCCGTCAGGGGCGCGCGCGGGGTGGGGGCGGGGTGGCCGGGCGGCGGCGGCCCACTTCGAGGGAGCGACCTGCGGCCTGGGCCGCCCGGGCACCCCGCGACGGCTGGCAGGTCACTCGGGCCCGAGGGGCCTCGTGGGGAGCGGCCATGTTGGCTTCGTCACTGAGGACTCCGGGCGGGTCGGGTGTCGGGCGAGACCTCGGACCTTCGGCCTCTGGGGGTCGCCCTGCCGGGGTGGGCATGGGGGCATCTGGGGGGTGAAAGGGCCCCGAGGGACAGGGGAGGCCGGAGACTGGCGTCCTTCCCACCCGCTGATGGCTGTGATCTCTCCGTCCCGAGAGGACGTGGAGGGGAGGGACTGAGGAAACCGGTCCGCAAGTGAGAAACTTTAAAATTAGGTCCTAAATGGAAAACACCGAGAAATAGAACTGCTCTGCTGTGCGAGGCAAGAGTGGAAGGCAAACTTTGTAGGTGAGAATAGGAGATCCCAGGCCGCCTCACTACCTTTGTGAAAAGTTTTTTCCTAAAGTAGGGGCCTGAAGCTCTTGATGTGTAATTTCCTCTTTGCCAGTAGAATCCCGTGATTGCGCTCAGGTTTGTCTGCAGACCTGCACGTTACAGGTGTGAGGCTTCCACGCCGTAATGTTTCTTGTGTTTGTCTCTATTTCCCCTACTCCAGAATTCAAAAGGAACTGGCGGACATCACTTTAGACCCTCCACCTAACTGCAGGTGAGTTGCCTTTCAGATTTTTTTCATTTTTAAAATTCTTCTAACCTTTGTCTTGGGTTTTTCTTTTTATTATATACTTTTTTACTTTATTCTTTGCTTTCTACGGCGCCAACATCACGTAAGAGCTGAAATTCATTAACCTGAGTGTAATGTTTTGATGAGCCTCTGACAAGCTCAGTACTGTGGAGGAGAAGTAATGGATTTATTTGGAGTGGATTTTTACGTGTATGAAACAAAACTAAAGTAAATTTAAAGGTGTATCCGTGCCTAATTATGGCACGGATGGTGGCACGGATAATATGCCATTAAGGATGATGTAAAACCTTTTATATGCGAAGGACATTTTGGTTTGGAAAACTGCTTTGCTGTAGTAATCTCTTATTCAGCCTCTGCTAAGCCAAGAGAGCGTAGTTAAACACTGGATCTTCAGCCTTGCTCCGTAACGTATGGATTTGTTATTGGACTTTTGGTAGAGCAATTCAGGAGACAATTTCTGGTTTTGATAAAGCGTTTCTTTAAAATTGTAGATTTAAACTCTTTCATAGGGGTGTTTTTTTCACTTGCTTTATTCAGACTGTTTACATATGTGTGTTTCAGTTTCAAAACAAATTGAAACCAGCTTTCTAAGGGTTTGTTGATTACAACTTTATTTAGAGAAGCCATTTTGCTACTGTTGAGTCAAGGTGGAAGACCTGATTGTTGATGACTTTGCTAGATCAACAGTGAAGTGAGGGATAACTTACAACTGTGTATTAGAATAGAGCCATTTATTTAAGGGAGGTCCTGTAACTCCTGCACTTTAAAATTTAAGTATAACATTTAACCTAGTTCTCAGGATCAGCATTGGAAAGGGATGTGAGATTTCAGAAATATTTTAAACTTATTGGTAGGAGTAGAAGTTATGTCAAGAAAGTATTCAGTGGCCATAACACAGAGTTTTTAAGATGAGTGTGTGGGAATATTCAGGTTGAAAAGCTAAGTGAAATATTTGGTTTATTAACAGTGGACTTTGTAAACTATGATTAGTGGACTAAATACACAACTATTACGTTTTGGTTGCATTCATTCTTAATGTTGATTAGGTGTGGGATGCACTTTGGTGAAATTTTGTTCTGTTTTGTAAGAAAAGTCATTTTGAGTTTGAAATGCTCTAAAACTGTAGTTTATAATTGAAGCACTTAATTATTCTAGAGGATTTCTTTTATGGTTAATAAGAATCTCTTCAGATGGTTGAGAAATGCAGAAATAATAAGACTTAAGCCTATGATGTTTAACTCATTATTTTGATGATGGTGGTTCAAATGGAATCCTATAGCTTGCTTTGGTTGGTTGTGTGGAATCCATGTCCATTCCCCAGGGTTGATCTGTGCTGTGTAGCTATTGCTCCTGTTTGGTATTATGTCTGTCCTACGTGTGTGTTATTAATAACATTGATTAAAACATATAATGGCTTTCTTATGAATAAGCACGATCAAATCTAAAATTGTAAGCCATTTGAAGATTTTCATGGGATTGATCATTTTAAAAAACAGCATAAGTACACTTCAGTTTCACATCATTTTAACTTTAGTTTCTGTGTGAGACATTTATGCTGCTGAGGCATGTGGAACTTTTTTGATTTTGGAAAACCCTCCTAATTACCCCTTTAAGGTGAAACCTTTGGCCATTATGACACTCCAAAGTGGGTGGCCATTGGGTGGTTGGTGTTGGGGAGACAAAGTTCAAAATACTAAATTTTGAGAAAAATTTCTGATTTTGGAGAAAATATGAGGCATCTTCATTTTGCAAGATAATGTATATTATGTTGTCTTTTAACAATAAGGATGACTTTATTTTCAGAAGATATTTTCCAGTGGGGCCATTTGAGTAATATGAATTAAAATTTTTACTTTTGATTGGCTTACTAGTGGTGCTGTCTTAATACTACATAGTAGTCCCAATATTCAGCTCTCTTAAATGAGTTTGGTTGTATGTTTTGTGCTGTTACGGGATTTAATTATTTAATATTTTAATGTACTTTATTGGAGATAAAGATGGATAATTTAGTTTGGGGATACTTTTTTTTTTTCTTTTTGAGTTGGAGTCTCGCTCTGTAACCCAGGCTGGAAAAGCAGTGGCGTGATCTTGGCTCACTGCAACCTCTGTCTCCAGGGTCCCAGTTCAAGCAGTTTTCCTGCCTCAGCCTCCCAAGTAGCTGGGATTATAGGCATAGCACCATGCCCAGCTAATTTTTGAATTTTTAGTAGAGAGGGAGTTTCACCATGTCGGCCAGGCTGGTCTTGAACCTTGAACCTGATCTCATCATCCACCTGCGTCGGCCTCCCAAAGTGCTGGGACTACAGGTGTGAGCCACTGAACCTGGCCTTGGGGATACTTTTTGAAGTCAGCATCCAGTGAAAATCTATGAATTAAATGATATATTAAGTGCATACATGTTTAAAATGCCCCCAGCATGAGAGCGTGAGATTTGAATGAGTTAAATAATTGGTTTTCAATTAGTGTATCTTGTATTTTTACCCTTTGCTGTACTTCCTTTCTTCAGTCCGTATTCAATGTGTAGTTTTAAACATGTTATTAAAATATGGCACTTTGCACATAGTAACTTCTCAGTAAACAGTTGATTATTGCAAATCCGTGAAATTGCTCCTCTTGTAGGAAGGTACACTGCTTGTGCTAATTCTAGCACTTGGCAAAAATATTTGAAGTTATTGTGCATCAAAACCTATGTGAAATGCAGTTGCTCGGTATGTTATGTATAAAAACAGAAAATGAAATTCTTAATGTTGTATATTGTGTTGGGTAGATATTTTTTGGAACACAGTGCAGATTATGTTCAATGACCTGGTCCAAAGTAATTTTAAGTATTTTCAAACTGCTTTATGTTCACATAGAAATCAAATTCTTAATTTTAGTATTTCTGAACTGTTTTTTTTGCGTGTTTGATTTTATGTGTGTGTGTGTGTGTGTAGGTACACCCGCAGAAGTTTCCCATCTCACTCTTCGTTTTGGTTAGGTTTCTATTCCCCTATCATCTGGCTCTGTTCTTTTAGGTGAAAAAAATACTTTAACTGTGTAATGATTCCTTAAAGTGTGCCAGATCTTGGATTGTAAAATTACGCCTTTTAGATAGCTGTTGAACTCTGGGCCACTAGAGTCAGTTTTGCAGCTGTTATTTATAGCCCAAGGCTCAAGCTTTGGTAAATTGACTAGTTATAACTAGCCTGTAGATAGGAATGTCTGTAGACAGTATGTCTGAACATACTAAATGGCATATTTTGCCTAAGTCCTTTAAAATTCAGATTTTATTTAATGGATACATTTGTATTATGAGTAAATGTCTCACGTAATGACTTGAAACCTAAAAATTCAGATGGGGATGCTATTTTAGACTAAAACGTCTGTAAAGTGATTAAACACTTCAAGCATGGGGGAGAAAAGTAATTCCTCCTTCCTTCCTTCCATCTGTCCGTCTTTCCATCCATCCTTCCTTCCGTCCATCCTTCCTTCTGACAGGGTCTCACTTTGTCACCCAGGCTGGAGTGCGGTGGTGCTCACTGCAGCCTTGACCTCCTGGACTCAAGCTGTTCTGCCTCAGGCCCCCAAGCAGGGACTACAGGCGCTCACCACTACACCTGGTTAATTTTTTGTAGAGACCAGATTTCTCCATGGTGGCCAGGCTGATCTTGAACTCCTGGTCTCAAGCAGTCCACTCACTTCGGCCTCCCAAAGCACTAGGATTACAGGTGTGAGCTAGGGTGCCTGGCCCTGATATTAGTTATTATTATTATTTTTTTGTATGTGACAGAATTTCCGTTTAGCCTTCTTTTGATAGCTTTTTTTTTTTTTATAACACTGCATATACTTTAAATAGTTTTAAGCCATTATGTCATTATACAAGAATGCATGTTTTTGAAAAATTCAAATACAGGTTTGTGGAGTAAAAAGCAAAAGATAGCCGTCATGACCTCTTTCTGGTCGTGCTGCTTGCACAGAGATGCCCCATGTTAGCACTTTGTACACTTCAAGGTAGTTTCTGTGAATTTACACGGTTGTATTTTTCTGGCATTACAATACCTTCTCGAATTGGTGGTAATGGTAATGAGATGTCAGTTAAGAAGTCCCAGGCTGCTCATCATGGTTCAGAATGAAAAGAGATCCTTTTCTTGCAGCAGTGGAATGCTCCCTACTTCGTCCAGGTTCAGCATGTTTTAAATGGTTGTTTGGGTGTAAGAAATAGGTTGGGCACAAGTCACCCTTTGCAAAACTGTATGTGTGTGCTGAAAAGATTTCTTCCTTTTAATATCTTTCATTCATCTGATGTTACTAAGCTAAATGCATTAAGGATAGAAGTGTGACTTAAACTTATCTGAATGACGTTTAGTTTTATCACCATTACAGTGTGTATACCTTTATGCATGTAAAGGTAGTGTTGAAAAATTGTGACGACCAAGAGAATGGGGTGTCAGCACAATCAAAATAGCACCCATACTAGGGTCAGGCTGTTGGGAATTAGATCATCATCTGGGGCCTTTCCTATTAGAGGAAAGAAACCTATCTGGAAATGAATTGCCTTTCAAATGAGTAGGAACTCTTGTGGTGGTTGTGTTTACCAAAAGACTGTGTTTGGATTGTAAAACTATACTATTATTATTCCTCCGGAAGCTAAACAGAATTACCATAGGACCCAATAATTTTACTCCTAGCTATGAACCCTGAGTAATTAAAAACAGAGGCTCAAACAGGTACTTGTGTGTCAGTATTCATAGCATTATTCTTAGTAGGCAAAAAGTGGAAAAAAACCCAAGTGTCTTTCAGCAAATGAGTGGATGGACAAAATTTGGTCAATACATAAAATGGAATATTCAGCTATAAAGGAATGAAGTTCTGATGCGTGGCTACAACATGGATGAACCTTAAAAATGTTATACTAAGTGAAATAAACTAGACCCCAAAAGACAAATAGTGTGTGATTCCACTTCTATGGAATACCTAGAATAGGCAGACTCATAAGGACTGACACAGACAATAGACCCAGCGCAATGGCTCATGCCTATAATCCCAGCACTTTGGGTGGCTGAGACAGGCAGATCACGAGGTTGAGAGCTTGAGACCATCTTGCCGATGTGGTGAAACTCTGTCTCTACTAAAAATACAAAAATTAGCTTGGCGCGGGGGCGCACATCTGTAGTCCCAGCTTGGGAGACTGAGGCAGGAGAATAGCTTGCACCTGGAAGGCGGAGGTTGCAGGGAGCCGCGTTCACACCACTATACTCCAGCCAGGCAACACAGCGAGATTGCATCTAAAAAAAGGACAGATTAGAGGTTTTCAGGGACTGAGGGGAGGGGAGAATGGGGAGTTACTTCTTAATGAATACAGAGTTTCTGTTTGAGGCGGTAAAAATTTTGGAAATAATGGTGATGGTTGCACAGTATTGTGAGTGTAATTACTGCCACTGAATTACACGGTTAAAATGGCAAATTTCACGTAGATGTTTTATCACAAAAACAGCTATACCACTGTTAAAATATTAATCAGCATTTTGAGAAAGATGCTTATAGCTTAGAAGGCAACACTCACAGTTTTTAGGGATTCTTAAGAACACTGATATTAAATTCCTGTCACAAACTTTGAGGGCCTGTTATAAATGAAAAGGCACTACCTTCATGGAGTTCATAATCTAGTAAGGCTGGTAAGACATGCACACAGATTTTGAGTGGTACTTAGAAATATAAATATTAGGTTTTCAGAAAAAAAGAAATATTTGGAAAATAATAAAATGCAGATCATGTTATAAAGCTTCAGAGGAGTGAGAGTGATTTGAGTTTGAAGGATTGTGGCTGGAGTACTTAGTAATCTGGGAGAGCTTCATGGGGGAGGTGAGAAGTGGGGTGGGGAAGAATAAGGGATATCCCTGATGTTGGAAACAGTGTAAACCAGGACAGCAGAGGGAAGACAGAAAAAGGGCACTATTGGGCAGAAGTGAGTAAAAGCCGTGACTGGAGAGTGAGAAACATTAGTGGGAGAATAAATAGTAAGAGATAAAGCTTGTGTTCTTCAGTGTCAGGCTAAGGCTTTAAATTTTATTTTCTATATGCTGGAGAATCATTGAAACCCTTTTGATTAGGGACTGGCAGTCAAATAGAGCTGGCTCTCTAGATAGAGACAGGAAGGACTGAGTAGAACTTGGTAGGAACAGGAGCCTTGGAGACTGCTGCAGTAGTCCAGGTGGAAAGGTACGAGGGCTGGGGTGTAAGCAGTGATCATCAAAGGGAAGAGGAAAGAGAGGACAGTGGAATCCATGGGACTATGGAGGGCTTGATAAGGAGTCAGGTTCTTCAGGGTGTTGGGAAAGTTGGTGGTGCATTAACAGAAGTAAATAAAGCAGGAAGATGAACCGACTTGAGGGAGGCAGAGATGGATAGATCCTGTCCCCAGGGCTAAAAAAAGGTTTTGTTATTTGCTTTGTTGATCACATACAATGCTTAGCATGTTGCTGCCACTTAGTAGGTCCTCAGTAAATATTTGCAGTTTGATTATATATTTGAGTTTATGATTAAATCAGTCGAGCTCCCAGATCTACATGGCCTACTTTTAGATTAGATTAGAGAAATTAAATAGATCGCCAGCTTCCTAAAAGGCAAGGGCAGTGATTTCTGTCTTTGATTCTGACCCTACATGTTTTTCCCAGCTGCTTTAGTTTGAAGATTTTCACAGCTACATCAGCTGTTAAAAGAATGATACAGCAAGCGCCCACCCTTCAGCAAAATTTCACGTGTTTGCTTTGTCTCTCTCTTATCTCTGTACGTTAATTTTGTGGAACCATTTGCAAGTGAGCTGTAGGCATGACGATGCTTCCGTGTGTTTAGCTTTGCACTAAACACACGGAATTGGATCTGAGGCTGCCTGGCAGTGGAGCTGAGGCTGGGACTGGTTTTGGTAGTCCACATTAGATTAAAAGTGTGGGTGACGTAGAGTGCAGTGCACAAGATTGCCAAGATTGGAAGAGGAAAGAATTGTGCTTTGATGGATATCTACAGATAGAGGATGGGAAATGAAGAGGCTTTGGAGAAAGAAGTAGAAGGAAATCCATAAGGTTGTAAAAGTTCCTAGAGGGACATCAAGGACATCTTCTCTTGGAGCACTAAAGTGTAAGAACGTAGATGTGTGTTTTGTAGGCTGAGAGGAAGAAGCAGGTGTAGAGAGGAAAAGAGTAAAATGCTGGAGAGGCAGATGTCACGTTTTATGACATAGTCAGAGAGAAAGTGTTGGCCCTATAGAACTAGGCCGTAAGTGGGAGAGTATATGTTTAGAAAGGCTGGTAGCCTGGAACTTTTACACAATTTTCTAGAGGATTAGAAGCCCTTTTGGTGCTTGGGTAGCACTCTAGGTACTTAGATAGACCGGAAAAGCAGCAGCGTCTCTCTGTTGTTACTTGGTTTCTATGCTTTCCCAGTAGACTTTAAGTTCCTTGAGAGCAGGGATTATTATGTTTTTGTATCCCTACAGTGTCCAAGAAAGGGTAGGTAAACAATGCATATTTGTTAAAACACAAAAACCTAATTTGGTCTGATGGTTTAATGGGACATCTTCATTATCCTCTTCAGAAAATAATGGAAATTGCTGGGGAAATTGCTGTCACATTTTACAGCTGTCCATTGCTGGCAATCTTTCTGAGTTGGCACCCAAGCAGTTTTGGCAATTTTGACCTTCCTGCAATCACAGAGAAGCTCTGGATGTCAGTGTGATAAAAAAGATGTGATCTCTGCTGCAGGCTCAATTGAGAAAAGGTGTATTAGAGAAAATATAACACCTTTGAATTGCTTGTTTTGATTTTATGTAAGGTTTCTCAAAGTCCCTGTAATGTGGCGTGGACTCAGTCTACAGAGGTACAAATGGTAACCTTACTATAGAGTTACCATTTGTCAAGTGAGCAAGGGTCTAGGGGTGCTAAATAAACTGGGTTCCTAGAGATGGTCCCCCAAATCCCAAAGCTATTCCAGATAGTTGGTTATGTTAGAGTTGCTGGCACCCGCCTGAGACATCTGACACATTCCCTGTCACCAGTGAAGTGAAACTGGGTTTCATAATAAGCCCATTCTTATTCAGCCTCTTTTATGCCGCCATGCTGTAAAGTAAAACAAAAGACCTGGTAACTGGTGTCAGAATATGCATCTAATCCTCTGGGAAACCTACTCCTTTATAGGCTAAAAGCTCATCAAAGCCCCTGCTTGAGAACTGTAATCCAGGAACTCTGCTGTATGCTAATGGCTCTTTTCTTGAAACATATACCCAGTGATTATGGATTGCTTTGTGGAGTCCGTGGCACGTTACATAGACGATCAACCTTTGGAAGGCCAAGTTGATGTCCCACCCCACTCAGGAAATCTGACAAAGCCAAAGGTTTTCATGCATACAACATATGCAAGTTGTCACTGGGTTTTGCTATAGTGACAGCAAACCATTGGGGCAGTGTATTGTTCACTAATACTTTAACAGAGTAGTTGAAAATGGAATTATTTCTGCTTTCCAAAGTACATGCTGACCCAAATATGACAAAGTAAATGCAAACCCCAAGTAAAGAAACTGTTATCTAGCTTTACATAGCATTCTAAAGCAGATTTGCAGCAGATGTCAGTCTGACTTGTGTGTAGTGACCTGAGTCATTACTAAATTTTAAATAGTAATACTCAATGGAGAAGTCTTAATGGGATCTACTAGCATTGAAATGATGATCATACGTACTGCCAGGACATTGGGCATTTGTGTTTATTTAAATTGATCGATGGAAAATTGATGTGGATAGACCTCTAGTAAATTCTACAGAAAAAGGCATTGAGGCACATTTTCAAACAGATGAGAGTAAATAGAGCAGCTTGGGATGATCTTACTTGGAGAAAAATTTTAAAAGTGGTGCAGCTCATAAGTCAGCATTATTATCATGAAGCAGTGTTGTACATGTGATAGTGACATGCGTAAATCAGATCATAATCAGAGTGTCTGCTGTGTGCTAGGTATTGTTCTGTAGGTGACTAAAGCAGACCGGGCCTTTGGCTTGTGAAACCTGAATTTTAGTAGACAGTACAAACAGCAACTAAGCAAAAGGATTAGTACAAGTGGTAATGACTAGTAGGAAAGAAATTGACAGAGTGCAGCGAAGGAGAATAATTGGGGGAGGGGTATGAGGGTGACCCAGAGAAGGCTTACAAAGACATGTAGTCAAAGACCTAAAAGATAGGAAATGAAATGGCCTTGTGAAAAGTACCAGAAGACATGTGGGATAGAGGGAAGGTAAAAACAAAAAACAGGCCCTGATGGGGGAGGAGTCAGGTGATGTTGATTATGTAAACCACGGTAAGCGGAGAGTGTGGATTTTTCTCAGTAATGCTTCAGAAGGCCTTTCCCACCCTCCCCGCTGCATGGAAAATAGCTAGGAGGAAGTCAGTAGTGGAAGGGAGACCAGGAAGGAGGGTATTGCTTGCTGTGTGTCAAGCTACCTGGTGCAGTTGGCTAGGATTAAGGTGGTGGTGGTGGAGATACAGTAGAACACAGGGACCTGTTGATGGATTGCATGTGAGAGATAAGGGACAGGAGCAAGAATGACTCCAGGTTTCTGCATTATTTTTTTGCAGTTGGCTAGATGGTGGTGATGTTTTCCTGATAGGTAGACTCCTAGGCCTGGAATAGGGCCGTAGGGTACATGTGTGGTGGATAGGGAGAGATGAAGGAAATGACTCCTTTTTTGGACTTGTTAGATTTGAAATCTATTCTCATGAGGCATCCAAATGAAGGTGTCAAAAATAAGTTAGACATAGGTAGTTGGAGCTCTGAGGAATATTGTGAGCTTGAGATACACGCACATTTGGGAGACCTTACCAAATAGAGGCTCTTGAGTGTCTTGGGAATGCCCTTATCTCCTGGAAAGGAAAGGCGTCGTGAGAAGAGTGGCCAGGATGGAGACCCAGGCATCTAGCATTTAGAAGCGTACACTAGGAAAAGCCAGCAAAGGAGGCAGAAGGAAAATCCAGAGAGTGTGGTATGAGAAAGTAGTGAGCGGAAGGTTTGAGGTGACGAAGTCTGAGTGATGCTGTGAGCTGGAAGGAGATGAAGGCCAGCAAGTAACCACTAGATTTTAGCTCAGGTTTGTTGGTGACCTTTACATGTCTAAGCTGAATTAGAGGAGAGACGATGGAAAAGGAGGAATGATTTTCAAGAAGGAAAATGTGTTTGTAGTAATCTTCCTGGTTAGAATATTTCATTGTATTTGTCTAGAAAAGTAATCTGGTATTATCTAATTTCTACATTTTAGGGCAGAATTTCTTAACGGCATATATAATTTTGGGGGGAGGATGGGGAAAGGGCCTACTATTCGTGGATTCTCAAAAGATTTTTTTTTTTTTTCTGATCTCCTCCTCTTTTTCCTCACCAAAACAAGTTAACTTCTACTTTATGAGATTCAAATCCTTTGTGATCTTTAGGTTAACATTGTTCCCTGGATGTTACAAGTAAATAGTGTCAGTTCATGTATTACATCTTGATGAATCTCTTTTACAAGACTTGATTTGAAACTACTGGATAAATTGGAAAGTCAGTAAATTGCTGCTGCCATCCTGAAAAATGTTTTTCATGCTTTGATTTGCATCGACCTTTTATAGTCTGTTCAAGCTGGAGAATGCACCCGAATGAGTTGGGTATATGTATTTACTTTTAACACAGCGTAAGTTATCATATTTAATGCTTTTCATTCCCCCTCCCCCAAAAGAGCCTTGCTCTGTTGCCCAGGCTGGAGTGCAGTGGTGGGATCTCTACTCACTGCAGCCTCAGCCTGCAGGGTTCAACTGATTCTCCTGTCACAGCCCCTTGAGTAGCTGGGGTTACAGGTGCATGCCACCACGGCCGGCTCATTTTTGTATTTTTAGTAGAGATGAGGTTTCACCACGTGGGCCAGGCTGGTCTCGAACTCCTGACCTTGTGATCTGCCTGTCTCAGCCTTCCAAAGTGCAGGATTACAGGTGTGAGCCTCGGTGCCTGGCCTGTTTTTCATCCTTTTAATATTGACTGTTACGTTTATGCTTTACATTGGATATACTTAGAACTCTTCAAGTACCATATAAGCACTATCTTTCTAATCGTCTACTGATCATGTCTTAATAATTGGTTTCAGATTATGCCAAATACTCTTGGTCTTGCTTAACTTGATAATTCAGGGTAGAATTTAAAAAGTTTCAGGATTAGGAGTCATCCTCCTAAATCAGAGAGTAATTAGTTGAAATCACAAAAGCATGAGGTACTGTACTGCTAGAGGAAAGCAAAAAATAACATGTGGAACCACAAATGTTTTGTCTACATAGGAATTTTGCTCCACCACCACCACTTAACAGCTTTCCCCCCTCAATGGGAGTACATCTCAGTTTTTAAGGTAATTTATTAGAATTGCTATTATAAAAATTTATTTCTTAGCAGACTTTGCTAGAACACATTTATCCTAAATAAAAGGAGATAGTTGACTTAGCAGAGAAAAAGACCCTAAAAGAAAACATTTGTTTTATTACAAGCACCCAGGAGGATTTTTTATAAACATGAACGATAACTTTCCTCTAACCTAAGTAAATATTTCAGGACAAATGTACGTTAAGTGATTATAGTAATGCGTGTGCAGAGACTGGCAGTACAGTTAGCAGCCTCATATACGACTTGCTAGTATGCCACACTGCTTTGGCCTTTTTCTGAGTAACCCTCTCTCTGGAAGTCCTTGAAATGCGTAACTTCGTCAGGGAGATTCTTAGCCCCCGAAAAGACGTGTATCTTTTTAGCTTAGTATTCTGAGATGTTCTCACATCCAAAGTAAACATTGTTAAGTGATACGGACCAGTCCTAAAGTAAATGATATATTAAGTGCACAATTCTTGTTCAAACTGAAATTTGAAGTTGTTGTCATTCTTTGCATCCACACTACTGGATTCTATGCAGATAGGGGGATTTCTGCTTCTACATTTTACTGTAATGATTTACATTTACCTGTGTTGAGAGGAAATTCTATATTGTAGCAAGTTAAAACACATGATTTTGGCAAAAAAGTAAAAACTGTTAAGATCTTGGAGCCCACATTTATTTGTTGTGGAAATTTGGAGCTAGGAAGGATGGGATGCTCCCTTCTCTGTCTCTGTGTTCTGTTTATTGTGAGGTGTATATTGATAATGCATTTGTGAAGAAAGGCATTCTTTAATGACTTAGCAGAGAAAAAAGTGATAGTAATTTTATCCATGTGTCTCCAGGTGACTGGTACTGTGTTTTGCTTTCTGCTCTTTTCATTTCTCCAGAGCCACTCGTAAAATCTTTCTGCAGTTAATGGTTCATTATAGTCCAATTTTCATTGCTTTCTAAGATTTGAACTTTGAATCTGAATGTCAGCCCCCGTCTAAAAGCAGTCATCTTTCAGTTCTGAAGCTCCTCTGATATCTTTCAGACCCTTCAAGGAGCACTAGGTTTGAGGATGATAACATTTGCTCGTTGTCATTGGACCTGAAGGTGCATAGAAAGAAATGCTATGTTGGATCTCAGTATACTAATAACAGTCCTGCAGGCTGCATTTGCAGTTTCCTTTCTGCATGAAATCTTGTTAGTGTCCTCCTGCATTTCTGGCTTTCTCCCATTCTGGTTGCTTCTTCCCCTTCCTGCTCCCTTAAGAAAAAAAAAAAAAATGGTTAGCCAGTTCGGTGAAGTTTTCTCAGAAATTTTTTGTGGACAGTGCTAACTTAAGCAAGAAAACAGTTTGTGACACTTGACTTTTCAAGGAGGAGATAAGGTTTTGTGTACCCAGACTGTATATATCAATTATTACGGGGCTAAACTTTGAAAGTATGATTAATTCCCCTGCAAGTATTTACCAAACCTTGTCAGATTTTAATCCTATTTCTTGAATTACTTTGAAAAAAGGTCACATACTACATACACATTATTTGCATTATGAGGATTGCCCATACTAATAAGAGATTTCTGTTCGTTCCAGTTAAATCTTACTCCTGGTTTTGCAAGTGTATTCAGGCCTGGCATGGTTGGCAGTGACTCAGCTGGGGTGGGCAGGGCAGTCTCCTGCCTGCCCCACCTGTGTTTCGCTGCCTGTTTCCCTGTGACCTAGGCTGAGCAATACAAATATCATTGACAACACTGACAGTGCTTTTTTTGATCTGCGCCTGCCCTGGCTGATTCCATTTTGTGGCCCTTTGATTTAAGATGCAGTTAGAACCAGTGGCTCCTCACTGTATTCAGTCATTCATTCTAATATTTATCAAGCATTTACTGTTGTGCCAGGTACTGAAGATAAAGCAGTAAAAAAGGCCCTGTCTCTGCACTCAGTGAGGTTTTATTCATATAGAAACAAATGTACAAAGTAATTTCAGAAAACGGTACCAAGAAATTAAAATAGAGTAAAATGGCTTAGTGAGTGACTGGGCAGGTTGGGACATTGGTTGGCACCACGTTGGGGAAATGACCCTGAATGGTGATGAGGACCTGACCATGAGAAGGGCATTTTGGGCTGAAGGACACCAAATGCTAAGGTGCTGAGTGGGGCAGGCCAGTGTGGCTGGACATAGTGGATGAGGATCAGAGTGGTAGAAAATGAGGTAGGTGGGGGTCAGATTTTATTCCAATTTCAGCAGAAAGCCGCCAGACAGCCTTAAATGGAGGAGTAATATACCACCACCGTTGGCCTGTATTTGGAGAATGTCTGACATAAAATTTCCTACCAGTGAAAAGAGAGAAGGCGGATGCAGTGGGGCATGTCTGTAGTCCCAGCTATTTAGGAGACTGAGGCTGGAGGATCACTCAAGGCTGGGAGTGTGAAGCTGTGGTGTGTACTGTGATTGCACCTGTGAGCAGCCGCTACACTCCACCCTGAGCAACATAGTGACATCCTCATTTTAAAAAATCAGGATTCAGTGTTTTGGAAAAATTATGTTAAAAAATGGAGGTTATTCAGATAAAATTACAGAGGTTATTCTGTAAAACTTTTTTGGCATTATAAGCAGTTTTACTGACTTTTATGTAATAGTTCTATTATATCTAGACATCTGTGTATCAAACACACCTGAAGATATGTTACCCCAAATTGGCATCTCAACCAGTGAAAGGAAGTATAGCCCACTCACCTGGTCTTGACGTAATGGTTGGATGACGTATGGGTGTTTGTAATGCATAGGTAGCATTTATGTATGTATGTATGTATTTATGAGACGGAGTTTCGCTCTTGTTACCCAGGCTGGAGTGCAATGGTGCGATCTCGGCTCACCGCAACCTCCGCCTCCCGGGTTCAGGCAATTCTCCTGCCTCAGCCTCCTGAGTAGCTGGGATTACAGGCACGCGCCACCATGCCCAGCTAATTTTTTGTATTTTTAGTAGAGACGGGGTTTCACCATGTTGACCACGATGGTCTCGATCTCTTGACCTCGTGATCCACCCGCCTCAGCCTCCCAAAGTGCTGGGATTACAGGCTTGAGCCACCGCACCCGGCCTGCATAGGTAGCATTTAAAGCTGACAGAAACAGCTTTTTCGTTGTCCTTGTAGTGTGCTTGCCTTGGTTCCGGGCTGTCCACCTGAAGTGAAGACAGCCTGAGTCTGGCCATGGGGAAGCATCAAGAGTTTGGCTTCTCCTTCTTCAGAGCAGCAACAGCAAATGACACAGCAGCGAAGCTAGGAGAGTTGGGCAGCTTGGAAACGGGGAACCTCAGCAGTCTGGGAGGCGGCGTGCCAGAACTCCTCCCAGCCCTCGCTTGCTTATCTGTCATATCTAAAAGACGTACCTCTACAGTGTGAAACCCCAAATCTGTGATATGACTGGAGGGAGAATGCTTTCCAGTTGACTTGATTAGGTAGACGCTCGCTTTTGTGGAGTTGTAATTTTTTCATAGTTTTTTGTTATGACAGCTGGAATATTTGTCGTAAAGGGGAGGTGTAAACATGTAATAAGGCTAATGAAGAGATTGGAGTAGCAATGTAATCATTCTTAGACGTATTTGAAACTTTAGGTACTAAATCTCTTTTTGATATATATGCTATAAAAATGACTTATAAAATGAAATGTAATTCTAGCGTATCTTAAACTGTTGCCAGGAGGTTTTTGGTGACACTGATAAGAAATTATATCGTTTCTTGCAGAAGGGTCATTTGTCTTGGTAAAGGACCAGTTTCTCATGACTCCCTGCCCCACTTCCCCCAGCTGATAAACAGCTAAGAAAAGCAGTCTTAGGACATTTCTTTTCACTTACCCATTATAAAAACTTACAATTTTTAAAGGGACAAAATTTCAATGCAGATGTAACGTGGCTATTTGCTCAAAGGGAAACACCACCAAATAATAATAATTATAATACAAAAAAAATCCTGTATTTTATATTTGGCTTTGGGGTGAGTTTTGGTCATTCTAAAATGCTGTGAATGAATGAATATATCCAGTATTCTGGGTGTTCATTCACTTTATACAGAATAATGAAGGAACAGTAGAAAGCCTGATTTGTGATATTCTGGACAGCTCTTTAGATTGACAATACAAATTTTAGCTTGGTTTCTTTTTGCTTCATACAATATGCTATGGTGATTTTAAAAATAGGATAAAGCTTTAATAATAACAGCTAACTTTATTAAGTATGTCAATATGATTGTTATTCTCATTTTACAAATGAGGAAAGAGAAGCTTAAAATGCCTAAGTAGCTTGCCCAAGGTCACTAGGCTCTTAAGCGGAGAAGCTGGTGTTTAGGCCCTAGCCTTCAAAGCCTAACCATTACGCTCTACTGCCTCTTGTAGTGGCTTTATGAAGTATAGACCTTCCTTTGGGTTGCTGCATGTTGAATTTTACTCATATGCTGAGCTGTATTCAAATTTAAAAAGAGGCTTATTTTATAACTTAGCCACTGACATTTTTCATTGGAACTGCCGTCTGCCTCTACTTGTTCTCCAGTGTAGATTTAATTATTATGTTCTTTTGTTTAAAAACCTAAGGTCCCAACTTCCCTTAGAATTACATGCCCAAAATCTTTATGTAATATTCAGATCCCTTATAGCCTGATTCCAGCTTGTATTCCCATCTTATTTCCTCTCTTTGTACCTCACTGTTTCAATATGCCCCCTAGAATGTTCTCTCTCCCAACTTCTTTCCTTTTTATTTTTCAAAGCTCAGATAAAAATGACTCACTCCACATCAGCTTTCATCTGCGCCCCAGGGTACTTTAAATACATACCTCTTTAAAACATTTATCACATCCAGTTAGGTCATTTGTGTTTGTCACTCTGTCAGACTGAGTTTTTTTTAAATATTATTTTTATTTCTTGTACCTAACATCAGAAGATGCCTAAAAAGTATGAACGATTACTGAAACAAATTAAAATACAGCATTTAGTAGTAGTTGTATAAACGTTACCAGTTACTTCATTTAGATGTTACCGTCAGTCATAGAAATATATAGGTTAAAGCAATGAAATCATGAATACAGTATGTTTTAATCTTTTATTGTGTAAAAAGAATTTCTATATTGTATGTAAATGTAATATTCATCCATAACATTTAAAATGTAGATTTAATTTTGGGGAAGATAACAGTATACTTAGTGGTTAAAAAGTTGGATATTTAAATCTATGAGAAAATGGGATCATTACTTGGATATTTACCAGTACGAGTTGAAGCAGTTGCTGGTAAAGGCATTGGTGTTGATGCATATAGATAGAAGTTACTTTGCAATAAAACTTTAGAGTCGCCATCAGAAAAGAAGACTTGAAAAATTTTGACTCAAATTACAAGCTGAGCATTTTTGTTTGTCCGTGTGAACACAGCACTGAATTAGATGATCGGGTGATAGAAAAGAATGATAGATGCTCTCCACATAAATAAACATTACATAGCTATTGGACAAGACATTATGTAAAGGTTCATTAATGACTGACCTAAGATGTAAATTTGTTTATAATTTTTATCGTAATTCCATTTCATCTAAACCTTAGGTGATGGCAGTGTTTTCCTTAAATTTGTCTCACACACTCATGTGGTGATTTCCAGGCCTGTCCCTATCCCAGCACACCTCAGGACGAGGAAGAATGCCCATCAATAAGTAACAGGGGTTTACTTTCAGTGGACAGGGTGGATGGAAGGAGGGAGAGATCAGCAAATTTGGGGTGGAAAATAAAAGCTCTCCAGTGGTGCTGACAAGCTGAAGCTCGATGGTGGCAGTTGCAGGAGGAGCAGTTTCTTCCTGTTTTTTATTTTTTTCTTTGATTCTTGAAAATAAGTTATTATTTTTGATAAGGAATTTTTTTTTCCTTAAAGAGACAGGGTCTCGCTTTGTTGCCTAGGCTGAAATGCAATGGCATGATCATAGCTCACTGCGCCCTTGAACTCCTGGGGTCAAGTGATCCTCCCACCTCAGCCTCCTGAGTAGCTGGGAGAACAGGTGTTCTCCACCATGTCCAGCTTTTTTTTTTTCTTTTAATAGAGATGGGGGTCTCACTGTGTTGCCCAGGCCGGTCTGGAGCTCCTAAGCTCAAATGATCCTCCCGCCTCAGCCACCCAAAGTGCTGTGAGTACAGGTGTGAATCACCACACCCAGTCCCAGCTGTTTTCTAAATTTTTTGAGAGGTAGAGTCTTGCCGTATTGCCTGGGCTGATCTCAAACTCCTGGTCTCAAGCATTCCTTCTGCCCGGGCCTCCCAAAGCACTAGGTTTACCAGTAGCCTGAGTCCCCCATACCTGCTCAGGACTTCTCCGGGAGCACTCTCCTGGAAAAGTGCTGAAGTGGGAGAGTTTACAGGTTTAGGGAGCCCAAGGAAAAGATTGAGGTCAAGCTAATGAGAGCAGGAGAAAGAGGAACTGAGAAAGGAAAGGGGTCTAGAAGAGAGGTTAGAAACGGGAACTTCAGTTTTCCCCTCAGGCTTTGTTTGCTGCTTCTATAAATAAGGGATTTCTGAAAGAGAAGCAGGTAAAAGAAAAGGAGAAAGCCTTCAGCGAATTTGTGAGCTGATAGACATGGATTGCTTGCCTCTGTTTTGCCTGGGTTCTCGAGGAGTTTGCTGCTGTTTGAGAATTCCCATAGAGAAGCCCTGGCGTTGTCAGGATATGGCTATGCAACGTTTCCCTTCCCCCTCTTCCCTCCACTCCTTATTACCTAGCCAGCTACACCTGGAATTTTGGCTCTAGAATAATTTAAAAGATACTTTTGCCGAGAAAATATCTTTGGAAAAATCATGCATATATTATTTTTCCTTTATTATTTTAACTAATTCCTGGTTCTTCAGGAGCCTCTAATTCTTACATGCATGTGCTTGATCTCTGGGCCATGCTTGCTTCTAGTTAAGCAGCCTTTCAGGATGGTGTTTAATTTATTCTGAGCCCTTTATATGAAGTCTTCTAATATTCCCTGACAACACCATTGGGTGGATAGAGGGAGTCTCAGTCAGTATGTATTATAAGTAGATTTAGGGTTCTCAAAGGTCAACAGCCTTCAGCTCTTGCCCTACCCCCATCACACACACAAATAAAAATCACAAATAATAAAGGATTTTAAGAGTTATATCAGTGGGAGTGATTTTTTTTTGGGCCGGAGTGGGGGGCAAGCTGAAGTCATCTGTTGGATCTAAAAATGTATAGAAATCCTGAGGCTTATAAAACCAACAGCATCAAAGGAAGAGCAATGAGACTCAGTTTTGGAGTAGGGGCGGGTTTGGGATTTTGGTTGTGTAGACGCTCCTTATGAGAGAAGAGTGTGATGCTGGGAGCTGTGAAGAATCCAGCACTGCTTTTTGTCTCTCTCTGTTACCTTATTACTCTTCTTGATTTACCCAGAAGTGGAATCTGTACCTGCTTAAGAGTGGCCTTGTCAGTGCTCTCTGTGTATCACATGTGCAGTAGGGAATGGGTCTCACTGAAATATCAACAAGTCAGTATATCATAGAATTTAGATCACCCTCGGAGGTGGTGGTGATAGCTAACTTCTGTTGTGCTTTTTTTTTTTTTTTAATTTTTTTTTTTTTTTTTTAAAGACGGGATTTCACCATGTTGGTCAGGCTGGTCTTGAACTCCCGACCTCAGGTGATCCACCCGCCTTGGCCTCCAGAGTGCTTGGATTACAGGCGTGAGCCACCATGCCTGGCCTGTTGCGCTCTTAACTCTGGGTCAAGCTTTGTTCTAAGGACTTTGAACGTTACAAACTTAAACCATTCCTACTGATGGTCACTTATTCCTATTTTACAGATTATGAAATCAAGGTATAAGGTTATACGCAGCTTAGTAAGGGGAGGAGCCAGAAGAACCCACGCAGTCTGGCTTTAGGGCCGGAACTCAACCACTGTACGTTGGGGAGAATGTCATTCTGATACCACTTTTGTTATTAGCTAAGACTCTTGATGTTGCAGGTAACAACAGTCTAATTAACTCATTTAAATAAAAAGATAGTATTATAGGGATATTTGAATATGCATCTGATAACTCAAGAACTGAAAGGTTCTGGGTATCAGAAACAGCAGAAGCCAGGAATTCTTTCCAGCTCTCATCTCTGCTTCTCTCTGCAAGTGTGCTTTATTTTTTCTCACATTGCAGATTGCTGCTAGCCGCCCACAGCCAGCCTGAAGGAACATGACCACAGGCACCCAGAGAGAAACTTACTTTTGGCCAGTTGTAAAAGTCTTGGGTGAGGGACCAGTTAGTCTGGCTTGATTAAGTTCTGGATCAGTCAGCTATTTCGGTGATTAAAGTGAAAGGGTCCAAATGACACTAATATTGGTAGGCAAAATGAATCCTTTTTTTCCCCCATTCTACAGAGTATGAAATCAAACTATAAGGTTATATGCAGCTGTACAGCTTAGTAAGTGTAGGAGCTAGTTTAACAAAATGAAGTCTTTTTTTTTTTTTTTTTTGAGACACTGTCTCACTCTGTCACCCAGGCTGGAGTGCAGTGGTGTGATCATGGCTCACTGCAGCCTTGACATCCCACATCAGCCTCCTGAGTAGCTAGGACTACAGGCACGTGCTGCCACACCTGGCTAAGTTTTGTATTTCTTCTTACTATTATTGAGATGGAGTCTCATTCTGTTGCCCAGGCTGGAATGCAGTGACGTGATCTCAGCTCACTGCAACTTCTGCCTTCTAGGTTCAAGCGATTTTCCAGCCTCAGCCTCCCAAATAGCTGGAATTACAGGTGCCTGCCACTATGCCTGGATAGTTTTTGTATTTTTTGTAGAGACAGGGTTTCACCATGTTGGCCAAACTGGTCTCGAACATCTGAGCTCAGGTGAGTCACCCGCCTTGGCCCAACAAAAGTGCTGAGATTACAGGCGTGAGCCACCATGCCCAGCCAAATACTTTTTTCTAAAGGAAGGAAACTTAGTCATTTATTTAGCTTTAATAATTGATTTTTTGAGTTTGTTCAGTACTCTAAGCTCTGTGCTCACAGTGATCAAGTCCGCCACCTAGCACAGGGCCTACAAAACAGTAAGTGATCAAATGTTTGTTGTGAATGAATGAAGGAGCAAATGAATAATTTTCCTGAATGAGAAATGAAAACAGAATTCAGTTTCTGATCATTGTCCGGAGAATGGCTTGGATACAAATAGTTGATCTATGAGACCTGTAAAGAAAAATACAGAGGTGTGTGGGACCAGGCATGGTGGCTCATGCCTGTAATCCCAGCACTTTGGGAGGCCGAGGCAGGCAGATCACCTGAGCTCAGGAGTTTGAGAGCAGCCTGGCCACCATGGCAAAACCCCATCTCTACTAAAAGTACAAAAATTGGCCAAGTGTGGTGGGCGCCTGTAATCCCAGCTTCTCAGGAGGCTGAGGCAGGAGAATCGTCTGAACCCAGGAGGTAGAGGCTGCAGTAAGTCGAGAGAGAATAGCTTGAGCCCTGGAGGCAGAGGTTGCGGTGAGCCAAGATCCTGCCACTGCGCTCGAGCCTGGACAACAGAGCCAGACTTTGTCTCAAAAAAGAAAAATATAGGGATGTGGTGGCTCACGCCTGCAATCTCAGCACTTGGTGAGGCTGAGGCGGGTGGATTGCCTGAGCTCAGGAGGTCAAGACCAGCCTGAGGAACATGGTGAAACCCCATCTCTACAAAACAAGTTTTAAAAAATGAGCCAGGTGTGGTGGTGTGCCTACAATCCCAGGTACTTGGGAGGCTGAGGCAGGAAGATTGCTTGAGCCCACAAGATTGAGGCTGCAGTGAGCTGTGTTTGTGCCATTGTATTCCAGCCTGGAGGATAAAGTGAAAATCTCTCTCAACAAGAGGCAGAAAAAGAAACATATAAAGTATTCAAGTTAATTTTAACTCTATGACACCACACCTTTTAGTCAGCTTTTCAGTTTTGTCCCTTTCCTCCCATTTTTCCTCAGTCTTCATCTATTTGTCTCTTAGCACTTCCTTTTATTTTCCATAACTATAGTATAAAATGGAGATTTTTAAAATTTTGTGTTTGTTTTTATTTCTGAGACTGTCACTCTGTCACCCAGGCTGGAGTGCAGTGGCAGGATCTTGGCTAACTGCAACATCTGCTTCCTTCAAGCGATCCTCCTGCCTCAGCCTCCTAAGTGGTAGCTGTGATTACAGGCGTGCACTACCACACCTGGCTAATTTTTGTATTTTTAGTAGAGACAGGGTTTTAACCATGTTGGCCAGGCTGGTCTCGAACTGGCTGGCCTTAAACTGCTGATCCACCCGCCTTGGCCTCCCAAAGTGCTGGGTTTACAGGCGTGAGCCATCACGCCCATCCTATTTTGTATTTTTAAAATACGAGTTTTGTGTTGCTTGTCCCTAACCTTAAAAAACTGAGTGGTATATAGTGTGTGCCTTTCTTGACAGTGAACTATTTGATAGTCACGTATTTAAAAGTAAGAATTTAATAGACTCTCCCACTAGGGAAGCGTTTGTTTCCTAGGCACCTTTGGAAGCCGCTACTTTAATGAATTTAATTTGTTTCATTATTTTAGATAAATTGTTTTTTCCCATTTTTAGAATATTAATACAGAGTCAGCTTAGAAGATATAAATAAACACTGTTTCAGAAAGCTACCTGAGGGTCTGAAAGCCGTGTCATAGCAGTAAACAGAATTCAATGCAGATGAACAGGATGTTGGAAAGCAATGGCAATGTTAGCAAAGCTAGAGAGAAGATAATTTCTTGTATTTTACAGTAAATTTTGTTATCTATGTAAAGCAAATTATAGGCATGACTATGAAGAAATGAGGTTTATTTGAGATGCCAAAAGTGGCTGGACGTGGTGGCTTATGCCTGTAATCCCAGAGCTTTGGGGGGCCAAGGCAGGAGGATTTCTTGAGGCTAGGAGTTCAAGACAAACCTGGGCAACACAGCAAAACCGTATCTCTACAGGAAATTTACGAAATTAGCTGGGCATGGTGGTGTGTGCCTGTAGTCCTAGCTACTTGAGAGGCTGAGATGGGAGGATCACTTGAGCCTGACAAGTTGAGGCTGCAGTGAGCCGTGTTTGTACCATTGCATTCCAGCCCCGTCTCAAAAAAAAAAAAAAAAATAGAAAAGATGACAAAAGTTTTGTGTTGGAAAATTTCAGCAATGCAAAAAAGCCTTATTGTAAAAGATAAAACTTCAACAGGTTAACTCCTGGTCCATTATTTAAAACATTTTTTGAAGTGTCTTTGGACAAGGCCTTTTACAGCTCATTTGTAATAGTCATACAGTTTTCTTTGCTTGGTTTTGAGTCTCAGATCTTAACTGTGCCTCTTCATGGCGTTATCATCCTGGGCAGATCATTTAACCTCTAGCAGCTTTATTTTCTCATCCATAAATCAGAGCTAATCACCCCATCAAATTCTCCCTCAGAGGACAAATATTTGTCACCATTTAGGAGGATTTTTCCAAAGCATGTCTAATTGTTCTGCTTGCCCACTTAAAATCCCCCCATCTTTCTCACATACCTCTGTAGCATGTCTCATTACTCTGTAGCTTTTCTGTGTTTGCCTCTAACCTGCCCTCCTCCTGTGCTTTTTCCAGGTTCTGTTCCCTGAACAGCACTGCTAACTGCTCCTGGCAGCTTTTTATTTAAAAAATGAAAAAAGGCCAGGTGCCATGGTTCAAGCCTGTAATCTTAGCACTTTGGGGAGCTGAGCTGGGAGGATTGCTTGACCCCAGGAGTTTGAGGCTGCATTGAACTATGATTGCATCACTGCACTTCATCCTGGATGACAGAGCAAGACCCTGTCTCTAAAAATACAAAAGGGAAAAAAAAAAAAAGAAGCTTCTGCTCTCTAATAGTAGGAAAGCTCTTTGAGATTAGGAATTGGCCAATTTTTTTTCTTACAGTTTTGTTTTATAAATGTTTTAACTTAAAATATTAGTGTAATGAGAGAAATCACTTTGGAGGAAATTTAAAACTCAAATGAATTCATACTGAATTTTGTCTTAAGACTTATGGTATTCCCTGCAATGCATAAAAAGCAATGTGAGGAATCGTTGCTCCAATTGATAATGTTTAAAATAGAGAATAAGAGTGTAGAAAAAAATACGGGACTAGTAGTATAATATTTTAACATTTTTAGGTTTTATATATTGAGTTAATCTGATCACTTACTTGAAGCAATCTAGCATTAACTGTTAAATGTTGAATGAGGTAGTTCTCAACCTTGGCTGCTATCTCAGTTACATGTCGTGTTTAAAAAAGATGTAGGCCTGGTTGAGTAACTCATGCTTGTAACCCCAGCACTTTGGGTGGTTGAGGCAGAGGATTGCTTGAGCCCAGAAGTTTGAGAGCAGCCTGGGCAATATAGCAAGATACTGTCTCTACAAAAAAATTTAAAATTAGCTGGATGTGCTGGTGTGCACCTGTGGTCCTAGTTACTCAGGAAGCTGAGGTGGGAAGATCACTTGAGCCCAGGAGTTCTAGGCTAAGTGAGCTAAAATTGCACCAGTACACTCCAGCCTGAGCCACAGAACAAGACCTACCTCAAAACAAAAATCAAACCAAAACAAAAAACAGTCACTCCAGGGCTCTATCCCATTGGAATCAACTCTAGGGGAAGTTCTAACATCTGCATTAAAACAAAACTCAAGCCAGGGGTAAGAACCAAGGAAGTAATGCATATTTTACATACAGTGTGAAATAATTTCTAGGTTTTTATGACATAGAATCATTATTCAAAATAAAAGTGAATCAATTTTAGAAACTCCCTCCTCCCCCTTTTTTTAGACATTAGAAGGTAAGCTTCAGGGTTTATCTGTATTAATTTGTAGATTATTGTTTGAAAAACTCTGGTGAATGAAGATTACATTAAATTTCTTTGGATAATCTACGTAAATAACGTCAAAATAAAAGGTTTATTTCAACATGTAATATAGCTTTATATTTAAAGGCATTAGGAAAGGGGGAGGCAGGGAGGGAAGGTTAGCATCTGTTTCCTGTGAATTTTAAGCTATTTCTAATAACGTCTTTTCAACTGCTGTTTTTATGATCTAGTTTATGGCACAGATATATATTTCAGAAAATGTTTTTTGAGCTTTTGCTGTTGATGTAAAGATTACTATTTTTCTGTTAAATAGGACATTTGGAACAAGAACTGTTTAGGATATAGATGAAATACATTGAAACAGCAAGAAGTTAAAGCATTTTAAAAAGCCTTGTGAATAAATCTTTAGAACAGAGTTTTTATAACTGAAGTAAATAGGAATATCTAAAATGAACATCCAGCTAGTAAAATTAGCCATCCATTCATGAATTTGGGAAATAACTGATTTAGAGTGCTATATAAAATAAGAGTTTCTCTTTTCACTTAGTACTCACAAGTTTTCACCTATAATGCATTTATTCATTACACATCAGATGTCTTCCACATGCCATGTGCTGTACTGGGGAAGACATATAAACAGGAGAGACTACGTCCAGGCTCTGTTGGAGCTTTTAGTCTAGGGGAGTAAAGGAATTCAAGTAAGCAATAGAAGAACTGTGCATGTTCCTCTGAAAACTGCAAGGTATTTCAGTGAGCAGCTCTCTTGTTCTTTTTCCAAAAGAGTGACATTGGCTTTTCTTGGAAATTGTAGCGCTGAAAGGGAACTTAGATCTAGTTCAGTTCCTCATTTTACAAATGAACACAGTCAGATCTAGGGAAGTGAGGTGACTTTCCTAAAATGGCTCAGCTGAGGACTGACTGGTATGGTTGGGATAGAACGTCTGTCTGATTCTTAGCCATGTACACTCTCTACCCTGTCCCTAGGGGCACGTGGAAGTAAATGACATATGACAGAATCATGCCCAGGAATCTATTCATTCAGCAGACTTTGATCTGTTTTATGCCCTGTGTGCTAGATGGTGGGATCACTCATGAAGAAGAAGATAAAGCTCTTGTTAAATAGTTTATGGTCTATCATGAAAAGATGAGCAATTTGGGAAATCTATGGAATTGTTACTAGTTACTTGTTTGGCATATTGATAAAGATGGCAGGTTTTGGAACCAGACTGAGTTAAAATCCTTAGGTCTCACCTAATAGCTATGTAATTTGAGAGGAACATAAATCTCTACTGTTTCTTTATCTGTAAGGTGGGAATACTAATGCCTGCCTCATAGAGTTTTTAGGATTTAAAAATGTATGTAAAGCACTTGGAACAGTGCCCGGCTCACGGTAAGCACTGATACTAACAAAAAAGTTATAGGATTATTTTCCCCTCAGTTACACAGATGAGGAAGTTGAAACATAAAGAAGCTAAGTAACTTGCCTGTGATCATACAGCTAGAAAGTTTGGGAGCCAAAATTAAAACACAGGAGTCTGAGTGCTCTGTGTAGATTTAGGAGCTGAGCCAGGGAGTGTGTTCCAAACCCACCACTAATACTTGAGAAGCTCTCAAAATTGTAAGCATCCCCAGGATACTGGTGTCTCAAAAAGATAGTAACGTGTTAACTGTGAGCTATTTAGTGATACATTTGCTTTCTTCTGCAGGGAGGAGGGACGGAATTTTGGGACTGTTGCCTGCACCATCCCAGTCCAACTTGCTGTGTGTTTTTATTTTTAGCCATTGGCTGATTCCAATTTGAAGTTCAGAGGATTTGTGATATATTATGTGATATGTTTTAAAAATTACTAGCTTCTGGTTGCATTTCAGAAAGCATTGGAGATAGTTTTTCTTTGCTTGCTTGCTTGCTTTTGGTGTTTTGTTTTTTAGAGGACTGGCCTATATCTGGTTTGAATAAGAAAGATTTGTTTGAGAAGCAGCAATTTTACCACCTTCAATCTTTTGAGTAACTTTTGGCATGTGGGAAATTAAATACTACAAACTTTGAATAGAAGGTAGACAGGTAATATGGAGAATTGAGAATTAGAAATCTTTATCATGCTGTTGGGAATTTCCCTTTCTACTTGTCCACTAATCTGTGTTGCTTATTAAAACAAGTTGATGCTTTTAAGGCTCTGCAAAGCAGTTCTTTTCATTGGTTAGTATCTAATATGTGAAAGCTGGTATCGTACTTAAAAATATGTATAATAGGGTTTCTTTATTTTTATTATTTATTTTATTTTATTTTTTGAGTCAATGTCTTGCTCTGTTGCCCAGGCTGGAGTGCAGTGGCACAATTACAGCTCAACCTCCTGGACACAAGTAATCTTCCTACCTCAGTCTCCTAAGCGGCTGGGCCTGTAGATGTGAGCCACCACACCTGGTTAAATTTTGAACTTTTTGTAGAAGGTGTTTCACTGTGTGGCCTAGGCTAGTCTTGAACTCCTGGGCTCAAGTGGTCCTCCCTCCTTAGCCTTCCAAAGTGCTGGGATTACAGGCATGAAGCACCACGCCTGGGGACTAGCAGTTTCTTTTAAGCAGCATATAATTGGGACTTGCTTGTTTTTCGGTGTGACAGTCTTTGCTTTTGAATTGGAATGGTTAGACCATTTATGTTTAATGTTGTTGATATGATGGATTTATTTATTTTTGTTTTTGAGATGGAGTCTCACCCTGTTACCCAGGCCGGAGTGCAGTGGCGCTATCTGAAATCACTGCAGCCTCTGTCCCCTGGGTTCAGGCAATTCTCCTGCCTCAGCCTCTAAGTAGCTGGGATTACAGGCACACTCCAGCACTCACAGCTAAATTTTGTATTTTCAGTAGAGACGGAGTTTCGCTATGTTGGCTAGGCTGGTCTCAAACTCCTGAACCCAAGCAGTCTGCCCCCCTCAGCCTCCTGAAGTGCTGGGATTACAGGTGTGAGCTGCTGTACCTGGGCTGATATGATTGGATTTAAATTAATTTTCAATTTGTTCTGTCTGTTCTTTGTGTCATTTCCTTTTTTCATTGCTTGCTTTTGGGTTAAGGTTTTTTTCAAATGATCCTGTGTTAATTTCTCTATTGGATTACTAGCTATAACTTTTTTTTTTTAGTGGTTGCTTTAGATTGCATCTGTATGGAATACGTCTTTAGCTTATCACAGACTACCTTGAAGTGATAATTTCACCCCTTCACCTGTAGTGATAACTCAACAGTCCCTTTCATTTCCTCTTCCCAGCGTTAGTACTGTTATCATACATTTTATTCTCCATTTTATAAACCCCAAAATATATTGTTACTATTTTGCTTTAAACATTGCCTTTTAAAGAGAATTGGAGGTTTTTTTTTTTTTTTTTTGGAGACGGAGTTTCACTCATGTTACCCAGGCTAGAGTGCAATGGCGCGATCTCGGCTCACCGCAACCTCCGCCTCCTGGGTTCAGGCAATTCTCCTGCCTCAGCCTCCTGAGTAGCTGGGATTACAGGCACGCGCCACCATGCCCAGCTAATTTTTTGTATTTTTAGTAGAGACGGGGTTTCACCATGTTGACCAGGATGGTCTCTATCTCTTGACCTCGTGATCCACCCGCCTCGGCCTCCCAAAGTGCTGGGATTACAGTCTTGAGCCACCGCGCCCGGCCCTTTTAAAGAGATTTTAAAAATAATTTAAAATCTTATATTTCCCACAAATTTATTACCATTTCTCGTGTTTTTCTTTTTTCTTTGTATAGTTTCAGATATTCACTCATTGTCATCTCTTTCTGCCTGAGAGAATTCCTTAAACATTTCTTGTAGTCCAGTCTGCTGGTGACAAATTCTTTGTTTCGTATGTCTGAAAA
Organism: Sapajus apella; assembly: GCF_009761245.1. Lineage (NCBI taxonomy): Eukaryota > Metazoa > Chordata > Mammalia > Primates > Cebidae > Sapajus > Sapajus apella. Next base: position 43,937,258 of record NW_022436944.1, read on the forward strand.
AAAATCTTTGTCTTTTTTTTTTTTTTTTTTTCTGGAAATGTTCTTGTTGGATATAGGATTTTAGGCTGACAGTTTTGTTTGTTTTTTACTTAAAGATGCTATGGAACTGTCTTCTGACTGCATTGCTTCCAGTGAAACTGTAATCATCTTTACTTTGCTCCTCCATATAATGTGTCATCTTTTTGTCTGGCTACTTTTAAGAATTACTCTTTATCACTGGTTTTACACAGTTGGATTATGATATACCTTTTGATGTAGTTTTTTATTTTTCCCATTTCTTGTGCTTGATGTTCACCTTCTTGGATCTATGAGTTTATAGTTTCATCCTATTTGGAAAGAAAGTTTCTTTTCTCTGTTTCATTTTGAGTAATTTCTATTACTGATTTCAAGTTTATTATTTTTCCTTTGTATGGTCTAATATGCTATTAATTTCAGTGTATGCTTAATCTCAGATGTTGTATTTTTTCATATCTAGAAGTTTGATGTGGATCTGTTTATAATTTCCACAAGCTCACTTACCATGGTCAGGTATTTATCATTTTTTTTTTTTTTTTTTGAGACCGAGTTTCACTCATGTTACCCAGGCTGGAGTGCAATGGCGCGATCTCGGCTCACCGCAACCTCCGCCTCCTGGGTTCAGGCAATTCTCCTGCCTCAGCCTCCTGAGTAGCTGGGATTACAGGCACGCGCCACCATGCCCAGCTAATGTTTTTGTATTTTTAGTAGAGATGGGGTTTCACCATGTTGACCAGGATGGTCTCGATCTCTTGACCTCATGATCCACCCGCCTCGGCCTCCCAAAATGCTGGGATTACAGGCTTGAGCCACCGCGCCCGGCCTATTTATCATTTTTAATTTGTGGATATGATTACAAGAACTGTTTACTGTCATTTTGTCCACTAATTTCATTATCTGAGTCATTTCTGGATCAGTTTCTACTGATTGGTTTTTCACCTTATATTTTCAAGCTCCTATACATGCCTGATAATTTTTTGTTGGATATCAGACATTGTCAATTTTGCCTTTTTGGGTGCTAGATATTTTTGTATTCTTTAAAATATTCTTGAGCTTCATCCTAAGGTACAGTTAAGTTGGAACTTAGTCTTGGTAGTAGTCTGATCCTTTTGAGACCTACTTTTAAGGCCTCCTTTTGAAGCCTGCTTTTGAGAGTGACCAGAACAACTATTAAGGCTAACTTTTACCATCCACTGAGGCATTACCATTCAGAGTATTCTACTGAATGCCCCATAAGTTACCAGGGTTTTTTTTCTTTCTGACTAGTGGCAGTGCAACCCATTTTCAGCCCTATGTGAGCTCTGGGGAATGTTCTCTCTGTTCCTCTGGGTGATTCTTTCCCTGGCATTGCGTAGTATCCTCTCAGGCATGCGCTAATTTGTACTTAGGTAAATAGTTGATGGGGACCCTCTGCAGGTGTCCGTGCAGTTCCCTCTCTGTGCAGCTCTGGCACTTGTGAACTCTAACCACTTAGGTTATCCCTTCCTGCACCACAGACAGTTGTAGGTCTCACTGTGTTTACTTTTCCTTTCTCAGAGATCACTGCGTTGCACTACCTGATGTCCAGTGTATGGAAACTGTTGTTTTATATATTTTGTCAGTTTTTTTGTTAAGTGGTAGGGCAAATTTAATGCCTGTTATTCTGTCTTTATGGCCCATGATATTTTTTTATAAATAAAGATTAGTCTTTAGAAAACAGTACTTTCACGCTGTTTCAGTTTTTATATATTTATAATGATACTGTTTAGTTTTAGAGATGTGGGTGAACTATTTGAAAAGATATAAAGAGTTATTGGCTTCTTTCCATAATGAGTGAGGAAAAAAATTAAACTCGTCTTAAATGGCTTACATTTCAATTTTATCTGCTATAAATGGGTAAGAGTTAGATTTTATTTAAAATTCATCTTGGCATTTAGAGACTGATACTGATTCTGGCCATATCAGCTGAACTGTGTTATTAGAATTTTTAATTGTTTTAGATTTTTTTTTTTTTTTTAAAGAATAGATGATTGATTTTTTTTTCTCATTCACTTAGGATTAGATATGCTTTGAGCGCATATTAATTCTAATATGATTACAGGTCAAGCCACACCACAAGAATATTTATACGTGTTGATTAGAGTCGGATTTATAATGGCCACATTGTTAGAGATTGCATTTCTACTTTCCATGAATTCTGTTGGATTTGCAGATAAAATGTTTTCAGTCTAGAGAAAATATAAATGTCAGACATTCATCTCTCATACTTTTTCATGTATCAGTGCCATTCACAGTTCTAGGATTCTGGAGCCACGTTTGTAGCCATCATTAACCAAAACAAAAACAATCCCACGTGACTACTACCTTTCAATTCAGCATTGTATTGTATTGTTCTGACACAGAGCTTTGAAATCCTGTAGGTTGGTAACTGAAAGAGTCACATGCAGCTGAGAGTCACAGTTTTTGTATGACTGTCCTCGATCTTTTTGTTTTGTGGACGTATGTTTGAGATGGTTTACAGTTCTATTAGGAGAGAGATGGAGGTACTCTAGGTGGGTGTTGAGTGGCTAACTGCTGTTAGAGGGCAAAATAGGATAACCTTTTACAAAAAACCTGAGGTACATGATTTAGTACTTTGATTATTCTAGTGATTGTTACAGTGGATCAGAAAATGCATTTACCTTAAAACATTTATTGTAACTAGGTGAAAGTAAATGAGGTGTAACTTTTGGTTTGACTCCAATAGGTAGTGGAATTGCAGTTGTTAGGATCAGGTAAGAAGGAAGATTGAACTATTTCATGGTCCACTAAGTGAGGGGCTTTTTTGGGGGTGTTTTTTTTTCTTCTTTTTTCCTTTTCTCGGAAGACAGGGTCTCAATTTGTCGCATAGGCTGGGATGCAGTGGTGCAGTCACAACTCACTGCAGCCTCAACCTCATAGGCTCCGTCAGTCTCCCACCCCTCCTCCTGAGTAGCTGGGACAACAGACATATGTCACCATGCCCAGCTAATTTTTGTATTTTTTGTGGAGATGGAGTCACGCCATGTGGCCCAGCCTGTTGTTATTCTTGTTTCTTTTTGTATTTTGAGACGAAGTCTCGCTTTGTCACCCAGGCTGGAGTACCGTGGCACGATCTTGGCTCACTGCAACCCCCACCTCCCCAGTTCAAGCAATTGTCCTGCCTCAGTCTCCAGAGTAGCTGGGATTACAGGCGCGTGCCACCACGCCCAGCTAATTTTTTGTATTTTTAGTAGAGACAGGGTTTCACCATGTTGGTCAGGCTGGTCTCGAAATCCTGACTTCATGATCCACCTGCCTCGACCTCCCAAAGTTCTGGAATTACAAGTGTGAGCCACTGCACCCGGCCTGTTCTTTCTTCTTTGAAGAATATACCTTTTTATTTTATTATCATTTGCTATAAATATCACTAAACGTTGTCATCCTAAGTGAGATACTAAGGCAAGGTATTTTAAGGCCTCCTTTTGTTATGTAAGCTGAATTCATAGCTTGAGGAAATAAGTTGGAGTTTCATATACTTCTGTGTCAACACCGAACAGCATTTTTTCGTGGCATAAAATTGCATTATCACAAATTACAGGTACGCTATTGGGTTTTTAAAAATTTTAATTTTGGTTCTTGAAGTCATACATAAGATTTTATACTTTTTGAGAGAATACTTATTGTACAACACTAAATGGAATAAGCAGTTATAACTTTGAATCTTCTGGAATAGATGTTCAGATGATCAAATATTCCATATCTTTGTATCTAACTGTAACCTTTGAGGGCAAGGGCTTGTTTTACTTGAATAAAGAGCCCTATAGTAGCATGATTATGGCAGTTATGGTATAACTTTATACCGTAAAGTAGTCCATGTACTATTACACTGTGACATAGCATATATACTCTCTGTGTTATAATTACATATGAAAATATTAAAAAATATGTATTCTAGTAGTATATAGTAAGATTGTTTGGCTTAAAGCTGCCTTTTTTTGGCAGGAGCATAGTTAGTGGACAACTTTTTCAGATTAAAATTGACTTTCTTTGGGAAGCCATCTGTCCTCCTAGACTAAGTTTTCTTGAAAGTAGTGAGGGGGATGGAGGGAAGGCCTTTAGGTTACCGTAATACCTGGACTTCGTTTGTATAATTGTAAGGTTAATGCCAGTCTTGATGACTGCACGACATATAATTCCTAACATACTGCTTAGCATATAATACGTGTTAAATATTTATTGACATTCTGAACTGCGCACAGAGTTTTGCTATTAATAAAAATGAGTCAGAACCGTTGCATTGCACAGCTCTGTGGCACACTATTCACATAATAATAATAAAGATATTCTCGGTTCTGAGTTTGCTGCATAAATGTCTTCAGTCTTTGGTACTTAGTGCTGTTAGAATATACAGGTATTGATCGACTTACGACCTATGCAACTTATGACCATTCGACTTTATGACCACAATTGCTAGCCACAACTGCTCCGCGTCTGGCAGCGCAAACGTTGCCCAGCTGGGCGTACGACAGTGCGGACCAGCTTCCGGCAGCACTACCATCTCCGTGTGCATATAGCCTACTCAACTTACGACCAAATCGTGTTACGACCGGTCTGTTGGAACCAATCTTGGTCGTAAGTCGAGCACTAGCTGTAATGGTATTTGAACACAAAATTATGTATTTAGCTTATATTACACATAATCAACTTTAAATAAATGAGATCTATAATGATTCACCTGCTCCACTCTCACCTTCCACGTCATTTCTCCCCCACTTCCTATTGGTTATTTTGTTTCGAGTCAGCACCTTTCTAACCCCCTCCAGCGCATCCCACATCGTTAGCTCCACAAGCATCTTCTCTACCAGGCTCACCTTTAATAACTACGTGGCAGACAATTGACAATGCAGATGACCCTCAGATATATTCCAGCCATTCTTGACTGCCTTCTGAAGTCAGTAGTTTCAGCCAAACAGTGGAACTTAACAAACTGTGTCTAAAACTTAAAACTTAATTCTTCTTTCATCCAAATGCTTTCCCTGTGTTTTTATATTTTTGTCTCTTTAATATATGTTTTCTGGTTGCCTGAATTACAGATAGTGCGTCTTTTTCCTGCAGTTGTATGGACTTAAGGTATCTTCTTGATAATTCTTTCACTGTGTGTAAATTTTTATGCTCTTAGGGTTCCTTTAATGATGGCGACTTATATGTAAAATTGGAGCATGTAAAAATAATTCGTGGCAGAGCCTTGCCGGGTGGGGTTTGTGGGTAGTCTCTAAGGCGCACACTACAGCTGGCTAGCCTGGTGTTTGTGAGCTCTCCCTTTCCCCCAACAGAGGTTGATTCCTTTTTCTCCTCTTTCCTACTTGCTTGTTTATTTTATTCCGTTTTATCCTCATTTTCCACTTCTGTTAACCCCCAAAGCACCCATTCTAATGCCTTTCACTCTGTTATTTGTGTTCTTATAAAATGTATTTAGTGTGTTTGTATTTTTAACTTACATAAATAATACCTAATTCTCTTTCTTACATTTTTCTAAGCAGAATGTTTTAAGCGCTCTCCCTGTTGCTACGCAAGCATGTAATTCATTGCTTTGAACAGCCACAAAGTATTCCAAAGGGTATACTCATTTTATCTTGCAGAAGCCCAGGTTGTTTCCAGCTCTCCCTCCCCACTGACAGTGCTACAGTGAACATTCTGGTACATAATCTTTTTTGGACCTCTGTAAGAATGAAGCAGAACTGCAAGGGGATCACAGGTCTTACCTAAATTTGATTTGACTTAACGTTGTGCCAGATTATTCCCGAGAATGGCTGTACTCATCTCCATGCGCACCAGTAGGAAGGCATGAGAGTTCCTGTGTCCTCTTAGTGTGTCCTGATTTTCTAATTTTTTGCCAATCATACCGTACACTTACATATGGAGAATAGATTCATGGACATATATAGGTCAGTCTTAGGTGTGATGTGTGGGAGATGGGCTGTTGGTCTACCAGATACGAAGACATGCCCCAGTAATACTACACTGTATTTATTACCATAGCCTTGTGGTAGGATAAACAGACCAATGAAGCTGACTTGGAGCACCGGAGATGGACACATGTATATGTAGGATTTTGCTATATAATGTGTAATTATGGTGACACCAAACACTGAGGGAAAGATGGGACTGTTAATAGATGGTATAGGGATACTGACTCATCATCAGGAGGCAAATAAAACTGGATTCCTACTTAGCACTGTGTGTGAAGATAGACTAGGTGGATTAAAGGCTTACCTGTGAAATTTTAAAACTGTACAATGAAAAAAATGTGACCCACAGGCCAGAGGGATTTCCTGAGTGTAACTAAAGCAAATTTTATATGAAATTAAAATTTTGTTCTTAATGGACAGGATATTTACTTCTTTTTTACCTCAAGATCTGAGCGTCTGGCAGAATGCATCGCCCACTCTTCAGGAGTGGGGAGGCTGAATTGGCTGTGCACGTATGTACTGTCTTGATAGAAGGAAGAAAGCCTCTGTTTACCAAGTTGCCTCCATTTTATTTAGCAATGAAACTGTAAGCCACATGACAATTCCCTTTTTGTAAGCATATAGAGGAGAATATAGTAGATCAGCGTTTTCCGAATATATTGTCTATATCAGAATTACATGAGGCAGTTGTTAAAAATGGAAATTTCACTTTTCTCCATCTCTCCCACTGTTTTGGTTCTCTCTCTGTCTCTCTGTCTGTCTGTGTCACCATATACATATATATAGTGAAGTGTGTGTGTGTAATTTTTTTAAAAAGCAAAACCTCTCTAGAGTGGAGGTTGGCAGAGTTATTTAGCAGAAGTCCAAGTAGTAAATATTCTAGGCGTCATAGGCCATTTGGTCTCTGTTAGAACTGTTCAGCTCTACCCAAAGTACAAAGCAGCCATATACAATTCATAAATGAAAAAATGTGGTTGTGTTCCAATACAACTTTATTATGGATGCTGGTTTCAATTTAATAATTCAATACAAATTTTATTCTTAATAGTTTTCATGTGTCACAAAATGTTAGTTTTCTTTAGATTTTTTAAATCACTTAAAAATGTAAAAACCATTCTCAGCTGATAGACCAAACAGAAACAAGCAGAGGGGCTGATTTGGCCCAAGTGAGTCATAGTTTGCCAACTCTTGCTCCTTAAGCAGCTAAGGTTTTCAGACCAGTGCACTAGCTTATGCGATAGTTAACTGTCATTCTCTGTATTATTTGGGGAAAATTCTTGTGTCGGAAACAAGAATTTTCAGTACCTGTGAGAGAAGGTAGTTCTTAATGGTCAGGAAAGCACAATTAGATAAATGTCTTCCATATATCTAGTTTAATGTAAATCTAATGTTGAAACATTTGTTTTTTTAAATTCCTTTTAAGCCTTTTCAAGAGTGGGCAATGGAGCTGCGTGCAGTGGTGCATTCCTGTAGTCCTAGCTGCTTGGGAGGCTGAGGTGGGAAGATCGCTTGAGGCCAGGAGCTGGAGTTCAGCCCGGGCAACATAGCAAGACCACAGTCTCTTAAGAAAAGGGTTAGGCATGGTAGCTCACACCTATAATCCCAGCACTTTGGGAGGCCAAGGTAGGCTTATCACTTGAGGTTAGGAGTTTGAAACCAGACTGGCCAATATGGTGAAATCCTGCCTCTACTAAAAATATAAAATTTAGCCAGGCGTGGTGGCGCATGCCCATAGTCCCAGCTACTTGGGAGGCTGAGGCATGACAATCGCTTGAACCCAGGGAGCAGAGGCATAGTGAGCTGAGATCACGCCATTGCACTCCAGCCTGGGTGATGGAGCGAGACTCCATCTCAAAAAAGAAAAAAAAAATGGGTAATAGAGGTGGAAACTGGAATGTTTAAGCTGTACTTAATAAGTCTTGGAGTATATCATTTGAGATGGAATTAGATGAGAAATAGAGAAACAGTCTTTTTTACTGTCTAAAGTAATAATAGCTGGGTGTTTAGCCACTTTTTTTTCCCTTTTAAATTGATTTATCAAGATGAATAAATAGCTGCTATCTTGAAATATTCTAAGGGCAAGGGCCAGATAGACTGTGCCAGGTCAGTATGTTAATCATGTTATTACATGTTTTAAGAAGATAAGCAAATTCTTGAAATTCACAGAAGAGGAATTTATTGTACAAAAGAATATAGTTTCTTAAATTTCATGGAATGATCTTTCTGATTGTTGTCATAAGAGGAATACACTTCTGTTCCCTTTGGTTCATCAGTAGAGGGTGATCATATAATTATTAATAATTGCATCAGGGCAGTAGGCATGAACCAAGATTGTCTTGGGCAGAGCAGGACATGTAGTGATCTTACACACCAGTCACATATAGTGCTTTTTACATAAAGGGTGGATCAGTGTTTTAACTTTCTAGATGAAAAAAAGACATCCATTAATGTCATGACATGAAGTAGAACATAATGAAATGAGCATTTTCAAAGAAAAAAGGGTGATAAACCTTAGTATGATAAATATGACTGAAATGAAGTTTATTTTTACACCCCTCAGGGTAGAAATGCCCTGTGGTATCAATATTTTTGAAAATATATTTCATATCTGTGTGTGTACATGTACTTTTAAAAATTCATTATTTGGAAATAGTGAATGCACATGATAGACAAATCAAACAGTAGAAAAGGGTATGTAGAAAAAATACATTTTCCCACTTCCAGCCCCAGAGGCAATAGCTGTTACCAGTTTCTTGTGCATCCTGTGTGAGTTACTTTAGGTATACTTATGTAATAATACATACCTACACCCATGCACATGTGTGCACACACACACACACCCCTTTCCCCTACCTCCTTTTTAAAGTGACCACAAGTGGTAACTTGCTGTAAACACTCCTGTACCTTGGTTTTTTTTTAACTTTAGATATCTTGGATTTTCCCCACTGTTTTTACAATAAACCTGTTCAGTAATTTCTTTATTTACAAATGAAGAAAGTCAGGCTCAGAGTTTAAAGTCACTTGCTTTAAGATAACATATATTAAATATTTAGGCCGGGAGTGATGGCTCACACCTGTAATCCTAGCACTTTGTTAGGCTGAGTTGGATGGATCCCTTGAGGTCAGGAGTTTGAGATCAGCCTGGCCAACATGATGAAACCTTGTGGCTACTAAAAATGCAAAGATTAGCCGAGCGTGGTGGCCATGTGCCTCTAATCCCACCTACTTGGGAGGCTGAGGCAGGAGAATCGCTTAAACTCGGAAGATGCAGGTTGCATTGAGCTGAGATGGTGCCACTGCACTCCATCCTGGGTGGCAGAGCAAGACTCTGTCTCAAATTAGCTAAGCAGGTACTTAGTAAATGTTAGTTTCCATCATGTTCTCTTGCCCAAATATGTCCTTAATGCTTAATAAGTTTGGAGGAAGAAAATAGGACAGTATACTTAAATGCCCACATAATATGATACAGTCAGTGACTACCTTGACAGTTCAGTTATGGGAGAAATCAAGTGGTTTGGTTGGGGAAAACTTCATGGAAGAATGTAGAGAGATTAGGTAAGAATTTAAACAGGCCGGGCGCGGTGGCTCACGCCTGTAATCCCAGCACTTTGGGGGGCCAAGGCGGGTGGATCACGAGGTCAAGAGATTGAGACCATCCTGGTCAACATGGTGAAACCCCGTCTCTACTAAAAATACAAAAAATCAGCTGAGCATAGTGGCACGTGCCTGTAATCCCAGCTACTCAGGAGGCTGAGGCAGGAGAATTGCCTGAACCCAGGAGGCGGAGGTTGCAGTGAGCCGAGATCGCACCATTGCACTCCAGCCTGGGTAACAAGAGCAAAACTCCGTCTCAAAAAAAAAAAAAAAAAAAAGAATTTAAACAGAAGGCCAAAAAGGAGGACATCTAAGAAGGGAAGAGGGGATAGCATTAGCAAGAAAGTCCTAACTGAAACCAAAGAGGGAGAGACGTTGGTAAGCCAAGGGAGCCTAATAAGCAATGGAGAGCATGAGTTCATGTGGTCTTTAATGAGTGGCTTCTTTCACTTACTTAGCACAGTGTACTCAAGGGTCGTCTGTGTTGTGTCATGCATCAGTACTTAATTCCTTTTTGTGGCGGAATAGTAAATGTTTCATTGTGGAGATACGCCACATTTTATTTATCCAAATGGTGGACATTTGGTTGTCTTCGCCTTTGGCTGTTAAAAATAGTGTTGCTGTGAACATTCATGCGCAAGTTTTTGCATGAGTTTATTTTATTTTATTTTATTTTATTTTATAGTGAACCTGGGAGTGGTTTTGCTAGGTCAAATGATAATGAATGTGTTTAACATTTTGAGGGGCTGCAAAACTGTTTTCCTAAGTGACTGCATTATTTTGTATTCCTGTTTAGCCAGTTCCCATCTTGCTGTTATCCATGCGTTTTTATCGTAGTTAGCCTAGTGAGTGTGAAGTGTTGTTTGGTTGTGTCTTTGCTTTTCTTTTTTTAAATTTTTTAATGTTTTTAAAATTTTAACCTTTAAGTTCTGGGATACATGTGCAGAATGTGTAGGTTTGTTACATAGGTATACATGTGCTGTGGTGGTTTGCTGCACCTGTCAACCCATCATCTAGGTTTTGAGCCCTGCATGCATTAGGTATTGGTCCTAATACCCTCCCTTCCCTTGCGCCTCACCTCCCGACAGGCATGTGACGTTCCCCTCCCTGTGTCCATGTGTTCTCATTGTTCATCTCCCACTTATGAGTGAGAACATGTAGTGTTTGGTTTTCTGTTTCTGTGTTGGTTTGTAGAGGAAGATGGTTTCCAGCTCCATCCATGTCCCTGCAAAGGACATGAACTTATTTTTTACGGCTGCATAGTATTCCATAGTAGATATGTGCCACATATTCTTTATTCAGTCTATCATTGATGGGCATTTGGGTTGATTCCAAGTCTTTGCTTGTAAATAGTGCTGCAATAACATAGATGTGCATGTGTCTTTATAGGAGAATGATTTATAATCCTTTAGGTATATACCCAGTAATGGGATTGCTGGGTCAAACGGTATTTCTGGTTCTAGATCCTTGAGGAATCACCACACTGTCTTCTACAATGGTGTGTCTTCAATTTTCATTTCTTAAAAATGACATTCAGAATTGTATTTTGCTAATAGCAAATGATGTCAAATGTCTTTTTCTTGTGATTATTGGGTATCTTCATTGAATCAAAATTGGCATATTTTCATTGGAAAAATGTCTGTTTTAGATACTTTGCCTGTTTTATTAGTAAAATTTGGACTATCGTTGGCAGAATTTTGAAAGTTCTTATTTATCTATCTAATCTAGATGAGGTTTCACTATATTGCCCAGGCCGGCAATTGAACTCCTTTGGCCTCAAGTGATTCTCCTGCCTCAGCCTCCCAAAATGCTGGGATTACATGTGTGAGCCACTGTGCCTGGCCGGTAACAATTTTTTTTTTTTTTTTTTTGAGACGGAGTTTCACTCATGTTACCCAGGGTGGAGGGCAATGGTGCGATCTCGGCTCACCGCAACCTCTGCCTCCTGGGTTCAGGCAGTTCCGCTGCCTCAGCCTCCTGAGTAGCTGGGATTATAGGCACGCACCACCATGCCCAGCTAATTTTTTGTATTTTTAGTAGAGACGGGGTTTCACCATGTTGACCAGGATGGTCTCGATCTCCTGGCCTCGTGATCCACCCGCCTCGGCCTCCCACAGTGCTGGGATTACAGGCTTGAGCCACCGCCCCCGGTCAACAATTATTTTTATTCCAGAGAAACGTTCTTTATCAGATATATGATTGATTTACAAGTACTTTCTACCCAGTCTGTGGGTTGTCTTTTTTATTTTCTTGATAGTATTGCTTGCAGCACAAAAGTTTGTGGTTTTGCTAGGCACGATGGCTCACACCTGTAATCCCAGCTCTTTGGGAGGCTGAGGTAGGTAGATCACAAGGTCCAGAGATTGAGACCATCCTAACTAAGTCGGTGAAACCGTGTATTTTTAGTCTTTACTAAAAATACAAAGAATTAGCAGGGCGTGGTGGCACATGCCTGTAGTCTCAGCTACTCGAGAGGCTGAGGCTGGAGAATCACTTGAACCTGAAAGATGGAGGTTGCAGTGAGCCGAGATCGTGCTTCTACACTCCAGCCTTGGTGACAGAGCGAGACTTCGTCTCAGAAAAAAAAAATAAGTTTGTGGTTTAAATGAAGTCCAGCTTACCTGTTTTTTCTTTTGTTGCATGTGCTTTTGGAATTGTATTTAAGAAACCATTATCTAACCAAAGGTCTACTTTTTTTTTTTTTTTTTTTTTTTTTTTTTTTTGACAGGGTCTTGCTCAGTCACCAGAGCAGTGGTGCAATCCTAGCTCACTGCAGCCTGGAACTCCTAGGCTCAGGTGACTCTCTTGCCTCAGCCAAGTAGCTGGGACTACTGGCATGCACCAACACATCTGGCACACCTGGTTGTTGTTTTGTTTTTCTTGTTTTTTTTTTGGAGGCAGGGTCTCCTCTTTCTGTCACCCAGATTGGAGCTGTGGCATGATCATGGCTCACTGCAGCCTCAGGCTCAAGCAATCCTCCCACCTTAGCTTCTCCAGTAGCAGGGACTACAGACGTGCGCCAGCACATCCAGCTAATTGGTTTTTTTGTTTGTTTGTTTGTTTTTTGGAGGGACAGGGTTTTGCCATGTTGCCCAGGTTGGTCTTGAATTCCTGGGCCCAAGCAGTCTGCCTGCCCCGGTCTCCCAAAGTGCTGGGATTACAGGCGTGAGCCACCACCATGCCCAGCCTATTCCTATGTTTTCTTCTAAGAGTTTTATACTTTTAGTTTTTCTATTTGGATCAGTAATCATTTTGAGTTAATTTTTGTGTGTGGTATGAGAAAGGGGTTCAATTTCTTTTTTTGTTTTGTTTTGCTTGTGGCTATCCTTTTGTTTCCAACACTATTTGGTAAAAAGACTATTCTGACTCCATTGAGCTGATTTGGCATTCTTGTCGGAAATCAATTGACCCATAAATGTAAGAGTTTATTTCTGGGCTCTTAATTCAGTTCCGTTGGTCTTTGTTATCTGTTCTTTTGCTGGTACTACAATGTCTTAATTTTTGTGGCTTCATAGTAAGTTTTGAAATTGAGAAGGAAGTACTCTGGCTTTGTTTTTGTTTTTTTTAAAGATTGTTTGCCTATTCTGTGTTTCGTGTATTTCCATGTGAATTTTAGGATCAGCTTGTCAATTTGTTTCTTTTTTCTTTTTTTTTTTTAACAGTCCATCTGGGGTTTTTACAGGGATTGTGTTGAATCTATAGACCAGTTTGAGAAATATGAAATATCCCCATGTTAATTTTAGGCTGGGTACAGTGGCCCATGCCTAATATATTCTCAGCACTTTGAGAGGCCAAGGTGGAAAGATCACTTGAGGCCAGGAGTTTGAGACCGGCCTGATTAGCAAAGTGAGATCCTCTTCTCTATAAAAAGTAAAATAAGCCAGCCATGGTGGTGCACGTCTGTAGTCCCAGCCAGTCAAGAGGCTGAGGTGGATCAGTTGAGCCCAGGAGTTCGAGGCTGCAGTGATTGCACCACTGCACTTCAGCCAGGGTGACAGAGACCCTGTCTCTGAAAACTAAAAAAAATTTAAAATTTCAGATCTGTTCAGCTTGGATATTTTGTCCCTTCCAAATCCTGTGTTGAAATGTGATCCCCAGTGTTGGAGGTGAGGCCTGGTGGAGGGTGTTTGGGTCACAGGGAGGAATCCTTCAGGTATGCCTTGGTGCTGCTCTCACAGTAATGAGTTCTCACTCACTTTGTTCATGCAGGTCTCATTATTTAAACAATGTCTGGGACCTCCCCGTGCTCTCATACTCCCTCTGTCATGTCACATGCCTCTCTCCCTTCATCTTCTGCCATGAGTAGAAGCTTCCTGAGACCTCACCAGAAGCAGATACTGGCCCTATGCTTCTTCTACAGCCTGCAGAACCATGAGCTATTAACCTCTTTTCTTTATAAATGACCTGGCCTCAGACATTCCTTTACAGCAACACAAAATGGTCTAATACATGATTCATGAACATTAAATGTCTTTTCAGTTATTTATATTTCCCTTAATTTATTTCAATGATAAGTTTTTAGTGTGTACATACATTACTTTTGCTAAATTTATTTCTATGTATTTTATTTGGATACTGTTATAAATTAAATTTTTTTAAATTTCATTTGCTGATGACTCCCTGGTAGTATATAGATATGGTTGGTTTTTGTATATTGATTTTGTATCTGACAGGCTTGTTCAGCTTGTTTATTGGTTCTAAGAGCTTTTTAGTAGATTTGAGTTTTCTCTGTATAAGATCATGTCATCTGCAAATACAGGTCATGTTACTTCTTCTCCAGTCTGAATACTTTTTATTTCTCTTTTACCTTTTTTTGAGACGGGATCTCCCTTTGTCATCCAGGCTGGAGTGTAGTAGTGTGATCTCGGCTCACTGTAGCCTTGACCTTCTGAGCTCAAGAGATCCTCCCACCTCAGCCTCCCTAGTAGCTGGGACTTACAGGCGTGTGCCACCACACCCAGCAAATTTTTTGTTTTTTTGTAGAATAGGGGTCATGTTGTACAGACTAGTCTCGAACTCCTAGGGTCAAGCCATCCTCCCACCTTGGCCTCCCAGAGTGCTAGGATTATAGGCATGAGCCACCATGCCCAGCCTTATTTCTTTTTCTTGTTGTAATTGACCTGGCTAGAACTTTCAGTAAAATATGGAATAGAAGTAGTTAGGGTATCAAGCTCTTTTGCTGTGAAAAACAATTAAAATAGTAGTGAGGGTGGACATACCTGTCTTGTTCCTTATCTTAGGAGGAAAGCATTTAGTCGTCACCATTAAGTGATGATGTTGGCTGTGGGTTTATCAATAGTGTCTTTTTTTTTTTTTTTTATTTCTGAGACGAAGTCTCACTCTGTCTCCCAGGCTGGAGTGCAGTGGCATGATCTCAGCTCGCTGCAACCTCTGCTTCCCAGATTCAAGCAATTCTGCCTCAGCCTCCCAAGTAGCTGGGACTACAGGTGCGCTCCACCATACCTGGCTAATTTTTATATTTTAAGTAGAGATGGGGTTTCACCATATTGGCCAGGCTGGTCTTGAACTCCTGACCTTGTGATCCACCCGCCTTGGCCTCCCAAAGTGCTGGGATTGCAGGCATGAGCCACTGCACCTGGCCCGTAGTGTCTTTTTAAGAGCCAAGCACTTTAATTTTGATGAAGCCCAGTTTATCAATTTTTTTCTTGTGTGATTTAATTTTTTAAATTTCATTAGTGCATCTTGATATGTTAATTTTCATATTGTTTCATTTCATTATAATACCTTCGTTAGTTATATGGGATTTTACTGTGTTAATTTTAACCTTTAAAGTGAAAAGACTGTTGATTATTGGAAAGCAATTTTTATGTTCTGAGAAAACTTTGCCTACCCAAAGATTACAAAGATTTTTCGTGTGTGTGTGTGTGTGTGTGCACGTGCGTGTGTGTGTGTGTTTAGAAGTTTTATAGTTTTAGCTTTTAAATTTAGGTCTCTTCATTTCTGTTGACAAATCAGTCTTTAAATGCATATGGGAGAGTTGGAGGGCAGAGGTATTTATCCCTCTCGTTTCTTGGTAATGAGTAAATTGGTGAAAATAACTACATGTACCCCTGTAGTCTTGCTTTGTACTGGTTTTGCATTTGATAGTCTGCCAGTGCTCTCAGAAAATCCAGGTGGTGGCTTTTCAGGGATACCACCCAGTGACCATCTATGGTGGTCATATGTTATTTGTTCACCTAAAATCCCCCTGGAGTACCAGTGCTCCTCATTTTATAATAATTCGTTTCATCCATGTGGTTCAAGTGGGTCTTCTTTTACTCTCCAGTGGTGATACATGACCCAACCCAGCCCATCAGAATGCTTTATCATGGTTGAGCGCGATGGATCACCTGAGGTCAGGAGTTTGAGACCAGTCTGGCCAAAATGGTAAAAACCCCATCTCTACTAAAAATGGAAAAATGAGTTGGGTATAAGTCACACATGCCCGTAGTCCCAGTTACTCAGGAGGCTGAGGCAGGAGAATTGCTTGAACCTAGGAGGCAGTTCAGTGAGCCAGAATCATGCTACTGCACTCCAGCCCGGGCAGCAGAGAGAGACTCAGTCCTAAAAAAAAAAAAAAAAGATTTATTCTTCTACCCACAGTGATTGGTTCAGAGAGGGCATTTGACATAATCTGAACTGATGAGACATATAGCAAAAATATTCAGAAGGGATGTTTTTAAAGGTTACCTCTTTTCCCGAGGTATCTTATCTTTTCCAAGCTATCCTGTGTGGAGAGCTGGTCTCAAATTGAAGTCAACCCAAAATTGAGGGGTTAGTGAGAAAAGTCTTAATGACACTGTCTGTCCCTTCAGGTCCATCCTTGGCCTGAAGCCCTCTCGTGGCCTTTTGATTATGTGGGCCAATCAGATTATCTTTTGGCCCAGGCTCTTTTTAGTTAGGTATCTGCATTGTAACAGAAAAAGTCCTAACTAGTAAGCTATTAGTCTTCCTGAATAAATTTTTAATATGTTGGAGTTACAAATATGTTAGGCTCTGTTTTATTAATAGACCGTAAAAGGACAATAACTTTTGTATGTGCTATTGGAAGCAGCAGCTCCTTGTGGCTTTCACAAAAGCTACAAAATTCCGTTAAATACCTAGGATCATTATACTACTTTTGTGGAAAATTGAATTTAAGTCCTAACGTTACATGAGAATTCACTGAGAAGCATGTCTTTAAATGTCTCCTTTTAATGAAAATATAGATTAATTATTTATTTGACCAACTTGTTGGTATTTTATGGGAGAATTCAGTGCGTTCAGAAGGCAGATTATGAAGGCAGATCGTCCACTGACAGGTTAGGATTCTCAAGTGTAATTTTTATTACTTCAGAGTTGTAATTATTTTTGTGAGACAGTATCTTTTAATTAAAATGAGAAATATTTTTCAACTTAAAGATTCAGCTCATTCCAGGGATGTGTTCAATACAGAAATATAAAGTTCATTATGTAGTGGTGAAATTAAAACATATTGAAAGCAATCTTTGGGTTTAAATAGGTAGATCTCAAAAGTGTCTTTTTCCTTCTTACTTGGTTAACTAAGGGATACAAATATGTAACCTTCTCTAGGAAACACTTCCACCATTCTTACTAGTTTTTAATTTTTTAATTTTATTAAATTAGTGCATCTTGATATGTTAATTTTCATATTGTTTCATTTCATTATAATACCTTCATTAGTTGTTATATGGGATTTACTATGTTGATTTTAACCTTTAAAGTGAGAAGACTGTTGATTCTTGGAAAGCAAAAATGTAGCTTTAGATTTTTGTGACAGCTGTTATTAATACACAGTTAAGCAGTCATTATTTCTTGGGAAGAGTTAGCACTTGTTCCTTAAAAATAATTATATGCATAGAAATAGTGCTTTAGGGCTTAAACACACTTACATAGTTTATTTCCTCCAAGGTTGAGTGCGGTAAGGTATGGGATGTAGGATAACATTAGCTGTGTTTTCCAGATGAGGAAACCGAGGACTGAACTGGAATTTGCTTGCTGTTCAGATTTTTCGAGTTCCTTGTGTGGTTTCTTATATCATACTGTTAAGTGTACTTTGAAAGCTTTGAAAAGCAGTGTTGACCCTTTCTTAAAACAGATTTCAGGGGAGACAGACATTTAAAACAGTAGTCTTCTCTCCCTGTCTGGAGTATGGTTTGGAAGTCATTGCTTTGTAGTAAGGCATTGTTCTCCTAGTACGTTGCCAAGGACCAACAGTTGTTAAATCACCAAGCTAAGATTTTCTTCTAAATTTGTATCGCATTCTGACTTTGCTTTCTCCCTTCTGTCTCCCATTAATGCCCAGTAAAACCACCCTGGACCTCATGTACCTAAAGCCTTTCCTGAAATGTGTCTCTCTTTTCATACCAGCTCCAATGGGAGCTCCTATTGGATTTGTTTCTGGGCCCTGACAGATTAGCAGGGAAAGAAAGTGCTGTCGAAAAGTGAGAGGGGAGTTCAGAGGTTAGAGGGGAATCAGAAAATTAATGTTGTGATTGTCAAGAATGTTTCCAGAAGGCAGGGTTCATCAGTCCTTGACAAAAAGGCTGATGAAGAAAATGGGGTTGAGTGCAGTGGCTCACCCCTGTAATCCTAGCATTTTGGGAAACTCAGGTTGGAGGATCACTTAACTGCGGGATTTTGAGGTTGCAGTGAGTTTTGATCATGACACTGCACTCCGGCGTGGGTGACAGAGCTAGACTCTAGCTTTAAAGAAAAAGAAAAGAGAATAAGAAATGCTGCCGGCATGGTGGTACATGCCTGTAATCCCAGCACTTTGGGAGGCTGAGGCAGGTGGATCACGAGATCAGGAGTTCAAGACCAGCCTGGCCAACATGGTGAAACCCCCTCTCTATTTTAAAAAAAAAAAAAAAAAAAAGAAATGCCATTTAATTTTGAGCCTGGTAGGTCTTTGGTGACCTTTGAGACCAGTTTACGGTGGAATGTTGAGGTAGAGTAGGACTGAATCCCATGTAGAGGGGTTTGTGTGTATGTAGGAGAAGCAGCAGGAAGTTGGCACTGAAGGCAGGAGGAAGCTGGCCAGCAGCCGGGAGGGGTGGAGGTGTTCAGGAGTACGTTTTAGAGTCTGGTTGGGTTGTTGTTTTGTTTTTTTTTTCTCTTTCTGCATGGGAAAGTTTGAACTTTTTGTAATCAGGTGTTCTATTCATTGATAAAGTAAGAGAGGAATTAGATAAAGACCACATGCTTATCTTGAAAAGAAGCGCACATTTTTGTGAAATGAAGAGGAAGAGAGAAGTGAAAATAGAAATTGTCATGTAGGGAGAATTGAAGTTGAGGGAGCAAATGATACTAAGACAACTGAGAATGCTTGTAAAGATCACATTCAGTACTTTAAGATGTCATTTTCTAAAACATACACTCTTGGGTTGCCTGTCAGACTGGAGCTGTATGCCTGTCAAGTCACATTACACTGAATTTATTTAGGAAATGGTTTGACACATAGGAGTTTGACTTCTCCTGGCGCTTGTGAAGGACTCGTCTCTTGGTGTGGTGTGAGCCCAGTGACAGGCTTGTGGTTTTGAAGCTGTCTGTGGACAACTCCAAGACCTGTTGTGCTCTGCTGCTTTATGAACCTTCTGTGCTTATGGAAACGGTTCCCAGTGTATACTCCTCAGGAATGAGTCTTGAGTGACAGAAGTGCCACTAGGCTATAAGATGGTGGCAGTGACTTAGCTAGTCGTTTTGAGTCGGAGTCTCACTCTGTCGCCCAGCCTGGAGTACAGTGGCGCCATCTCGGCTCACTGCAACCTCTGCCTCCCAGGTTCAAGCAATTCTCCTGCCTCCACCCTCCCAAGTAGCTGGGACTACAGGCGTGCGCCACCACACCCGGGTAATTTTTGTATTTTTATTAGAGATGGGGTTTCACCATATTGGCTGGCTGACCTTAGTAGTCTTTCTTAAGAGGCTGGGAGCTTGAGGACAGTTGAGAGGTACTGGGCAAGCTAAACCTCGGACCCTTTCCCTGCAAAGCTCTGTGGCAAATACCACTCGGGGCTGTAGAAGCTGTTACCTACGGTGTAAATTCTGGATTTCAATGCAGAGAGCTTACATAGGGCTAGTAATTTATTTTGTCTTGCAAGGACATTGGAAAAAAGTCATCATTTACTGTTTTCAGCATTTCATAAAAGGGAGGATACTTTTTAATCACAAAATGTGAAGAACTTTATTATTATTAGTATTATTATTTGAGATGGAGTCTGGCTGTGTTGTCCAGGCAGGAGTGCAATGGCATGATCTCGGCTCACTGAAACCTCTGCCTCCTGGGTTCAAGCGTTTCTCCTGCCTCAGCTTCCCGAGTAGCTAGGATTACAGGCATGCAGTACCACGCCCAGCTAACTTTTGTGTTTTTCGTAGAGACAGGGTTTCGCCACGTTGACCAGGCCGGTCTCCAACTCCTGACCTCAGACGATCCACCCCCACCCCCCTCCCTGCCCCTTGGCCTCTCCAAGTGTTGGGATTACAGGTGTGAGCCACAGAGCCTGGCCAGGAACTTCATGAGAATGAAAGACAAACCTTTCTATTGAATAAATTAAAATGTATGGAAAAAATGTAATGCTTTCCCCTTATTCTTACCGCTCGTGTGAGAACCACTGACCTGCAGCACTGAAGCTCTTCATTTTGGGAAATTTGTCCTAAATACTTGTCCTCCCTCCTCCCCACTTTCTCACAAGTAGAAGAAAGGGAGCTTGAAAGCTGGCATACTCTGCTTACATGTGAGAGGGAGGAGGATTGCTATAGGAGATTTTTACACTGGGCCCATTTTTAAGCCACCCTCACTTGAGCTTGTATTCGCTCCGCTGTACCCATCCTCTGGCAGTTTACCTCATGTTAAATATCTCAGATTTTAATCATTTGTTGTTGGATACCCCCCACCCCCCAATTTATAAATGCTGATAGTTGTATGAGAGAAGGCGTTATTTTTACCATTTTTGTGTATCTTACTAGAATTTTACCATAGGCATTAAATGGAACTGATTCCTAGTCTAAACTTAGTACCAGTCACCTCACTAAACACTCTTGGCCAGACAGTATCTAGTGCCGTCTCTAGCTCAGCCTGCCTTTGCCTGAGACCAGACCCTTCTACTCTGCTACGGAAGCTGGTGGAGAGGAAGTGATGTTTAATCCTTCACCTACTTTTCATCTTCCCAGGGAGTAATGTGCCTGCAGCTGTCCTTTCACTCTGGTTAAACTCTTGCTTTCTTCTCCTCCTTAAGGGCGGTATGAGGCGTGGAAATTTTCCTCCGTCTCCAGTGCCTCTCCTCCTCACTCTCCACCTGAGCACAGGCCTCGTCTCCACATTACCTGCTCCCACCCTTGTGACTTTGATATCCACATAGATGACCCGTGTCTACCTGCTTACCCGGTTCTTCATCCAGAAACATTAGCCCAAATGAAGCTTGACTCACTTGAGCAACAGTTGGCCATGCCATAGCAGAGGATTGGCCTTTGTAATACAGAGATTAGAGTCCAGCCTTTGCAGTTAGTAGCTGAATGACCATAGGTTAAGGTTAATTACTTAAAGTCTCTGGGCCTCAGTTTCCTCTAATGCAAAATAGGGATGTCTCCAATATGGTAATCTGACGAATCTGCTGTGGCTTTGCTGTGCCCAGTTCATTGAGGGTGAACTGTCCTCCCTGATTTTTAAGGACCTTAATGATTTGGCCTCAACCTGTCTGTCTGTCCAGCAGGCAGAATTCTTTGGTACCAAGCAAAACTTGAACAAATAATAAGTCTGAGTAGGTATTTCTCTTGGTTTATTGCATTATTATAAAGCACATTAGGATTTATTTTATTTTGTGCTCTCGCTGTTTCATGCCTAACAGTCCCAACTGCGGGAACCACTGAAATGTTGATTGACTTTGTTTTGAAGAAGCAGTTCAGAAACGTGTCCTGTGTGCAGGTTTTGCACACAGCAGATGCATAAGGATGTCTCAAAGTGAGGGGTGGCTCTTCTGACATTGCTAAAGAAAGTCATTTTGCTGTACCAGACTGAAATTCAGAGCTCAGCCCTCCGCTGCTAGCTTGCTCTCACAGCTGTCTGCCCCTTGGTTTCTGGATGCTTTCACCTTGGCTGGATGAAGATGAACATTCTCACCCGATCGGGTTTCTGTGGGGTGGAGACTCTGCTGCTGCTACTGTTCCTTTAATACTGGTGACTGGACCTCACTAAGTGAGCTGGTTTCGCTAGACAAATCGTTAGCGCTCTGGTTGTATCTTTTTAGCAATGTTTTGGCTGGTGTGCTTCCTTGTGGCTTTGTGTGCCGCTCAGCATTAATGTAGGCACACGTTAACAAAACACTAAAATGACCAAACATCAGCAATGACTTCAGTTAACAAAATTCTGGAAGAGGCACACTTAGTAGTCAGAAATGGACTGTATTAAAGCGGCTGTCCTGTGAGTTCATCTTGATACTCACCTTACCTCGTGCTGATGTGGTGTTGAATGTGCCTTGCGTCTAAAGCTGTGGGCCCTGCCTCTGAGAAGCACAACCCAACCAAGCTATCATGTGAACTGACTAAAAGTATTCATTTTGCTTAAATGTGTTTCTTTCCCATATACTTACCCCTTTATTTGCTATAAGCCATAAACATTGAAATGGTGTTAAAGTCACATTTTATTTATTTGTAAATGACGACTTCACCAAATGCTACATGGCCACGTGTAGAATGATGCTTGGGATGTCTGTTTAACAATACCGCCGAGAGACATGGCACCGCCGGGAGACATGGCACCGCCGGGAGACATGGCACCGCCTGGAGACAGGGCAGACCAGAAAGAGACAGTTTGCTTTCCCTTCTGCTCCTTAAGGATAGAATGTAGACATCTTATTTGTGTGTGAGTTGATGCCTTCAGAGGATCTGTGGTTTATTGATAACTCTTTAGGATGGTTGCTATGAAGTAGTTATGATCTTCCCAGAGACAATTTTGTTTCCATTGCCAGCGCTCTTGCCCAGGTTTTTAGGCCTCCTTAGCCCCTTTTTATTAGGCTCTCTGCTTCAGTTATTGTAAGTAGCTTCTTGTTTCTGAATTGTTTGATGTGTTCGGTGTTTGGGGTTACTTATTTCTGAAGACAATGACTGTTTTTTTGTTACCTCACTCCTGATAGGGAAGGGGGAGGGGCAGTGCTGGGAGGAGAAGGGCGGGCCTGTGGCAAGGGCTCTACTCCCAGGCCTGTGCCCATGGACCTAGGTGAAGACAGGCACTCCTGCCTTCGCGCCCAAATGTTGCATTTCCCAAGACCACCCTGACCCACCATGCCCCCATTCTGTGCCTAGAAAAACCCCAAGACCCTAGCAGGCTGGACATGAGGGGAACACACCGGTGTAGGTGGAGTGACAGAGTTTGGCTGGGACAGTCAGAGAAGAGTTGGGCCACTAAGCGGCCAGACTCCAGGGGAAAACCTATTTCCCTTCTGGCTGCCCCATCTGCTGAGAGTTACTTCCACTCCTTAAACCTTGCACTCATTCTCCAGGTCCACGAGTAATCCGATTCTTCAGATACACCAAGGCAAGAACCCCAGATACAGAAAGCCCCCTGTCCTTGCAATAAGGCAGGGCTCTAATTGTGCTGGTTAACACAAGTGGCCTACGGACGGCTAAACTGTACGAGCACCCTGTAACACATACACTGGAGCTTCAGCTGGAAATATTCACCCCTAGACACTGCCATGGGGTGGGAGCCTCACCCTGCCTGTCTGTATGTTCCCCTAGAGGTTTGAGCAGCCAGGCACTGAATCAGTGAGACACACCCTCCTTGCGTGCCCTGCAAGGTGGACAAGGGAACCTTTCCCATTTGACTCCTAGAGACAGTGCAAAGCTATTAAAATCTGAATCGCTTAGTAGGCATTTAAGGTCCTCTCTGATCTGGTCTCATTTGGTCTTAAGGATAGAATGTGAAGGTGAGCTCCATCTTCACCTTCATTTCTGCAGGAGAAACACATTGCTGTACTAGAAGTTCTCCATTTTGGTCACCCCTTCCCCTGAAAAAAATCTGGTAAGCTCTGTAAGCATAACGTAGCTATCATTTCATATCATATTTCTCAGTTTTATATAGAATACATTTCTGTGTTCCATTTCTTTAAAAATTTTTTTTTAGTTTGTATTGTACTATATATGGTACAACATGCAATGAGCTGACATATAGCTGTTCCTGAACTATATGTGGTGAATCTGTAATATTCAGCTAATATGTTAGGCTTGATTTCTGGGAACCAAGTAGATGATCATTTGGAAAAATATACCACCATTGTGCATGGCAGAGGAACTTGAATTGGTAAAGAGTTGTGTCATATGGTTATGGGTTATAAGGTACTATCGTTTTCCTTTCCATCTTATCTTTCTTATCTACTTATCAATTATTTATTTTTTTGAGACAGAGTCTTGTACTGTTACCCAGGCTGGCATGTAGTAACACCATCACGGCTTACTGCAGCCTCAAACTCCTGGGCTCAGGCGACTCTCCCACCTCTGCCTTCCAAGTAGCCGGGGCTACAGGCACATACCACCACACTCAGCTAATTTTTAAATTTTATGTAGAGACACAGTCTCCCTATGTTGCCCAGGCTGGCCTTGAACTTGTGACCTCAAGCAATCCTCCCACCTTGGCCTCCCAAGAGTTTTAATTTTTATGGAAATTTACACTAATATAGTTTAAAGACTTTAATATTTCTTTTTTTGTTTAAAAACAAAAACAAAACTGTCCCTAGCATTTTGCTCTCTAGTGGCAACTACTTGTACCTTCTTGAGCCACTCACTTTGTTGTTTCTCTCCTGTTTTTAGGTATGTACTCATATTACTTTATGTTTCAATTTTTGCCAGTAACTCTTGATTCATGACAATGGATGATGACAATTTAGTTCTTTCCTCTCCAGTCGCACTCTTCCTTTATCCTGTTTTGCTTAGATCAGTGTTGATAAAATATTCACTGTTTATATTACATGAGCATTATTCACATGTAGCAAACTGTAGTTACTTTTCCTTCCCTGCTTGACTGCCCCCCTCCCCGAGTTAATTCTCCTCTCTCACCTTTTCTCCTCTTAATTCTCCCTTCTTCCGTGTTCCCTACCTACTTCATCTATATACTTGTCACAAATTCACCCCCAAATGCCCTCACAAAAACATCCTCAGAAGACATTCAGATGCATTGGGTTTTATATGAATTTTATCTTTTTTGAAGAATCTCTCCCCGAGCTATCTGACCTGTTCTGGTTTGAACAGACCACCTCCTAATTCTGTCATAGCTGTCATACTGATTCTCTTGTCGTTGTCTTTTGGGGGAATTTTCTTTACTATTCTACATTGATGGAGTTTTGTTTCCTGTCTTTTTCTTGTTTATACCCTTGTTTTGCAGAGTACATCCCTCAGTCACTTCCTGAAAAAGGATTCTTGGGAGATAATTTTTTAGAGACCTCAAGTGTCTGAAAAAATCCCTATTCTTCCTTAGCACTTGACTGATAGTTTTTCTGGTGTGGAATTTGTATTGGAAATCATTTTGAAGATACTGCTTCAATTCCAGCTTACTCCCACTGTTGCTGTTGAAATCGAAAGCCGGCTGATTTGGGTTTCTTACACATTACTTCTTCCTCTTTCTCCCTGGAAACTTGACATGCCACCTTGTGTAGGTCAGTTTTCCTCCAGTGTACTGCGTCTTTTCAATGTGGAAACTCATTGTGGTAAGTTTGAAGCTTTTTTTGACCTCCTCTCTGTTTACCCTTTCTGGATCACTCTTAAGGTTCAAATCTTGGACCCTCCTATGGTCCTTTAATTGGTGTTTCTTTTCTCTCCTATTTTCAGCCTGTCTTTCTTTGACTTTCTTGGGAGATTTCAACTTTATTGAGTTTTTGAAATCTTTTGTTTACTTGCTTTTGTTTTTAATTTCTAAAAGCTACTTTTTCTCCTCTGAATGTTATTTTGTTTTGGCTTTATTCTTCTTTCACAAGTGCCATTCTGTCTCTCTGGATATTAATAATAAGTTTATTTTGAAATTCTCCCCATAATTTCTGTTTTCTGTAGTTGGCTATATTCTAGTTTGTTTTTTGATTTTTATGTTAGAAAAGAACCATGTTCCTCGGTTACCTGTTTTTTAGTTAGGAAGGTCTTTCCTCTGAGTTGTTCGTATTCCCCAGAAGGGACAGCCTGGGGGGCAAAGACCGGCCTGTGTTCTGGGAGCTGAGTGGGGAAAGAAAAGTGGGGGTCTCACCGACCTGAATGCATAAGCTCATTTTCAGTACCACACCTCTGCCCTCATCCATATTAATGACCCCTGGTGCAGAGACCCTCTGTTTTAACTTTTCTTCTGAAAATAAACTTCAGACTGTCGGGATTTCTCTATGTTACAAATTACTGCAACTTCAGCAACCCAAAACAATACACACATTTAAATAGTATCTGACAGTTAATGTGGGTCAGGAATCCAGGCACAGCTTAGTTGAGCCCTCTGCTCAGGGTCTCCCTTGGCTGTAGTCAAGGAGTTAGCTGGCCTGTATCCTCATCTGTAGCTCTTCCAAGGTCACATAGTTGTTGGCAGAATTCAGTTCCTTGCAGCTGTAGGACTGAGGCCCAGGCAACTCCCGGAGGCCACTCCTAGTTCTCTAGCGCTCTCCTCGGGTACTTTATGTCATAGCAGCTTGCTTCTTCAAGTCAGTTAAGATTTGGCCCTTTTTTTTTGAGATGAGGTCTCGCTCTGTCACCCAGGCTGGAGTGCAGTAGTGCTGTCTCGGCTCACTGCACCCTCAACTTCCCTGGGCTCAGGTAGTCCTCCCGCCTTAGCCGCCCGAGTAACTGGGACCACAGGCATGTGCCACCATGCCTGACAGGTTTGTTTTTGTGGTTTTTTTTTTTTTTTCGAGATGGAGTTTTGCTCATGTTGTCCAGGCTGGAGTGCAATGGTGTGATCTTGGCTCACTGCAGCCTCTGCCTTCTGGGTTCAAGTGATTCTCCTGCCTCCTGAGTAGCTGGGACTACAGGCCTGTGCCACCACACCCGGCTAATTTTGTATTTTTAATAGAGGCAGGGTTTTTCCCTGTTGGTCAGGCTGGTCTTAAACTCCTGACCTCAGATGATCCGCCTGCCTCGGCCTCCCAAAGTGCTGGGATTACAGGCGTGAGCCACTGTGCCTAGCTAGCCACCGTACCCAACCTGTTTTTTGTATTTTTTTGTAGAGATGAGATTTCATCATGTTGCCCTTGCTAATCTCTAACTCCTGGGCTCAAGCAGTCTGCCTGCCTCGGATTTCCAAAGTGCTGGGATTACAGGTGTGAGCCACTGCGCTTGGCTGGAATATGACATGTTTGTTAGCACCCTTCTCTGTTTAAGGATAATGCTTTGGACTCCTTGGTATTAAATGACTATTTGAGTCATTTTAGAAAGCAACTGATACCAACATGAGGTAGCATGTGCATTGTGGTCTGTTAACTTAAAAGCCAGTTTCGGGCCTGACCAGTGGCCACCAGTATTTGCTTACCAGTCATAGTAGTAGGTTTGTTACGTTTGGGTAGCTGTGAAATGTCCCAAATCAGCCCTCCATCTGTGGGTGTCTTTAGCCGCTGCTGCAACGTCTCGCTTTTTGAAAGCTGTTGTCTACTGCTCAGCTAGAAGGGTGTGTGTAGACAGCAGGACCAAGGATTCGCTTGGGTGAAAGGGTTGGCGATGAGAAAGCTGCCAGACCCTCCCCTCCAAGCCCAGCCCTGTATTTGACACGCAGGGCGTAACCTCACTCATTGAGTCTCTCAGCCCTATGCAAATATAAACAGCCCTCCTCTTGTCTCTCCAGGCCAGCTGGGGCCAAGAAAGAAGCCAGTGATTCCCCAAGTGCAGTAAATAGCTCTCCTCACCTCCTGACCCTGTTATTTCCTGGTAGTTCAGAGTTGTGGATCCTGCAGTGGAGGGGGAGGGAACAAAGAAGTTGCAGAGGCCTCAGCATCACAGAGCACTGAGCAGTGGGTGATATTGTATCCTCAGGCAGGGGTTGACCTCACATTTCAGTGCAGGTCATTCTAATGACTGCTGGACCTCCCAGTGCCACTGTGAACTAGAATGGAATAGAGTGAAGTGGATCTGAATTCCTGGACTGTGTCTGGGACCAGCCTAACATCTGAGCTGGAGAAAGTAGGTCTCCTGTTCTATACCTGCTTTTTTTTTTTAGCTCTGGGGGAGAAAAAGAACTCTGCATCTTTCTTGTTCTCGTTGCAGCTTAGGGGCATCACATTTGGACTGTAATTGAACAGATGCTTATTTACCCCAAAATGTTTTTGGTTTTTATTAAAGTGGGGGATTCTCCACATTTTTGGAGTTATCAAATTATCATCAAAGTCCATTTCCTCCACACTAAGTACTCCGTATGGTGTGCGTTTATTTTCACCTAATTCACGTCTGCAAATAAAGTGATTTAATTTTTGGTATTAAGAAATTTTAATAACACCTTTTGGCATATCACAAGGTTTTCTTGTTTTTGTTTAATCCCAGCTTCCATCCAAATGTGAAAAAGAAATGAAATAAGATAGGGAAAGCGATCAGTAAATGTGATTAAAAAAAGGGTGGGAAGCTGGGGAGAGATAGCAAGGGGAGAAATGCCAGATGTAGGTGATGGGGAGGAAGGCAGCAAATCACACTGCCATGTGTGTTCCTATGCAACAATTTTGCATGTTCTTCACATGTACCCCAAAACCTAAAATGCAATAAAATAAATAAATGGGAAAAAAAAAAAAAACTTCCGTGTTGAGTCTAAAGACAGGTAACTTTATTTTAAGCTTCTTGGGTGTAGTGAAGGAAAACCTTAAGAAAACCTGGATTGCCATTAGCCGCAATTGACTTCCAGGCTTTCTGACTTTGTACAAACAAATCACTTACTCCTGACTCCCTCTCCCCCCACCTCTTTTTAGACAATACATTTCTTTATTTTGCATTTTCTTACTGCCTTTTTTATTTATTTTCCTCATCTTTAAAATGGGTAAACGTTGCCTTTCCTGTTTCAAAGATTATGGGCAAAGATCAAAAGAAGCCAACGTTTATGAAGGAACTTTGAAAATTACATATTTCTCTGCCAAATTTAGGGTACTTTTCTGTCTTTAATTTATGTTGGTTCTTGAAATGATATTTTAGTTGTACAAATAGTAGTTCAGAACAAACCTGTAGGTAATAAATTCTGGAAAACTGAATTCACACTGTATTTTGCTTATATTTGGATAAATTACCATCAACTTTTGTTGAAGTGTAATTTACACACAATTAAATTCACACATTTTAAGTCTTCTGTGTTTTGACTTGAGATAAATCGACAGTTATCTTAGCTAACAGTTGGTATTTCCACATTAAAGAAGGGAGAAAGAGCACCCTCTTTTGGTAGAAGTGCACCCTGTGTGGGCTGTCTGGTCCCCCTGTCATTTCAAAAGCAGATTTGCATCCTGGATCTCAGTCCCACCTCTGAGCATAGGAGAAGGAAGAGGGTGGGAAAGAGCGCCTGAATTGAATGGAGGAGGGAGCAGAAGCAAGACAGCGAGACAGTGTCCGTTTGGTCTGAGTAGTTCCAGATTTTCCAGTAAAATGTCAGTGGAGGCTCTTATCATAGGGCCACAATCTTCAGTGTGACCACACAGCTGAAGGAGACCCGAACCCCTCTGTAGTTACTGATGATTTTCATTGGTTTATAGTTGGGAATGGCAGCAGTCATAAATATTTCTTATGAATGAGTGTTCTAGGTATTTTTTACCCAAAGATGTAATATATCAATGAGTCACTATTGAAAACATGTTTGGAAGGAAGCAGGAATGAATGTCACAAGATTTCTCCTCAGTTCCTAAGCAATTTTGTTGTAAAAATAACTGTGAAAACTGGGCTTAAATGAAACACAGGTTCAAATGGCTGGAGTGAGAATATGGTTAATCCAGTCTCAGTATCACCACGTCCCCAAGTCCTTAAAGCGTTGGCTTTCTAGCCAGAAACCCTGCTTACCTCAGGGCAGCCTTACTTTACTTTCTATATTACTAGGTAGATTAGATTCCCTTTCTTCTACCTTTATTTTGTCCTTCAGAATAGAATTTGGGAAGTAAACACGGTTTTTCTTTTTTTTTTTTTTTTTTTTTAATCTCAGTAATTGGAATCTGTTCAAAGGAGAAAATCCCCTGCATCTCATCCTGTAGGGAAAACCACTGTTAAGTTCGGATGTATTTGTATCCTACAAAGCTGCTTTGCGTACTGTAGTGCACCCCGTTTCTTTCCATCTTTCTGGATGTCTTTGCTTTCTCAGTGTGTATACCTCATCTTACTTAAGAGCTGCAGTGTCCCATCACACGGTTGTACTCCAGTGAACCTGTCTCTTGTCAGTAAGTTAGCTCATTCCAAATTTTTTTCATCATTTATAAGTAAGAGTCTCAAAAATATCCTTATGCTATAGTCAAATGCACATGTCTAGAAGTTCCAAGAAGCAGAATTTCTATATCAAAGTGTTTACTGGAAACTTTTGCCATTCTGATAGGTAAAGTAACAGAGTGTTTAATTTGTATTTCGTTGAGTGTAAGAAAGATTGTGAATCCGTTTGCCATATGGGTTTCCACTTTTGAGAACTGCCATGTACTTCATCCATTGTTATTATTTAAATTGTAGTCACGATATCAACCCTCACGATTAACCCTTAATCGTGAAGTGAAAATGCCCCTCCCCCACTTTTCTATAAACTTTACGGTAGCCTTTTTTTTTTTTTTTTAAAGAATTTTCAATTTTTATGGAGTCAGATCTGTTTATCTTTTTCTTTGTGTGTGCTTTAACTTCAGTAGTGTCTCAGTTTTGGTCATTCCCCGCACTCCCACCTGCCCCCACCCCCACCGCAAGGTGACTCTTGAGAGTTCAAATACAAGTAGTTTATTTCCAGGTGCAAAGAATAAAGGTAAAATTGGGAAGCTAAGGAAGAGAAGATAGTCAATAAAAGATGTCTTGGCTGAGCTCAGTGGCTCATACCTATAATCCTAGCACTTTGGGAGACTGAGGCAGGCAGGGATCGCTTAAGCCCAGGAGTTCGAGACCAGCCCGGGCAACACAGCGAGACCCTGTCTGGAAAAAAAAAAGATGTTGTCTTATAAGCCAGCTTCCTCAGGGAACATTGCCTATGTAGAAACTGGGAAGTTGGGCAGAACACTTGCCTCATAATGATCCCACCCAAATTATCAGTTACTGGTTTGAGGGCTGCTCTTGGGGGAGTGTTCCAGTTATCTGTGGCCATATAACAAACTACTTTCAACAACAGCCACCACTTTTTATTATTATAATCTTTCATAGATCTAGAGTTTGACTGGGGCTGGGCTGAGCCGCTTGGTTTCCACTGAAACTTTCTAATGCAGTTACAGGGGGTAGAACTGAAGGCTACCTCACATGTCTGGTGTTCCACCTGGGCCGGGAAGACTCACGTAGCTGAGGGCTGGAACACCTAGGGCGTCTTGTGTAATTCTCATTCTTGATGTGGTCTCTCCACATGGTCTCTGCAATACTAGTCTTATGTGATGTTTAGGGTTTCCAAGGCACATAGAAAGGGAGAGACAGACAGCTGCAGGACGTGTTGGGGCGTGGGGGGGAGGGGAACCATAGCTCCTTTTTTTAAAATAAAAGGAACCAGCTGTGAAGTGACACTTACATCACTTTAGACTTAAATATCACCAGCCCGTATTCAGAGGGAGGAGAACTAGACTCTACCTCTTTGAACAGTTTCAAACAATCTGTGAACAGTGTTGTAAAACTGCCACAGGGAGTTAATTTACCTGTACTTCTGCCTATTGCTACGGGCAGAGCAGCTTTAGGCACAGAGCACAGATAGGGGTAGCCAGAACTTGGCCACAGCATACCAGAATTCTGAGGGATGTGTTGGTGAGGCACTGGCAGCTTCTGCTAGAGTTTGTCAGTAAGTTCAGGAGTCCGAGTGGCTTCCCTCATTTCCAAAACTATGAAACTGTTCACTTATGTTTTCTTCTAATTCCTATTTAAAATTCTTAGTTTTGTTTTTCAATGTCTGGGAGTAAGAGTCAAGCACTTACTTTAATGGTTAGTCAGTTACACCAAAATAACGTAAAAATAATCTGCCCAGTGGTCGAACTGTTTGGTTTCAGGACCCCGTTACACTCTTAAAATTTATTTCAGACCCCAGCAGCTTTTGATTAGATGGTTAACAGTTACGGATTTTTACCGTATTCAAAATTAAAACAAATATTTAAAACCTCTTTGATTGATTTTTTTTTTAAATAACAAAAAATGTATTAATATAAATGACATGTTAAATGAAAATAACTGCTTTCAAAAATGAAACCACCTAGAAGAGTGGAAATATTTCACATATTTGCAAATGACTTTAATGTGATTTGCTGGCAGACAGCTAGATTTTCACACCTGCTTCTGCATTCCGTCTGGGGTCCTGTCACACCTGTTGTAGATTCAGGAAAACCTCACAGTACACATGCAAGAAGATGGGAGTAAAAATGGTTAAGTCATGTTTTAGATTTATGAAAATAGTTTTGACTTTTGTGGGGCTCCCTTGAAAGGGTCTTGGGATAACTGCCCAGTTTTTCCCTGATGATGAAAATGCTACCTTCAGCTGAAGGCATCTCTATCCTCCAAATTCACAAGAACTCTGTACAGAGGGAAAATACAGGGAGCTGGACCTAGGATGAGAGGCCCCATAGTCCTGGGAGGGTGCACGTGGAGGTTGACGTGGCAGCAAAATTGTCAGAATTAAGAGACAGACAGGAAAGTTTCAGGCTGATTGACCAGTGCAGGAAAGTGTTCTGATTCCTTCATAAATAGGATGTAACCACACAACATGCAAGTTATAGAACACTTTTGAACGCAAAAGTGGGCAGTCAAAAACTGAACATTTTTATTACCAAATAAAGGCTTTAACCAAACAATAGTCATAGATTCACATCACACAAAAATCACACAGTGACCAAAAAAATCACTGTGCAAGATTGTTCGCACATCTCTGCTTTGTAGCAAGATACTGAAGTCTGTTTGCTGCACATTTATACTTGTGTCACTTCCCACTGACCTAGCAGCCCCCTGACCGCCCCGCCCGGAGTTTGAGATTGGCAGCAGCTGCAGTGTGGAAGCTGTGTAGGAGCTCAGTGTGAGTACAGTGGGAAACCTTTAGCTAAAATTAATTTCATAATCAAAGATGTGTGCCAGGATCTTTTCCTAGAATTGAGTAAAACCTACTAAGTTCCTTTAGGAGCCTTTTGGTGTCCTTTTACAACTTTCTTTGTGACACAGCTGTTTTTGGGGATCAGCACTAAATGATTGGAAGATAGAGGTGTCAACAACAATGCTTTCTCCCCTCACAATGTCTGAACAAGATGCCCTGCTTTTCCCCCAGCTGACTCTTAGTTATCCACAATGCAGTTAATCATCCCAACAGAAGAGGTGGTTGTGCCCTGCGAACCGAAGAACCAGAGACTGATAACCCATTGGGATTTACCCTTTTAAACAGTAGTTTTATATGTGGTAGCATAAGCATTGCAACTAAAAAATCTGGACTCGACCTTAAGGCCGATACCAGATACCCTGGCTCTGGATTCTTGAGTGGAAGTGGAGGAGTACTCACCACACACGCAGCATTGAATTCTGTCCTGACTTGTTTTTTCTACCTTCTTGAGGGAAAGGGCAGATTAGAATTGTTCCAAGTCAGCTTGTATAGCTCCTGCCGTTTACCTACACGTTTAATTTTACGTAGGAAAATGGCTTTCAAGACACAGGGACACTGATCTTACTTTAATTCTAATCATTGCTGTACCCCCCTTTTCGGCCCTTGGCATTGAACTGGTTTTGCTGTTTACTTGCTTGCTACCTACCCCCACTGCTCCACTGACAGGCCAGAAAGGAAAGTACGTTTCTGTAGCTCACTGTACTGATAACTTCTCATTCAGCCATCCCGAGTTAAGAGTGATCCCCTAATGTCCACTTCTGTGTAGGTCTGCTCTTCTTTTGTCATCCCTACTGGAGTTATCTTAACCCTTTACTTACAAGTTACTTGGACGTAGTTTTCTTTTAAAAAATAACGTCCTTACTCTATGTGCATGTAAATTTTTTTCAATATTGGAATGTAAATTTCCAGATGTGCTGGCCTGTCACTGGAGCAGCAGCATACATAGATAGTAAAACCTACCACTGAGTGACTAACTCAGCAAGATTGCGCTTTTATGATGTTTTAATTACTTTACCTAATTTGGAACTACTGTTGTATCATCCCAAACAGTGGTATGTATTTGATCATCTAATTAATTATTGGCAACTGTATGCCAAGTCCTGTAGTATGTGTGGGAAATTACTACTCTCTAGAGACTTAAACTCTGATGTACAAAAGATTGTATCCAAATGACTATAGCATTCTGTGTAAATACCCAGACAAGTCTGTTTTCTTCCTGGTCTGGAACAAATTTTTTAAATGAACTCTGTCACTTCCACAGGCCACAGATCATCCTTGTGTGTCACAAAAAGTTATGTCAAAAATTCCTTTGGAAGTTTATCCATTTTATGCTGGAGGAAGACAGTAGGCACTATTTCCTCAGTGTAGGTATCGTTTAAGACTTGTGGAAGGCTTTGTAGGAAGGCCATTCAGTGGCCACGCTGTTTCAGATTTTAAGTGCTTGGGATAGCCTCCTTCCCATGTTTAGGAAGATACACCTGCGATTTAGCCCCACTGTGTTCCTGCATAACTTCCTAGATGCAGTGGATACCACCAATGTGAATTCTTTGTTCTTTTTTTGAGACAACGTCTCGCTCTGTCGCCAGGCTGGCAGATGTGTTGCGATCTCTGCTCACTGCAGCCTCCACCTCCCAGGTTCAAGCTATTCTCCTGCTTCAGCCTCCCGAGTAGCTAGGACTACAGGTGCCCACAATGCCCAGCTAGTTTTTGTGTTTTTAGTAGAGATGGGGTTTTACCATGTTGGCCAGGATGGTCTTGATCTCTTGATCTTGTGATTCCCCCCACTTCTGCCTCCCAAAGTACTGGGATTATAGGCGTGAGCAACTGTGCCCGGCCAGCTAATGTGAATTCTTATGTGTGGGTAACAGCTTTTCTGGGGAGCCCTTTAGGTTGGCTCTAGGTCTGCAAGTTCCTTCCAAGGAATAGTTGCCTGAATGGTATACTCCTCACAGTACCAGCGCCTCTTCCTTTCCTCTTCCCCTCACCTTGTGTGAGCAGGCCTTCTTACTTCGTTATTAGGACTATGGCAGTGGTGGCCTTGCTTTAATAGCACTTAAAAAAATCATGTCACCAGGCCGGGCGCGGTGGCTCAAGCCTGTAATCCCAGCACTTTGGGAGGCCGAGGCGGGTGGATCACGAGGTCAAGAGATCGAGACCATCCTGGTCAACATGGTGAAACCCTATCTCTACTAAAAATACAAAAAATTAGCTGGGCATGGTGGCACGTGCCTGTAATCCCAGCTACTCAGGAGGCTGAGGCAGGAGAATTGCCTGAACCCAGGAGGCGGAGGTTGCGGTGAGCCGAGATCGAGCCATTGCACTCCAGCCTGGGTAACAAGAGCGAAACTCCGTCCCCAAAAAAAAAAAAAAAAAAAAAATCATGTCACCACCCTATTGTTTCTTTAGTGAGGTTTTCTCATTTTTCAAGTTCCTTCTGCCACTCGCCTCTAGGTTACCAATGGTTGCTGTTTTATGAAAGGATGCTGAGGGTAACAATGGACGAAGTAGATCCCATGGAGAAGGCAGCTTCCGCCCGGTGTCTCTGGTAGATTGCTACCTTCATGGCTTATCTTCCACTCTGTGAGTTTCTTAGCAATAGAAGAGTAAATCAGGAGTGGATTTTTAGTGTGTGTTTGTCATAGAGAATATAGATGTAATTGGATTTTTTTCATAGAATCATTTTGTAAATTGAGTTTGGGTTTTTTGTCTTACTAGAGCTAGGCATTACCAGGGTTGATGCATGTTTGTTACTACTGCAAAGAATGGTAGACAAGGGAGGAGGAAGTGAAATAATACAGCTGGTAATTTAAATCTAGAAAATCAGAACTGTGGCTCACTGCTATAATGCCAGTGCTTTTGGAGACCAAGCAGAAGTATCGCTTGAGCCCAGGAGTTCAAGACCAGCCTGGATAACCTGGCAAGACCCTGTCTATACAAAAATTTACAAATTAGCCAGGTGTGGTGATGCACAGCTGCAATCCCAGCAACGGAGGAGGCTCGGGTGGATCGTTGAGCCTGGGAGTTTAAGACTGTGGTGAGCTGTGATTGAGCCTCTACACTCAGACACTGTCTCCAAAAAAGAAGCAGTTGGTAGTCACTGCTCCTTAATGTCCTCTATAGCTGGCTTCTCAAACTTTAATGTGCATAAGAATCATTTGTTACCATGCAGATTGGTTGAGTGTGAGGTAGAGTCTGATGCCTGCATTTCTGACAGACTCCCAGGAGATACTGATGTTGCTCCTCCAGAGGCAGCACTTGGAATATCAGTCTATAGAACACTCAGGGTATATGCAAATCTAACTTTGAATAATAATTAACAACCATATATATTGATGTTTTGGTGTACTAGACACAGAAAAAATAAGACTAGGCACTGGAGTCTAACAACCGGGATTCAGATTGCAGCTCTTCCCTTTACTAGCTGAACCTTGAACACATTTTCTCTAAGGCAGGGTTTCTCAACCTCGGCACTGTTGACATTTTAGGCTGAGATCATTCTTTGTGGGGGCCATTTGCTGCACTGTAGGATGTTTAGCATCGTCCCTGGCCTCTACCCACCAGATGCCTTTAGCACTCTCCCTCCCATTTGTGACATTCAGAATGACTGCAGTCATCGCCAAATGCCAGGCGGTGAGGTAGGAGGCAAAGTTACTTCCAGTTGAGAACCGCTGCTCTAAGGCTACTGTTGAAATATGGGTGTTTGTGGGGTTTTGTGGTATGAATGATGTACTTTATGTAAGTGACATAGAAGCTTATCGTGAAGCTTCCACAGACAAAAGGAGAATAGCCGTGCAGTAGCTAATGAGCAGTCTGTGCCACAGCTGGCTTTGTGAGGATGATGATAAAGCTTACTCCAAGTGCCAGTTCTTTATTTTTATGAAACATTAGTCATTGTACTGTGAGATAATATCAAGGATTACTTGAGATTTGCAAATAGGTGGAAGTGAGCTTCCAATTCAGCTGATCCCAAGCCTCTGCCCTTTTCTGAAATACGCTGGCTCGGGTGCTACCCCGCCCCTGCCCCTTTCTTCATTCTTACTTCCTGCTGCTGTCCACGTGTCTCTTTTTCCCCCACTCTTTAAAGTTTTATTTCACTAACTTCAGGTCACATGTCACAGCTGTGTTCTGGTCAATTTACTATCCTTGCTTGGCTTCCTAAAATGGTAGGACCAAAAGATTTGTGGGGTAGGGAGAAGAGATCCCTTGAAGAAGCACTGCACTGACTCATCTTCCACGAAGCAGCAGAGTTGGGCATCTGATTATTCAACCAAACAAAGCTTTAATAGCACCCAGGAGAGCAGACAAGCAAACCAGGCTGTACACAGCCTTCATTTGTCAGATCAGACCAGAGAAAACCTGCTCCCCACAGATTAAAAGGTAGCGATATTGATCATTTCTTTTTCTGTTGCCACAACATTTCTCTTCTAATTATTATCATATAGTTGTCCCAAGTCCTTCCTTTAGCCCAGGGTTCCCCAACACCTGGGCCACAGACCGCGTACTGGTCCCTGGCCCCATAGGAACCATGCGCATAGCAGGAGATAGCAGCCAGCGACCTACAGCCACTCCCCATTGCTGGCATTACTGCCTGAGCTCCGCCTCCTGTCCGATCAGCCACGGCCTTAGGTTCTCCCAGGAGCGCAAACCCTATCATGAACTGTTCAAGCGTGAGATCTAGGTTGCACGCTCCTTATGAGAATCTAATGCCTGATGATCTGTTACTGTTGCCCGTCACCCCCACATGGGACCATCTAGTTGCAGGAAAACAAGTTCAGGGGCTCCCACTGATTCTGCATTATGGGGAGCTGTATAATTATTTCATTCTGTGTCGCAATGTAATACTAACTGAAATAGAGTGCACAATAAATGCAGTGCACTTGAATCATCCCCAAACTATCCCACCGCCCCCTGCCACCTGTGGAAAAACTGTCTTCCACAGAAGCAGTCCCTGGTGCCAGAAAGGTGGGGGACTGCTGCTTTAGCCCATCTCCTCTGATTGCACAGGTAGGCTGCAAATGCCAAGGAGCTGAGAGCTCAGTTCTGCCACAACCAACCGTTTATCCATTTCTGAGGGAATGAGTTCCTGAAGTCTTGTTTGTTAGCAGCTGTGAGTATAGGGACTGCTTGATTTTCTATATCCCGGTTATTTCATGAAGTTCTTCCATCCTTTCATTGTCTATAGAGTTCACAACAAATACAGTGCCATCTGTGCATCTGGCGTATGACTTCCACAGTGGCCTTAATTTCTCCTGAACACCTACATCCCAGAAGTGAAAAGTAACTGTCTTAGAATTTCACAAGGTTACCTTAATTTTCTCAGTGTTCAATCTTTGGGGTAGGTACGGTATTTACAGATTCAAGCACTGCCGCCTGTGTAAGACAGTTCTCTTCCTAGCATGGTACAAACCCGGAATAACAGTATGGAAGGACTGCAATGAAGGCAGGCTGGACAGGACAGAAGTCTGGGCTGACAGTCCGTTTCCCAATTTCCCGCTGCAAATACATGTCCCACATTGAAATGCTTTCTTCTTGCTTTACTGTTCACTCAGGGTCTCTCCCAGCAGCTGGGAGGTGCTCTGATACCTGTCCCTGGACACCAGGGAGGCCTGGGCAGTGGTGGAGGACAGGGCACCAGGTGGGCGCTGTGTGGCTGGCTGCTCTCCGGTGCTTGCCCAGCTGCCTGCCTGTTCCCAACATGCTTATCTTCTATCTTCCCAGCCTCTCATCCTCTCATCTTTTTTTCTAGCATTTGAGAGGATATAACTAAGCCTTCTAAAATTATGCCTAGAATAATACCTGAATTATGGTTTATGTGTTTGTAGGCAAGGGTCCTCTCTCCCAACAAAAATGTAAAAATTCATTTGATAGAAAGATACCTTTAAAAAATGGATTCTGGCCAGGCACAGTGGCTCACGCCTGTGAATCTCAGCACTTGGGGAAGCCCAGGTGGGAGGATCACTTGAGCCCAGGAAATTTAGACCAGCCTATGCAAGCTGGTGAGAGCCTGTCTCTACAAAAAATTTAAAAATTAGGCAGGGCACGGTGGCTCTTAGCACTTTGGGAGGTTGAGCCAGGCGGATCACCTGAGGTCAGGAGTTCAAGACCAGCCTGGCCAACATGGTGAAACCCCGTTCTCTACTGAAAATACAAAAATTAGCTGGGCTTGATAAATGCCTATAATCCCAGCTACTGAGGAGGCTGAGGCAGGAGAATCGTTTGAACCTGAGAGGCCGAGGTTGCAGCGAGCCAGGATGGCACACCACACTCCAGCCTGGGTGACTTGAGTGAAACTCCGTCTTAAAAATAATAAATAAAAAAATTTTTTTAATTAGCTGGGTATAGTGGCACATTCCTTTAGTCCCAGCATCCCAGCTGCTAGGGAGACTGAGGTTGGGAGGATCATCTGAACCCAGGAAGTCACACTACTGTGCTCCAGCCTGGGTGACACAGCAGACTGACTCAAAAAACATACATATTTTCTAAGTTTCACTTTGCTTCAGGATGTTCTTTAAAAGAAATCAATCATGCCATTTGGAAACTGAAATACAGATTTGGTTTCTGACCATTGAGATGGAAGAACAGTAGAGTACTCTGTAATAAGCTTGTACTGAGAATGGGGATGGAGAAAGACTCACAACATGATTTTAAAACAAAAAGAAAACCTAAATGTTACTTTGTGGAGTAATCCTGGAAGATTTTAAGTTAATCCAGGGAACACATCAGATTCTAGTAAGACTGCGCCGACGTCTTTGACAGGTGGTTTGTTAAAACCTCAAATGACCTGAAGTACATTTTATACCATGCAAATGCTGTTTAAGACGTATATGTGTTAAGCAGAAGGTACTACCAGTTGATTGTTTTTTACTGTGTATACTCATCAATCTAATATTGACGCTGTAAGATGTGTAGCCACCCTGTCCAGCGGTCATTAGAGAGAGAATGTCTCCAGGATCGTAGGAAAAGCTGTCAGAAGTGAGTCCTTGTTGATTGCGTTTGCTCAGTGGAGAGTTTCCTATCTGATAACAGATACAGCTTCCTGTACTGACAGAAGTGCTGTGGCTCATGGCCATCCCTGCCCTAATGTTTATGTAACTGTATGAAGTCGAAGCCTTTCTAGAAAGAGGAAAATATTGTGTTAAAGGAGAAAGACTATCATTTTTCTTAAAATCTATACCAAAGTATATTTATTTCGATCAGAAGAAAAAAACTGTTATCTTTTTTCTTTTTGCCTTATATGTGTTCTACTTATATTTTGAAAAGTGTTTGTTACAAATAAACCTTAAATCTCTGTGTACGAAAATGTGCAAAGCACAGGCACAGTCCCCCCCTTTCTCAGTGACGTTTTCTCATGCAAAGGTTCTAATCGCAGTTAAATGTCAACGTCTTCAAACAGGGATAAGTGGGTTTTTTAAGGAAGCACAGTCTTATTTCTGTAATAACCCCAATGATACTTTGGCTTTTTTAAAAAAATTGTATTACATAAAAACGAGATGACCCAGTTGAGAGAATCCCAATTAAAATGAGTGCCCAGGTGAAGACAGGGTAGACTTAAATGCAAAATTATGAATTATGAATGTATTTTTTGGTTCCCATCTTTAATATCTGTATTTCAACTCCCCTTTTCCCAATTCAGGATTTTCCATACTCATCATTTGAATTAATAATTTAAATGACATACCATTCTACGGTATAATTCAACCAGTGTTTAAAGTTTTATTTCTTGTCGTGGAACCAAAAGTGTCTCTGGAGGAGCTAGGAGGTTAGTAAAGGGTGTACTTAGGTGACCTGAGGGCAAACCTGATCATTTTATCGAGAAATAGGTGGGATGCTTGAACAGACCTTTCCCGTGAACAGCCTGAAGTGAAGATGCTCTCATTCCCTGTTCTGACACTGGCCTTCTGAGAGTTGTTAACGTTGCCCTCCACCCCTGGGGATGGGGCTGCCTGCCCACTTTGTAGACCACCAGATCCTAACATTTCCAGTGAGAACTTAGGAAAAAAAGGAAATTGTAGGCCCCTGTATCAGAATTTTTCTCTTTTATTCTCTGATTAGGAAAGTACACATTGAGCAATTCATCCAATAGCAGCTCAGGCAACAATGCTGGGTCTTTTCCAGTGGATTCTCAGACCATTCACAGTAATTCCTGAGGGCCCACAGGTTAGGTAGGGATCCCTCACTATTGAATTTTCCTCAGGGTCAACTACATTTGATATTACTTCAGTTAGCACGTAATTATTTTCCATATTATATTGCACCTTTATTCTCCAGTTTGGAAGTTTAACACAACTGTAATACATTTGTCGTTATGTAGTTGTTGTGTACTTGATTCCTTAAATTTTCCCTAGTTTTTTCTGAAGTTTCAAAAAAATCAACACCCAAACTGCAAGCATATTACAGAGAGATGGTGATCTTAATTGGATTTCTGGTTCTATCACAGGTGATAAGCTATCACGGGTGACAAGCTGTAAATGTTAAAGCTTATGCTCCTAACTGGTGGTCCCACTAGTAACCTGTAGCAGTGGTTCCCAAATGCAAACTACCTGCTTAAAGGTTATGGTTGCAGGGTGGGGCACTAAAATACAGATTCTTGGGTCCCCCTCTAGATATTCTAAACTCATTGGGCCTGGGGTGGGGTCCATCGATGATTTTGAGGCACAGTGAAATCTGGGAACCACCAATTTTCTGTTCAATCCATAAAACTGCATGTAGTGACATATTGGTAAAGCTGTATCTTTTTTGTATACTAAGGGACTAGCAGAATTGGGCCCAGCAAACATGTCACCTTTAGGGTTAGACTGCCCTCACTTGTTTTTTCT
The DNA here is from genome assembly GCF_009761245.1 of Sapajus apella. Lineage (NCBI taxonomy): Eukaryota > Metazoa > Chordata > Mammalia > Primates > Cebidae > Sapajus > Sapajus apella. The sequence goes on from NW_022436944.1 coordinate 43,978,828, forward strand.
AGGTTGGTTTCTTAGCATTACCAAGTTGACTGTGAACAGTTTGACTCCTGAGCACTGGTGTTTTTTTAGGGGGCAGCTTGGAATAGTGTCAGTACTAGATTTTTGAGAGCCTAGCTTCTCTGAATGAACTCTTGGCCCTAGTTCCTCATCAAGAAAAAGATTTTAGAATAGGCTTTTGCCTTTAAGTGTTTACCATAAACTAGATAAAAGAGCATTTCTCTTTATCTGCAACCTCTGTATTATTTACATACATAGTGCACTTTGCAGCTGGCCGTGCTCTACTGAACAGTGAACTCCAGGTGTCATAGCTGTATCAGCTGGCATTTGTAGACTTTCTTACTTCAGTCTGCTATAACAAAGTACCATAAATTGGATGGCTCATAAACAACAGTTTATTTCTCACAATTCTGGAGGCTAGGAGATGAAGGTGCTGGCAGCTTCGGGTCTGGTGAGGATGCATTTGGTTTCCAGACAGCTGTCTTCTTGCTGGATCCTCGTGGCAGAGAAGTTAGAGAGCTTCGAGGTTCTCTTTAAAAACACTAACCCTTTTCATGAGGATTTCTACCCTCCTAACCTACCTCCTAATACCATCACATTGAGGGTTAGGATTTCAACATAAAAGTTTTGAGGGGATGCAAACATGTAGGCAGGTAGGCAACCTTACGATGACTAAGAACCGGTTCTGACCTCAGGAAAGGAAGCAGTAAGGGTAGTATTTCACTGGAGAAGTTACTGCCTGTTTCTAGAGGGCTAATTAAGAGCTCTTCCTACAGTCCACCTTGTGAAAATTGCCCTCACATACCATGTAAAAGTATGAAGTCATCTTTTTTAAACACAAAAGTATGAGTTCATGGTGTAGACAGTGTTAAAAAAAAAAAAATCACTCGCTATATCTAATCTAAAACAAATTTTTCAGTGGCTCACACAATCCCAGCACTCTGGAGGGCCAAGGTTAGGAGGATTGCTTGAGGCCAGGAGTTCAAGACCAGCCTGGGCAACATAGTGAGACCCCAATCTATATAAAGGAAACAGAAAACATTAGCCAGGTGTGGTGGCGCACACCTGTAGTCCCAGCTACTCAGGTGGCCAAGGTGGGAGGATCCCTGGAGCCCAAAAGTCAAGGCTGCAGTGACCCGAGGTCACGCCACTCACTGCATTCCAGCCTGGGTAGCAGAGCAAAAGTAAAAAGTAAAACACGTTTTTAATAGTTTTTGGGAACACCCATCACAAAGAGATATTAAAGGATTAGTAATAATGGTGATCACTGCCATTTAATGAGAGAATACTGTGGGCCTGTGGCTCTACACAGGTGCCTTCTATTGTTTTTTATTCTGAAAACATTCCTGTGAGGTAGACAGTTGGTGTCTGAGCTCTTCTGCCTCTTACAGCCAGTTTGGGCCCCATTCTTCCCATTACCTGCTATTCTGTTGCCCATATTTTCCCCCATGTCATGTATGTTTTCTTCCCCAACTTATATTCCCCTCTGCTTCTCTTTTGTAGTCAGCTCATTCCCCTAACCTGTTTCTGTTGGAGCTCTCACACCAAATTTCGGACTGAAAGAAAAAACTTGTGATGGGTCTGGGGAAAGTATAGGGCCATGGGTAGGCTTTTTATTCCCTCCCTCTTCATCTCTTCTTTCTCTTAAATGAAGGCATCAGACTCTTTTTTTTTTCCAGACAGAGTTTCACTCTTGTTACCCAGGCTGGAGTGCAGTGGCGCGATCTCGGCTCACTGCAACCTCCGTCTCCTGGGTTCAAACAATTCTCCTGCCTCAGCCTCCTGAGTAGCTGGGACTACAGGCGTGCACCACCATGCCCAGCTAATTTTTGTATTTTTAGTAGAGACGGGGTTTCACCATGTTGACCAGGATGGTCTCGGCCTCCCAAAGTGCTGGGATTACAGGCGTGAGCCACCGCGCCCGGCCAGGCATCAGGCTTTTTAACCAGTCAGCAGAGGGCATCTTGAAGGAGTCTGTCTTGTTCAGTATCAAAACCACTGATGTTTAGCCCTCTGCCTAGTACATGCGCATTCAGTGAGTGAGCGAATAAATCCAGTTCACATCGTATATTTATTTAAAACAGTAGTTTTGCTTGCTCTGTGGAACCAATTTTAAGTATTGACTGGATCATGCAAGTCTCTTGAGCACGGAACTTAGTTGTTTGGCTGAAACACGATTGTACCTGAAGCAGCTGCTCATAGTGAAGGTGTGAGGACCCGCAGAGATACAATCTTCTAAATTAACCACTCTGTATATGGTATAGCCATGCTGCATATTTTAAAATTAATAACCAAGACCATTTCCCAAGTGTTTGTCTCTTCTCAGGATGAGTATTCCACTAAATGGTTTGGGCAGGTATATTAAGTTCTTCACAGGTTTTTAAGTTTTTAAAATTTTTATTAACGTACTTGAATATACTATGTTGGCACTCTAGAAGCCAACACAATGCTTTGGAATGGTATGGTGGCCAAATTATGGTGGACCCAAGTGTATGTAACAGTGATTTATAACAACAGCTAACAGGGTTGGATGAATGTCCCAATGATTAATATTTAGAGAACCCAATTACAGAATGCATGTTGAAATGAAAACTGAATAACCTGTAACTGGATACTTACCATTCCCCTCCTCCCAGCTAACATGGTTTATAATGTGAACAGCATGGCCATCTATTCGAGTCCTTTGAAGGTGAGATTACGAAGACAGAAGAGCAAGGAAGAGCCAGTTAGTGGATCAGAAAATGAAACTTCCATGCTTAAAATGGTCATAAATGATGTAGCTCTAAGCAAAATCTTCTGTCATTTGTCACTAATTTAGCTTCTAGGTGCTAAGATGTGTTTCTCATTTTAAGTATTGTTTACACTTTCCTACGTGTCAAGGACAGGTTGAGAATTGAGGGAAGTAGGCTTAGAATGGTTTTAACATCCTTTTATCATCCAGTTTACTTGATAGTGGCTATGGGTTTGTTGCAGTTCTGCATCCGTTTTGGTACTTGTTTTATAAAGAGAATTTACACAGTAAACAAAAAGGGGGAGGAGAGAGATAATCTTTTTTAATACACTGTAAAAATTGGGATAGTTGGCCGGGTGTGGTGGCTAATGCCTGTGGGCACTTTGAGAGGCCAAGTTGGGTGGATCACCTGAGGTCAGGAGTTTGAGACCAGCCTGGCCAACATGGTGAAACCCCGTCTCTACTAAAAATAAAAAATTAGCCAGGCGTTGTGGCAGGCGCCTATAATCCCAGTTACTCAGGAGGCTGAGGCAGGAGAATCACTTGAACGTGGGAGGTGGAGGTTGCGGTGAGCTGAAATCACACCATTGCACTCCAGCCTGGGGGATGAGTGAGATTTCATCTCAAAAAAAAAAAAAAAAAAAAAAAAAAGCATAGTGCCACCATCTGCTTATCTGTTGATGTACTGTTCACAGTGCTGGTCCCAAAGGCGATAACATCTATGAATGGAGATCAACCATTCTAGGGCCTCCAGGATCCGTGTACGAGGGTGGTGTATTCTTTCTCGATATCACTTTTACACCAGAATATCCGTTCAAGCCTCCAAAGGTAAGACATTTCCTTGATTTATGCTCAAATTTACTAATTCCCATGAGAGAGACTGTTGAGATTTTCTAAATTTAATGTTTAATCACAAAAACTAGATTATGTCTTAAATGGATCTGAGTATTTCAACATACACAAAATACTTTAGGTTGATTTTGCCTTTTCTGGCAGAGACCATTCTAGAAGTGCTTTGTTTTGATTATGCTTAAAATTGTGCTACTGAAAGTAATGTCAGCAACCTATAATTAATCTCCTGTTTTCCAGCCCATAGAGAAAGGTTTCTGAACAGTTAAAAATGGTATCAAGCCAGGTGCAGTGGTGCACATCTGTAGTCCTGCTGCTTGGGAGGATTGTTTGAGCCTAGTCTGGGCAACAAAGTGAAACCCAAAAAAAAGGCAGGTCAGGTCAGGTCAGACAACCAGAGAACCATCAACAACTAGAGAATGAGAAATCTCTGGATTCCGTTCTCCTCCCTGTCATGTTTTGGTCTTGTTCAGTTCCTTACCTCTAGGCCTGAATTTTTTTTCTAGGACAGGTGGGGATTGCCCAAGTCACCCATCTCTCCTAACACTCAGTCATCTATGATTCTCATTCAGTCAGAAAGAAAACCCCTTCTTAGGGATTAGGTAGACTGCCAGGTAAAAGTACAATTGCAGCAACAAGAAGTAATTGAAAATCACTTTTTTAAAAAAATTAGTAAAATTACAGATAATTTTTACTTTGTGTTTCGGTGTATTTTACAAATAAAAATTAAGAGACCAAACAAAATAACACATGCTCCTGTGGCTTGTGTTCTGCTGTGGCCCCTGCCCATTACTGGCTCTGCATCCATGGAGACTTGATTTTATAATAGTAAATTCTGTGATTTAGGTAGACAGGATGTCTGCTGGACCTGATGTAAAGGTCAGAAAAAAGCAGAAATAGATATCTCTTCAAATTTGGTAAGCTTTCTGGGTGTGTGGTCATTGTTTGCTAAGTATGTTGTTTAATTATCTTTGTGTACCCATTATGTTGCACTCCAGTTTTCAAAAGGTATTTATGATTCTCAGTATTTCTCAAAGCTTACTTTGAGGCAGTGTAGTACTGCCAGCTAACACAAGAGGTCAGCCAACAATTAGCTATTCAAACTTGGAAACGTTAATATTTAAAACATTTTAAATTGCCAAAGATGAAATTAGGAAGTACACCTTTCAGTGGACATAACATTTTAAATGAACTTGACACGTTTCCTGTGAATGGTATCAATGAAGACTTTCTAATCACCTTTATTAAACAAGTCTATTTTCCTGACAGCTTTAATTAAAACTTTTTATTCACCTTTTTTTTTAAAACCTACATATCTGGGAGTTTTTTTGGTTTCTAATTAGGGTCATTCAGTAGAATACTTAGTAAAAAGTTTAATTGTTCGCTGTTTAAATACTGTTTGACACTTCCTTGATTTTTTAGGTTACATTTCGGACAAGAATCTATCATTGTAATATTAACAGTCAAGGTGTTATTTGCTTGGACATATTGAAAGATAATTGGAGTCCAGCACTAACCATTTCTAAAGTCCTTCTTTCTATCTGCTCACTTCTCACAGACTGTAATCCTGGTAAGCTTAATAATTCTTTACCTTGTTTTACTCTTCGTCCCCTGAAACATACTTGTTTTCAAAAGCTTTCAAAGAACAAAACTAATTTTTCTGTACAACTTTGTGAATATAAAAATTTGCTTTTCAAAGAAAGTTTTAATCAAGAGAAGTTCAGTCTACTAGTTGAGAAACACAACTTCATTAATTGGTATATTCTAGCAACAAGGTATTTTAAACTGAAGACTTACGTAAGTTTGCCTTAGGTTCTTCCTTCTCTATTTTTTCTGTTGGTTAACTTCCCATACAGTTCTTATAAAACAGATCATATACTTCTAAGTGTCGAGCCATCTGCCTCACAAGCCTCATCTGTGCCTATGGAATTCCCCACTGAGATGGCACTCAGTTTTGAAAATGGTATTTGTTAAATACTGAGTGATTATTATGACTTTTTTGGGACTTCATTTCATTTAAAAGAGTTTTCTGTAGTCTCAGGTACTAGGGAGACTGAGGTGGGAGGATCGTTTGAACTCAGAAGGTTCAAGGCTACAGTGAGCCGTAAGCATGCCACTGCACTCCAGCCTGGGTGCCCAAAGCAAGACCCTATCTTAAAAAAAAAAAAAAGAGAGAGAGAAAGAAAGAAAAACCACTACACATTCACGATACAAATACACATGCGTACACACACACACATATATGTATATATATGATTTTCTAGGTAAACCAAATATAAATTTAGTTATTAAAGATCCTAAGATTCAGAGAAACACTATACTTAATTGGAGGTCCAGGTTTTGACCTGGCAGCCTGGCTCTTTAACCAGGGTAAAGGTAGTGCTGCAACAGCCCTGAAGACTTAACGGTATTCACAATGCTATAATTGGTGACATTGAACTAAAGGTGACGTGAACACAGCTGGATATTCATTGTAGCCTGGGGCCCTGACCGTTCCAGTCTGTATTGAACTCAGCCTAACACATAAGAGTACAGACACTCCAATTGGGTGTTGTTTGTTGGGAGAAAAATGGAATGAACTAAGATAAAGACTGACTAGTACACTGAAGCCTGAGCATTCCCTCTTCCCCCACGTTTTAAAATTTTTAATAGAAAAATATCCAGCATGGTGGTGTTTCAAAGATGGGTTTGATCACACATACTTTGTTGTACATGTCTGCCCAAGCTGTCACTAATTTATTTGCTAAAGTTTAAAATGTTCTTTTCCTTTCTCCAAAGTAATCTACATTCTTTTCTTCCAGCCGACCCCTTGGTGGGAAGTATTGCCACTCAGTATATGACCAACAGAGCAGAACATGACAGAACGGCCAGACAGTGGACCAAGAGATACGCTACATAAATTGGCTTTTCACAATTCTTACATTATTTGTCTGTCACAGAAAAGAGCTGCTTATGATTTTGAAGGGGTAAGGGAGGGTGGGAAGTTGGTAAAGAGTAGGGTATTTCTATAACAGATATTATTCAGTCTTATTTCCTAAGATTTTGTTGTAACTTAAGGTATCTTGCTACAGTAGACAGAATTGGTAATAGCAACTTTTAAAATTGTCATTAGTTCTGCAATATTAGCTAAAATGTAGTACAGAAAAGAATGTACATTTAGACATTCGGGTTCAGTTGCTTTTAGTCTGTAAATTTAAAACAGCTTACTTTTGTACAGGTCACACACATGGCCATTTATGTAAAGTCCCTGTAAGACTACATAATTTTTGTTTAAAACAATTGGAATTCGTTTTCCCTTCTTGGAAGGGAACATTGATATTTAAACAGAGTTTTTAGAGACTGTCATCTCATATATATAAAGTGGACACGTGGCTGTAAAACACCATATAAGAAGTACTGTGTTTTATTTTATATGCCAATCTGCTTTGTTTAAAAAGGTTTGAATCAGGACTTGTGAAACCCTGTAGTGAAATACCTTAAGCTGTTAACTGTAAGGCGTGAATAGGAGTTGCTCAGTGGATTGGTTATATGTTGTGGACTACTAAAGTCTGCATTTGTTACTGTGCTAATAAACAATATTAAAAACCACCACCTAATACTGCTATGTTCATTTACTTTAACATTTTGCATAATGTTACACAGAATGAGTATATCTTCTCAAACACCTTGGGGTTGGGGGGAAGTTACACATATGGGCATTTGCATAACTACCCAAACTTTTTAGTGTTTTCACAAGTACAACATAAATAACAAAGGTGCTCATTTCAAAGACAGACAGGTTTCAAACAATGAGAGTAAGAATATATTCTTTCATATCAGGCAATAATAAACTTAGCCCAAGTAATTAATTATAACATCTAAAGTGCATTAAATGACTTCCTTAGGAATCTTCCTAAGGACCAAAGGTAGATACAAATGGCCTGTTTTAAATGGTAATATTACTCCACGTTCACAGACACTTAAAGGCAATCACTATTCAACACACAATTGTAGAATTACTGATTTTTAGTTCTCAGAGCTAGAGTTCCCTTTGTTTTTCCTCCCAGGCAAAGGAAAACTTGATTTGCTCTGGGGTTGGGAAAGTTTACTTGCTAATAAAGTGAATGGTTCAATCAGAGTTTTCCGATCGGTAACAGTCACCTCCCACAGTCTCACTTTCTCACTTTTTGCCCACTGCTGTGCCACTTCAGCGTCCACTTGTCTCTGCTCAGACAGGTCGATTTTGTTTCCTAATACAACAATTGCTACCTGAAAGAAGACGGATTGAAAAGATCATATTAGTACTTTGCCAACATCAGTTCCTAGACAAAATGGAGACATGAGGAAAACTGTCTCACTTAACAAACTGCTCATTAAACTGATTCTCCAGTGTGAGTGGATATTAGGATATCACCTTACTCCTTAATGCATTTTTGTTAAAAATGGAGCTGCTCAGCTGGGCGCAGTGGCTCACGCCTACAATCCCACACTTTGGGAGGTCCAGGCGGGCAGATCTCTTGAGGTCAGGACCACCCTGCAAACATGGTGAAACCCCATCTCTACTGAAAATAAATTATCTGGGCTTGGTGGTGTGTGCCTCTAGTTTCCTCTACTTGGGAGGCTGAGGCAGGAGAATCGCTTGAACCCAGGAGGCAGAGGTTGCAGTGAGCTGAGATGGTGCCACTGCACTCCAGCCTGGGTGACTGCACAAGACTCTGTCTCAAAAAAAGAAAAAATGCAGATGCTCTGTAGTTACTTTTTTAAAATACAGTTAGCAAACAAGTTACTCAGCTCAGGTATGAATGGAACATAGACTTGGGAAATTGGCATCTAGGATAAAGACGGTGGTTTCAATGTGTCTATTTCAGTTTGGCTATAACTTGATGTATGAGAGACTTGCAATATAGTACTTCAAAGTAAGAACTGGAGCTGTAGGAATTCTGTATCCATGAGAACAGGAATTTTTGTTGTGTTCACAGTATTCTCAGTACTAAAAAGGTGCCTGCTAAGTATCTGTTAAATGTATGGGGGGAAAAAAAGCATGGGCCAATAGGAACATTTTACACAAATGCTTCCCTATACATCAGGCACTACAGCTGACCAGAATATAGCAGTAAAGCTCAGGAAGGAGAAGAGAGACCCCAACCAGCTTTTCAGATAGTGACCACAAAGATTACACAGGATGCTGTGACAGTAGAGGGAGGGCAGCAAGAACTGTCAAAGCCCCTGTGAGGAGCAGCAGTTAACTCACCGGACCTTGGACCCACTGTCCTCTTCCTTCCTGTAAGTTGAGCTTGAGCTCCCTGTGCTCCAGGTAAGGCCATGCCTTGCTGGCAGGATGAAAGTGAGCCCAGAGCTCCAGTTTTCTTGGTAAACCTCATACTTCATCTCACCCTTCAAACCCTGTCATTCTTCCTCACTCAGATTTTCATCTTCATGTACATCCCCTGCTGTGACCTCCATCTCCCTCTCCTCCCAACTGCAGAGACTCATTCACTTTACCCCTCAGAATTCAGCAAGACCCACCCCCACTGCATCCTCCACCTCTGCTTTCAATGTTCCCTTCACCACCCTTCCCAGTTGCCTTGCAGTCCCGTTTCCCCTATCGCTCCCCTCCTACCACCATCACAAGGTCAGGGTAAGAGGTCCTCCTTGTCCCTCACTGCTGCCTCCAATGGTGTCCTTCCCTAAAACCCCTGCAGAAGGCTGATGCTCAGTCTGTTGTACCTAGTAAAGCCAAGCCTGTCCCGCTAGCTCCTCATCACAGACCTGGCTCATGGTCAACCCGCCCTCGAGGTTACTCGTCCTAATTCTTAGTGACTTCACTAGCCACGCAGATGCTGCTTCCAGTAACCTGGTCTCTCACTGACTTCTCCAATGGTCTCATCATCCTTACCTTAGACATTCACCACTCCCATGGTCACATCCTAGACCTGTTTTGTTTTTGTTTTTCTTTTTAAAGAGACAGGCTCTCTCTGTCACCCAGGGTGGAGTGCAATGGCTTGATCATAGCTGGTTGCAACCTTGAGCTTCTGGGCTCAAGCAATCCTGATCCTCCTCCTCAGCCTACAAAGCGTCTGGGACCACAGGTGTGCGCCATCATGCCCAGCTATTTTTTTAATTTTGAGATGGCGTCTTACTTTGTTGCTCAAGCTGATCTCAACCTCCTTGCCTCAAGCAGCTGTCCTGCCTCAGACCCTCTAAGTGCTGGGATTACAGGTGTGTGTGAACCACCACACCCAGCCTAGACCTTGACATTGTAACTGCTCTCCATTTCAATTCCAGGCATCCCACTCTGACTCCTGCCTTCCCAGTCATGCCTAATGCCCCCAGTGCAAGAATTCTAAACACCACAAGGACATAAAACCCACTGGCTCTACTACCTTCATCACTGTCCTTCCCCCCTACTCATGTCCTTCATTCCTCCTCACCCAGCTTAGACCAGTTTTATTCACTCCCTTGCCCCCACTATCCTACCATATTCACCTGGCAAAACCCCTCCTTTGTTAACTGTTAACCAGACTCGGTGCCTACACCATTTAGCTGAATAGCTGGAGAAAAGCATACAACCCTGCTGGCCCAGATCATGCCACTGATCTCAAATGGACGGGTGTTCTCCGGCAAATGTATTACATTTTATCCATTTACTCTGTAATGAGACCTCTCATACAATTTCCAGTATCTACTCTTTCTTCCCCACTTTCCTTTCAGCTGATATTGTTTCAGTAAGATATGCAATTAGAAGAGAATTTCCACATGCTTCCACCACCACATCTAACAACCTGCCATCTTCCAACGCCATTCACTCTGCCTTGAAACCCATCCTCTACCTGGACAAGGATGTCACTCCAACACTTAGTCCCCTCATCATCAGTTTTCTTCCACTAGCATAGAAACACAGTGTTACCTAAATAAACGGTCAGGCATGGTGGCTCACGCCTATAACCCTAGCACTTTGGGAGGCCGAGATGGGTGGATCACCTGAGGTCAGAAGTTCGAGACCAGCCTGGCCAACATGGTGAAACCCCATATCTACTAAAAATACAAAAATTAGACAGGCATTGTGGTGAGCACCTGTACTCCCAGTGACTCGGGAGGCTGAGGCAGGAGAATCGCTTGAACCCAGGAGGTGGAGGTTACTGTGACCGGAGAGCATGCCACTGCACTACAGCCTGGGCAACAGCTGAAAGACTCCATCTCAAAAAAAAAAAAAAAGGATGATACATCTATAGCCACACAATGAGCACTATACATCAGTTACCAAGGAAAAAAATGGGGAGTAGGTGTGATGGCTCACACCTGTAATCCCAACAGTGTGGGAGGCTGAGGAAGGAGGAGGGTTTGAGACCAGCAGTTCTAGACCAGCCTGAACATAGCAAGACCCTGTCTCTACAATTAAAAAAAAAAAGAAAAAAATCTGGGTACTGATATGGAAACAACTCCAAGATATGTTACATGAAAAATAGAAGGTACAGGATAGTATGCTACCTGGTGTTAGAAAGGGGAAAAAGGCTAGGCACGGTGGCTCATGCTCGTAATCCCAGCGCTTTGGGAGGCCAAGGCAGGAGGATCACTTGAATTCAGGAGTTGGAGATCAGCCCAGGCAACATAACAGGACCTTGTCTCTACCAAAAAAAAAAAAAAAAAAAAAATTAGGCAAGCATGGTGATGCACGCCTGTGGTCCCAGCTACTCAGGAGACCGAGGCAGGAGGTTACCAGAGCCCAGGAGTTCTAGGCTGCAAAGAGCTATGATCACGCCATAGCTCCCCAGTCTGGACAACAGAGTGAGACTCTTGTCTGAAATTAAGGGGAGAAGAAAAAAAAAAAGGAAAATATTTTTTAATGTATACTCCTATTTGCTTGTATTTATATAAGAAACTTTGGACAACTGCCCCAAAACTAGTAAAGGGGTAAAATATTTTAAAAAGCACACTTGATGTGCAGGATCTTGGTGGCCGAGGACAGCAGTGGGAACCAGACTGAACAGTCCTTTTCAGATAGGATTTTCATTTTTGAACCATGTGCAAACATTACCTATTCAATTTTTTAAAACCAAACATGAAAATATATAAATGAAGTCATATGTCATTTCTTTGACCCAAACCAGTGCCTTCTGATCTCACTAAAAGTGAAAGGCAAAGTGCCCTTATCACCCACAACACCTCCGAGCCCACTCTGGCTTCTCTGCCATTTCCTGAACATGGCAAGCAAATTCCAACCTCAGATCCTTGGCACTAGCTCTTCCCTCTACCTGGGGCACTCTTCCCTCTAGACAGCAGCTTTTCTCCCTCCTCCTTTACTTCCTTCAAATATCTGCTGAGTCACCCTACAGAAAATAGCACCCTCATTCCCCATTCTGCTTTTCCTCATAGCACTCTCTTTGTAATGTATTAAATATATTTATTTACCATCTCTCCCACTCCCAAAATGGAAGCTTTATGGGGATATGGACTGTTTTGTTCTCTACCGTATTCCCTGAACCTAGAACAACGCCTGCCACATAGTAGTTGCGCAGTAAGCATTCACTCAATTAATATAACTATGGGGGGATTGAAGCATATGAGGAAGGTACTATTACTCTCATTTTACAGATGAGGAAATTGAAGCAGAGAAGCCAAGATTTAAATATCTAGTACATGAGTGTTCATTGACCTTTCAACTTTTGTGGGGCAAAGAAGGGTCTCTGGAGGATACCCAAGTAAATAATTATAGCATTTGCCTTGCCTGTTTAGGTCAGACAGATGGGAAATAGTGGGTAGAGGAGCCTTCATGCCTTCTTACATCTTTTCTGTGGCCTACACAGGTCCATAGAAGAAAATAAATAAATAAATAAATAAAGACTGAGCTTTGTGAATACTGTATCTAGTTACAAAGTAGATTAATATTCTAAATATCAATAACCCAGATGTCCTACCACAAGTAAATGGTTAAAAAGAGTTTGGTACATACCATGGAACACTACTAAGCAAGAAAAAGAAATCAACTACCGATACATGCAGTGATTTGGATCAATCTCCAGAGGATTATGTGAGTGAAAAAAGCCAATCCCAAAAGATTACATATTGTATGCTTTTAAATCAGGGGTCCCCAGCCCCTAGGTCATCGCTGGTACCAGTCCAGGACCTGATAGAACCTAGGCTGCACAGCAGGAGGTGAGCAGCGAGCGAGTATTACCACCTGAGCTCCGCCTCCTGTCAGGTCAGCGGCAGCGTGACATTCTCACAGGAGCTTGTGAACTGCGCATGTGAGGGATCCAGGGTGCATGCTCCTTTTGAGAATCTAATGCCTGATGATCTGAGGAGGAACAGTTTCATCCCCAAACCACCCCCACTCCATCTGGGGAAGAACTGTCATCCACAAAACCGGTCCCTGGTGCCAAAAAAGTTGGGGACCACTGATTTCTATAACACTCTTGAAATGACACAATTATAGAAATGGAGACCAGATTAGTGGTTACCAAAGGTGAAGATGGGAGGGAAGTGGGGCAGCTAGAAAAGGGTAACATGAGGGATCTTTGTGGTGATGGAAATGTTCCATATCTTGACTGAATCAACACAAATATGCGGGTTATAATGTACCAGAGCTTTGAAGATGGTAGGTCTGGGGCAAACTGGGTAAGGGATCTCTCTGTGCTACTTCTTAAAATTGCATGTGACTCTATAATTGTCTCAAAATAAAAAGCTTAACAAAAATATATAAAAATCTAGGTTAAGAACATCTAGCCAGTACTTTTTGTTGTTGTTTGGTTTTTTCCTTCCATCTAGCCAGTATTGTTAACCCATATATTATCTGGTTCCCTAGACAATGAAGAGTCTGCCGTGTGAGGATCTGGAGAGAGAGTTGAGTTCCAGGCATGGAAACAAGCAACTGAGAAAGCTTAATAGGAGAACAAAACTACTATGTTGAAAAAAACAGAAAGTAGACCAGTGTCAGTGTCACTGGAGTATAGTGAGAGACGGATAGATGACAAAGACAAAATGAAAAGGATAGGCATGGGCCAGGTAATCTAAATCTTTACAGACCATTGTAAGGCGTAAGAACCTTATGTTTAAGTGGTATATGGGTAGAATCCAATAATTATTAGGTGTTTTTTTTTTTTGTAAGGCTGAAGACAAGAATCCTATGTATCCAAGGAGACAATAAAAAGCGCAAGGAAATCGCAATACCAAACAGCATGAAATGAATTATGTAGTACTTGAGATAAGAAGTCGTTAAAATGCAACTTGTACATGGTAACAAGCAAAAGGCAGAAAGTCAAATTCTGGTCCTGACTAAATTCAGTCAGTCCTGCATTTCTTGGGTTAAGAAAAAAATTGTAGACTGGGCACAGTGGCTCATGCCTATAATCCCAGCACTTTGGAAGGCTGAAGCCAGCAGAGCACTTGAGGTCAGGAGTTTGAGACCAGCCTGGCCAACATGGTGATACCCTGTCCTCACTAAAAATACCAAAATTATCTGGGCATGGTTGCACATGCCTGTAATCCCAGGTACCTGGGAGGCTGAGGAAGGAGAATCGCTTGAACCTGGGAGGCAAAGGCTGCAGTGAGCCAAGATCACACCATTGCACTTTGCACTCCTGCCTGAGCGACAGAGCGAGACTTCATCTCAAAAAAAAGAAAAAAAATTGTAAAGGTTTTACAGATATTAAGAATCTAATGATCTGAAAATAAACTACCCAAAAGTCTGTGCTATAATTTACATGGTATAATTCACATTTGGCATTTTTAACACATCCACTTGCCTCTTTTTTGTCTTTGAACTTATCGATTTCTTTCTTCAGAAGCTCCACCCTTTGAAAGGATTCAAGGTTATTCACACTGTACACAAGAACAAAGCCATCAGCAAATGAAAAATAATGTTTTGGCAGCTCCACGCCTTCCTGTAGACCTCTGGTGTCATAAAGATGTAACTGTTCTTTTACTCCTCGATCTGTTTCTACTGAAGCCATGTACACATCTTCCATTGTTTCACAATCTTCCATTCCTGGGATTAAGAAATGAAATTACTCTTTTTGGCCAAGCCGTGTCAATTGCTCAGTATTTTCTTGTCCTTTAGAAACCGGCTTTCTACGTTTCCTATTTACCACATGTAATAATCACATCTTACTTTTTTTTTTTTCTTTTAAACAGGGTCCTGCTCTGTTGCCCAGGCTGAAGTACAGTGGCTCGATCTTAGCTCACTGCAACCTCCACCTCCTGGACTCAAGGGATCCTCCCACCTCAGCCTCCCAAGTAGTCCCTCCTGGCTGGGACTACAGGTGCCACCATGCCCAGCTAACTTTTTGTAGAGACAGGGTTTCACCATGTTGCCCAGGCTAGTTTCAAACTCCTCGGCTCAAGCAATCCACCCACTTTGGCCTCCAAAAGTGCTGGGATCACAGGTATGAGGCACTGCACCTGGCCTAAACAAAATTATTTTTAAATATATTTCTTCTGTATAAAAACAAAAATTCCCTTCTTATGATCTTTTAAAAATGCATTTTACCACTTTGTTACATTTGTGCAAGTTTGTCTCTTCAACTAGTCTCTAAGTTTACTGAGTGAAAGGAACCATTCTGTGTACACAGCAAATACTCAATAAGCCCTTTTTGATAAAGGAATTAAAGGGAAAAGATTAACTTTCTGAATTTTAATACGTAGCAGAGAGACATCCGATAAGACAGGTAAGGTATAGTCCCAGTAACCACCTTCATATTTAAATATGAAGCCAGGCTTAGTGGCTCACACCTGTAATACCAGCACATTGGAAGGCCTAGGTGGGCAAATCACCTGAGGTCAGGAGTTTGAGATCAGCCTGGCCAACACGGCAAAACCTCGTTTCTGCTAAAAATATAAAAGTTCGCCAGACATGGTGGTAGGCACCTGTAATCCCAGCTACTCAGGAGGTTGAGGCAGGGAGAATTGCTTGAATCTGGAAGGTGGAGGTTGCAGTGAGCCAAGATCATGCCACTGTTCTCCAGCTTGGGCTGGAGTACACAGAAAGATTCATCTCAAAAAAAAATTATAATTAAAATTAATAAATATGAGATACATCCAGAGGTAAAATCACATGGATAACATCCTATACCCCCAATCATACATTATAGTTTTTAGAAAACCCTAGTTACAGTTTTCCTAAACAACCTAAACAGTGTAGAATGATTTGTTCCAGGTGCCCTACATGAAATGTCCATGAGCATTAGATTAAATAAAATCTCCATAAGTATTAGATTACAAGGAATAATCACATGATGATACACAGATGAGATCATGAGAAACCAAAAATTTACTTTCATCAATATAACTCATAAGGAATGTATTCAGTTTAGAAAGGTAAAATTGTTCATAAATTTGATTATGTATATATGTGTCTGTGTCATCCTGTCATAAATTAAGCCTTAAAGTAATTAAAGGTTATCTGTTAAGACACAAACCTATTGGGTTTTGATTACAAATTAATTTAAAAGCAAAAACTACCAAGCGTTTTGTCATGTGATGTTTTATCCACCAAAAAACCAGTCCAGTTATCCCTCCCCGACCTGCCTCTCCAAAAGGGGGTCTAAAGCTCAGACCTTTTGATATTTTGGTCCTCTAAAGATCAAATGAAGTCATGAGTCTTCCACCAGTTCTCTAGTTCTCCTCCCACTCCATGTTGCTGGGCAACTACCCATCTCGCACACCAAGGGAAGGCTTAAGGGTGCAATCTCTGGAGACGGTTAAATAGAGGTTATATGGACTGTGGGATAAGGGGTATGAGTTCCACAGTGAAAACGGGGCAATTAAGTGACATGCCTGCACACACACATACTGAATGCTGAAGTCCTCCGGCTCTCCCTTTCTGCTCCCAAAACACTGGCAGCCAGGTCTTTATTCCTATCCAGAGGAATCTGGAGAATCTGGCCAATGGAAAAGGAAACAATCCTAAATATACTGACATCTAGGGTTCCCCAGCAAATGCCCCTGCCAGATCACCTTAGCGGAGCTCCAAGTCATGAACCCTAGATGCTTAGACCTTCCAATCGGCTTTTTTTTTTTTCCCCTCGAGATGGAGTCTTGCTCTGTCGCCAGGCTGGAGTGCAGTAGCGCAATCTTGGCTCACTGCAACCTCCGCCTCCTGGGTTCAAGCTATTCTTTCACCTCAGCGTCCCGAATAGCTAAGACCACAGGCGTGTGACACCACGCCTGGCTAATTTTTGTATTTTTAGTAGAGATGGAGTTTCACCATGTTGGCCAGGATGGTCTCAATCTCTTGACCTCGTGATCCGCCCACCTCGGCCTCCAAAGTGCTGGGATTACAGGCGTGAGCCACCGCACCCGGCCTCCAATTGGCTTTTTAAGTCTTCATTATTTATTTTTGAGACAGGGTCTCATTTGTCATCTAGGTTGCAGTTCAGTGGGACAATCTCAGCTCACTGCAGCCTCCTTCCTGGAGTCAAGTGATGCTCCCACCTCAGTCCCCCAAGTAGGTGGGACTACAGGTGCACACCACCAAGCCCTACTAATTCTTGTATTTTTTTGTACAGAGGGGTTTCACCATCCCAGGCTGGTCTCAAACTTGTGAGCTCAAGGTATCTGCCTGCCTCGGCCTCCCAAAGTGCTAGGATTACAGGTGTGAGCCAACGCACTGGGCCTAGGTGTTCATTTTTAACTACGAACAGAAAATTCAAGGACTAGTCCAGAAGGTCCAGCATCCAAAAAGAGAGTTCCAGACAAAAAGAGCAGAGAACACAGAGGAAAGAAAACAACAACATAATAATTCAAAACTGAAGAACACGCATTTCCATGTAGAAGGGGCCCTTTAAGTGTCCACTACAGTAAGTGAAAACAGATTGGCCAGGCGTGGTGGCTCACGCCTGTAATACCAGCACTTTAGGGGGCCAAGGCAGGCAGATCACCCGAGGTCAGGAGTTTGAGACCATCCTGGGCAACAGAGTGAAACCACATCTCTACTAAAAACGCAAAAATTAGCTGGGCATGTTGACACACACCTGTAATCGTAGCTACTCAGGAGGCTGAGGTGGGAGAATTGCCTGGACCCAGGAGGCAGATGTTGCAGTGAGCTGAGATTGTGCCACCGTACTCCAACCTGGGCAGTAGAGTAAGACTCCATCATTTAAAAATAAAAATTAAAAAAAAGATCGATTATATGACACCATCATTGAAATTTCAGAACACTGGTGTCTTAGTTTATTTGTGCTTCTATAACAAAATACCACAGATTGGGTAACTTATAAACGGAAAATTTCTCTCTCACAGTTCTGGAGGCTGGAAGTCCAAGATCAAGGTACCGGTAGGTCTGGTGTCTTGTTACAGCCCAGTCTCCACTGCAAGATGGAGACTTGTTGCTGCATCCTTGGGAGGGGTCAAATGCTGTGTGGCAGGAGAGACAGAGGGCAAGAGAGCACTCCCTTCAACCTCAAGCCCTGGTATAAGGATGCTAATCTTTCAGGAGGGATTAGTCCTCAGAAGGTGAAGAGTGGAGCCCTCATGACTTAATCACCTCTTATAGGCCACACCGCTTAATGCTGTTGCAATGAGGATTAAGTTTCAATGTGAAGTTTGGAAGGGACACTATCCTTCAAACCATAGCAACTGGGAGCAAAGAACAGAGCCCAGAAAAGCTTCCACAAACAAAGCATTGAGAATCATAATGGCTCCCAGATTCCCAAAAGTAGCACTAGAAGAAGACAATGGAAGCTGGTAAAGTTAGAGACACACCTTCTGTGACTCAGCAATTTCCTTCCTAGATATGCATCCCAGAATTTATCATGTAATAGCCAGGATACATGTACAACAGTGTTCCAGAGTAGCATTATTTCCAATAGCTCCAAACTGGAAATAACCCAAATGTTCATCATCATGAACTATCTCTTCATCAAGACAGAAGAGACAGTGGTAGCTTTATACAACAGAATGGTACAGCAATGAAAAGTAAACAACCACAGCTACAGCAAAATGGAGGAATCTGAATTTTTTTTTTTTTTTTTTTTGCCTAACTAGAGATGGGGTCTCCTGATGCTTCCTAGGCTGGTCTCAAACTTTTGGGCTCAAGTGATCTTCCCACTTCAGCCTCCCAAAGTGTTAGGATTCCAGTGGTCAGCCACCATGCCTGGCCTGATGTAGCTTACAAATATAATGTTGAGTGAAAGAAGCCAGACGTGGATGAGTTTAATTCATATAAAATCCATAAGGCAAAAATAAACTATACCATTTAGTGATACATACATATGTGGCAATTAAAGATAAAGAGAATGATGAACCAAGTCAAGGGAAGGACTGAGCTGCCACTGAAGAGAGGAACGCAGGGAGCCACTGGCGTGTCCTCAACGCTGTACTTCTTGATCCATGTGGAGATTTTGTCAAGGTTTGTCTTATAATTATTGATTAAACCATACATGCAATGCTTTCAAAATTCTGAAAGGCTATTATTTTTGACCTGGAGCTCTAAACCCATCACAATTACAATTCAAACGTTAGTGTAAAATAAAGACAGTTTCAAACATGCAAAGCCTCAAAACATGTATCATGTATATTTTTTCAGAAAAGTATTTGAGGAGACCCTCCATAAAAATTAACATGTAATCAGGCTGGGTACGGTGGCTCACACCTGTAATCCCAGCACTTTGGGAGGCCAAAGTCAGCGGATTACCTGAGGTCAGGAGTTCGAGACCAGTCTGGCCAACGCGGTGAAACCCCATCTCTACTACAAATGCAAAAAATTAGCTGGGCGTAGTGGCGGGCGTCTGTAGTCCCAGCTACTCGGGAGGCTGAGGCAGGGAAATCGCTTGAATCTGGGAGGCAGAGGTTGCAGTGAGCCAAGATCACGCCACTGCACTCTGGACCAAGCGACAGAGTGAGACTCTGTCTCAAAAAAAAAAAAAAAAAAAAAAAAATTAACATGTAACCATAGAAAGAGGAAGAAACAGAACCTAACACAGATATGAAGTAAAGGAAATCCCAAGCACAATGAGTAAATATCTCGATTCAGAAACCCCAGGGTCACAACTATGTGCCAGGCAGTGGGCATTTTGAAGGCCATCATCAATGGATGTTCTGCTCCACTCTACAACCTATTCAACTCCAGAAAAGTACTAGAAAATGTGCTCCAACAAGAAAAAAAACAAGGTATAAACCATAAGAAGGTGACAAGAGATGGAGGAAACAGGAAATCAAAACCAGGGAGAGTCTAGGAGCAGTGGCTCACACCTGTAATCTCAGCACTTTGGGAGGCCGAGGTGGGCAGATTGCCTGAGGCCAGGAGGTCGAGACCAGCCTGGACAACATGGTGAAACCCATTTCTAGTAAAAATACAAAAATTAGCTGGGAGTGGTGGCGCATGCCTGTAATCCCAGCTACTCGGGAGGCTGAGGCAGGAGAATCGCTTGAACCTGGGAGGCAGAGGTTGCAGTGAGCTGAGATCACACCACTGCACTCCAGCCTGGGTGACAGAGCGAGACTCCATGTCAACAACAACAACAAAAACAGGGAGGAAACAAGGGGAGGTTCTATGATGATGGTGCCACGGTAGGTAAGAGAACACAGAGCTCCTTGAAGAACCTAGCCAAGAAAAAAATAGAATTAGCAAAACGTATAAACAAAACTAAAGAAATGACAAAGTAAATATGAGCCTCCATGAAAACAAAACAAAACAAAAAGAGTCGTAGTATACTATACTGCTCAGCTGAGAACACAGCTGACCCTTAACAGAGGTTTGAACTTCACATCATATGGGGATGTTCTTCCTCCTCTGCCACCCCTGAAGCAGCAAGACCAATCCTTCTCCTCCTCCTCCTTAGTCTACTCAACATAAAAACCATGAGGATGAAGACCTTTACGATGCACCACTTCCAGTTACTGAATAGTACATAGATTTTCTCTCATGTGTTTTTTGTTTGTTTGTTTTTGAGAGCGAGTCTTGCTTTGTCACCCAGGCTAGACTGCAGTGGTACAATCTCAGCTCACTACAACCTCCACCTCCTGGGTTCAAGCGATTCTCCTGTCTCAGCCTCACAAGGAGCTGGGATTACAGGCACGTGCCACGATACCCAGCTAATTTTTTTATTTTTAGTGGAGACAGGGTTTCACCATGTTGGCCTGGCTGGTCTTGAACTCCTGACTTCAAGTGTTACACCCACTTCAGCCTCCCATAGTGCAGGGATTATAGGCATGAGCCACCTCACCCGGCTTCTTATGATTTTAATAACATTTTATCTCTTACTTTAAGAGTACAGTATATAATACCCACAGCATACAAAAACATGGTAATCAACTGTTTCTGTTATCAGCTTTAAGGCTTTTGGTCAACAGTAAACTGTTAGTAAATTTCTAGGGAGTCAAAAATTGTATGCAGATTTTCAACTGACTGGGGGAGGTGTTAGTACCTCTTACCCCTGCACTGTTTAAGGGTCAACTGTACTGTATTTACATATGCCAGCAGCTCTCCAACTTGGTCTGAGATCTTGTGAGGTCTCTTTTCAGGGATCCACATGGGCAAAACTATATTGATAATAATATTAAGGCATCTGTCTTTTCCACTGTGTTGACATTTGTACTGATGGTGCAAAAGCAATGGCGGGTAAAACTGCCCATACCTTAGGGCAAATCAAGTCAATGGTACTAAGGATATAGTTGCCATTAGATTCTTTACCATCTTGTGCTCGTGGTTAAAAAAGAAATAGCCAGTTTTACTTAAGAATGTCCTTAATGAAGCAACAAAAATGACTAATTTTATTAAATCTCAAGCCCTGAGTATGTATCTTTTCAATATTCTATGGGATTAAATGGGAACTATGCATAAAGCATTTCTTTTTTTTTTTTTCCATGTATTTATCAACAAAAAATATTTAATGTAAATAGGATTGTAAGCAGCCTTACACAGATGAACACAGATCTGGCACAATGACCTAGAAAGCTATATTTTTAGTTTGGGGCAATAGCTAAAATTCAGAGTTCTTATATTTCATAATATTTTTCTTCCATAATCTACCAGCAAGAGGATGCTTGATGTTTTGTGGCAGCAGCAATTTTAAAATTAATTGATATATTTTCTAAGTGCCCTAATTTCTTTTATACAATTATATATTAAAAGCTGCAAGTTTATAAAAATCTTAGCTTGACAAATATGAGTTCTTTCTTTAAATGCTGAGGGCTGAAAAATGAAATTTAGTACATATGAACTCCTAGAAGCTATTTACCACTTTATTTTTTTATTTTTATTTTTCCCATTTATTTATTTTATTGCATTTTAGGTTTTGGGCATAAAGCATTTCTGTATACAATTATGGTAACTGTCTCGAGGAAAATCTCTTGTGTGTTTTGAATTGCAAGCTGAACTAGCTGTCATTTTTAAAAAGAAGGAATGACAGAAAAACTATGTATTTATGATATTTGACAAACATTTTCTCAAAAATAAAGGAAGTCTGTATCATTTCAAGGAAAATAACTATGGTAACAGTATTTGTTGTCAATAAAATTTGAGCTTTCAAGCAAAAATGAGAATTGTATCCATCATCATGAACTTGATAGCTTCCCAATACTGATGAAATTGGTAGTGATATTAACAAAAGTGATATGGGAGACCAAAATTTTCCAAATGACCAAGTCATGAAGCTAAAAAACTACGCTTGGGTAAAAGACCCATTTAAAGTGCAGGATCAATCAATGAGATTTTAATGTAGCAGAGTACCAAACGTTCACGAATATGATTACAGATTCTACACTGAAATAACTTTTAAATAACCATCACTTGTTGAATTTTAGTGAAATACCAAAGAAAAATATTCATAATTAACTGAAAAGGCTATTAAAGTATTCCTCCTACCTTTTCCAACTACACATCTGTGTGAGGCTAGATTTTCTTCATGTATTTCTTTTTTTTTTGAGACAGAGTTTTGCTCTTGTTGCCCAGGCTGGAATCATATGGCTCGATTTCAGCTCACTGCAGACTCTGCCTCCCAGGTTCAAGTGATTCTCCTGTCTCAGCCTCCTGAATAGGTGAGATTACAGGCACGCACCACCACACCCAGCTAATTTTTTTGTATTTTCAGTAGAGACAGAGTTTCTCCCTGTTGGTCAGGCTGGTCTCGAACTCCCAACCTCAGGTGATCTGCCCGCCTCAGCCTCCTAAAGTGCTGAGATTACAGATGTGAGCCACCACTCCTGGCCTTCTTCATATATTTCAACTGAAACACCACATCACAAAAGATTACAAAGGCAAGTATTAATAGACATGATAATTGCCTTCTATTAAGTTGGACATCAGAAGGATTTTCTAAAAAGTAAAGCAATGGCTAGGCGCAGTGGCTCACACCTGTAATTCCAGCACTTTGGGAGGCCGAAGTGGGCAGATTGTCTGAGCTCAGGAGTTCGAGACCAGCCTAGACAATACGGTGAAACACCACCTCTAGTGAAATACAAAAAAAAATTAGCGGGGCATAGTGGCATGCACCTGTAGTCCCAGCTACTCAGCAGGCTGAGGCAGGACAACTGCTTGAACCCAGAGGCAGAGGTTGCAGTGAGCTGAGATGACACCACTGCACTCCAGCCTGGGCAACAGAGTGAGACTGTGTCTCAAAAAAAAAAAAAAAAAAATCAATGCCAGCCTTCTCACTATTTTGAAAATATAATTTTTTTCATAAAGTTATTTTAGAATATGAGTTTATTAGCATCATTTAGGAAAAAAATAAGTAGTTTACAAATGTCTCCATTTTCCTTTTTTTGTCTTTTTTGAGACAAGGAGTCTAAGCTGGAGTGCGGTGGTACGATCATGGCTCACTGCAGCCTCAACCTCCCATGTGATTCTCCACCCCAGCATTTCAAGTAACTGGGACCACAGGCACATGCCACCATGCCCACCTGGCTAATTTCTGTCTTTTGGTTTGTTTTGTTTTTGTTTTTCGTGGAAATGAGGTCTCAGACTAGTCTCAAACTCCTGAGCCCAAGTGATCTTCCAACCTCAGTCTCCCAAACTGCTGAGATTACCAAAGTGTGAGCTAATGGCCAGGCGTAGTGGCTCATGCCTGTAATCCTAGCACCGTGGGAGGCTGAGGCAGGCGGATTACAAGGTCAGGAGTTCATGACCTGACTGGCCAACATGGTGAAACCCCTCCTCTACTAAAAAATACAAAAATTAGCTGGGCATGGTGGCTCATGCCTGTAATCCCAGCTGCTTGGGAGGCTGAGGTAGGAGAACTGTTTAAACCGGGACCTGGGAGGCAGAGGTGGCAGTGAGCTGAGATCGCACCACTGCACTCCAGTGTGGGCTACAGAGCGAAACTCCATCTCAAAAAAAAAAAGGGTGAACTACCACACCTGGCCACAGTTTTAATTTCTAATATGGTAAATGTTGAAAGATACGGCCCACATAAACAAAAACTGTTTGGGGTCCTCAGTAAGTTTTCACAGAGCAAAAGGATTCTGAAACCAAAAAATTTGTGAACTACTGACATAGGTATTATAATAAACACTAAATATAAATTTAACCACAATCATTAAATATTACTTTAAAAAGCTAAAAGAGAAGCAGAGCTGATCAAAATGGTTAACGAAAAACAAATGTGGGCCAGGGGTGGTGGGTTATGCCTCTAATTCCAGCACTTTGGGAGGCTGAGGCAGGCGGATCACTTGAGGGCAGGAGTTCAAGACCAGCCTGGCCAACATGGTGAAACTCCCTCTCTACTAAAAAAATAAAAGTTCAAAAAGTAATTGGCCAGGCACAGTGGCACACATCTGTAGTCCCAGCTACTCAGGAGGCTGAGGCAGGAGAATCAGTTGAATATGGGAGGCAGAGGTTGCAGTGAACCGAGACTGCACCACTGCACTCAAGCCTGAGACAGAGTAAGACTCTATCTCAGAAAAACAGAAATGTGCTTTAAGTTACTTGCCAGAAATAAATGCTTTGACAATCTCTATTTACTTATCTAACACAAATGTCATTTCCTTCTAACCAGAAATATCTATCTTCCTTACTGAACCATGACCTCCAGAGATGCTGTCTCACCTCTGTAACCCAAGGCCTGATCACAAGTATCATATAGCAAATATTAACTAACAATTATTTGACTCAGTGAATGAATAAATGAATGAGCTAGCCCAATTCACAAAATTAAGTCATACTCACCAAATGACTGTTTCTTCTATTTTTAAAAACCTACATACAGCAGCACTGGAAAGTCATGTTCATTTTTTTTTTTTTTGAGATGGAGTCTCACTCTGTCGCCCAGGCTGGAGTACAATGGTGTGATCTTGGCTCACTGCAACCTCCACCTCCCAGGTTCAAGTGATTCTCCTGCCTCAGCCTCCCAAGTAGCTGGGACTACAAGCACGCACCACCAAGCCTGGCTAATTTTTCGTATTTTTAGCAGAGACAGGGTTTCACCATGTCGGCCAGGATGGTCTCGATCTCTTGACCTCGTGATCCACCAGTCTCCACCTCCCAAAGTGTTAGGATTACAGGCGTGAGCCACCGTGCCCAGGCTACAATTTTCTTTTTTTAAATTGGAGACGGAGTCTCGCTCTGTAGCCCAGGCTGGAGTGCAGTGACACCATCTTGGCTCTCTGCAACCTCAGCCTCCCGGGTTCAAGCAATTCTCTTGCCTCAGCCTCCCAAGTAGCAGAATTATAAGCACCTGCTACCATGCCTGGCTAATGTTCATATTTTTAGTAGAGATGGGGTTTCACCATGTTGGCCAGGCTGGTCTTGAACTCCTGACCTCAGGTGATCCGCCTGCCAAGGCCTCCCAAAGTGCTGGGATTACAGGCCTGAGCTACCATGCCCAGTGGAAAGTCATGTTTTCTTAAATCAGTGATTCTATGACTCATACACCACCATTCATTATGTAAATACACAGAAAACCACATACATACAAAGGAATATATACCCATACTGGCCATTTCTTTTCTTTTTTTATTTACACGTTCTTCTGCCTTTTACCCCAGCCACTGACCATTTCTTTTCTTACCTGTCATAACTTACAGCAGGCACTCTTGAATTTCAATAATATCAAGACTTCTTCCCTCCTTTTTTCTTCCCTCTTAATATCTTCTGGTCCTTCTGGATTATACCTCCCCTTTTTTGTGCCATCGACCATTTTTAGTATACCATGACCAACAAAAGACCTCTGACAGCTCCCAGGACTTAGAGACAAACTAGAGGAACACAATCTTACCGATAGTATGGTTTCCATAAAGGAGCTGCTCCAAAATTGCAGTTTTCCCCACAGATAACAATCCACAAACCACAACCTTGCAGCCCTTTCCCATCTTCTCTCAGGATATCACTGTGGAGAGAACAGAAATTGCACACTGTTGAAATCAACCTGTTCCTTTTCTTTCAATATTTCAATTTAATATGTAACACATGCACAGGGGAAATTTTCAAATATAGAAAAGGAGATATAGAATAACGTACAGCCTTCCAAATCCCATTCCCCAGTCTCCCATTTGCTCCCTCAGAGCAATAAGCATTATCAGTTTCTTATGTATCTCACAGAGACAATGTAGATAAACGTAAGAATACAGGCCGGGTAAACTCACACCTGCAATCCCAGAATTTTGGGAGGCCAGGCAGGTCAAGAGTTCGGGACCAGCCTGGCCAACATGGTGAAACCCCATCTCTACTAAAAATATAAAAATTAGCTGGGCGTGGTGGCATGAGCCTATAATCCCAGCTCCTCAGTAAGCTGAGGCAGAAGAATTGCTTGAACCCAGGAGGTGGAGGTTGCAGTGAGCTGAGATTGCACTTCACTCCAGCCTGGATGAAAGAGCAAAACGCTGTCAAAAAAAAAAAAAAAAAAAAAAAAAGATTACATGGATATGAATACATCTTTGTTCAAAAAGAATAAATACATCTTATATTAAGAATATTTCAATACTGATTAAGCCTATAGGAATCCAACAGACTTTTAAATCCTTGAAAGAGACTGCCTACTCAATGTTTACCTGGAAAAATAAACATTTAAGTAAAAATTTAAGGAGGGTTGAAGATAAAATTTTTAGAGAATGGGCATGATGTTTTAAACAAACATTAATTAGTTTATGTCAGTCTTTTCTCAGGAGAGGAAGAAACTGGATTTTGGTAGTCACATGGGCTTTTTTTTTTTTTTTGAGACAGAGTCTAGCTCTGTCACTCAGGCTGAAGTGCAGTTGTAAGATCTCAGCTCACTGCAACCTCCACTTCCC
The DNA here is from genome assembly GCF_009761245.1 of Sapajus apella. Classification (NCBI taxonomy): domain Eukaryota; kingdom Metazoa; phylum Chordata; class Mammalia; order Primates; family Cebidae; genus Sapajus; species Sapajus apella. Next base: position 44,005,541 of record NW_022436944.1, read on the forward strand.
GAATGCAAGCAATTCTCCTGCCTCAGTCTCCCAGGTAGCTGGGATTACAGGTACCCGCCACTATGCCCGGCTAAATTTTTATATTTTTAGCAGCGATGGTGTTTCACTTTGTTGGCCAGGATGGTCTCACCCCTGACCTCAAGTGATCCACCTGCCTTGGCCTCCCAACGTGCTGTGATCACAGACATGATCTACTGCACCTGGCTGTCACGTGGGCTTTCTTAGTCACACTTCTTTTTGAGGAAGAACAGACAACACTAGAAAAATTGCCCATGCACTTGAAACTGGAAAGAAAAGGAAAATTAATCTCTCCTAGCCTCTCAACTTATAACTAAGAAAGAACAAGGTTAGGCAACATTTCCTTCAATTTTCCTCAAGGCTGCTTTCCAGAACGCAAGGTACCAGAAGTCAAGGCAGAAAGTAAAAAGGATCATTAAATACAACAGAATAATTTGACAAAGAATTCAAATTTCTACATTCCTGTTTGCCATCTCCCACTACCTCCTTATTTCCCCCAATTTTCTACTTACTTAGAAATGAACATGTTATAAACCAGGCTAAAAGGGACACCACAACTCCTTGCAGTCAAAAACAACTCTAATGCTAGGCATGGTGGCTCACGCATGTAATCTCAGCACTTTGTGGAGTGATCCACTGGGTAGATCACTGTGGCCAGAAGTTTGAGACCAGCCTGGCCAGTGTGATGAAACCCCATCTCTACTAAAAATACAAAAAATAGCCAGGTGTAGTGGCAGGCGCCTCTAATCTCAGCTACTCGGAGGCTGAGGCAAGAGAATCGCTTGAACTGGGAGGTGGAGGTTGCAGTGAGCTGAGATCATGCCACTGCACTCCAACTTGAGGAATGAAAATGAAACTCCACCTCAAAATAAAAAATAAATGTAATTAAAAAAACAACTCTAACAATAAAGTTCATGGCCCAGTGCGGTGGCTCACGGCTGTAATCCCAGCACTTTGGGAGGCTGAGGTGGGCAGATAATTTGAGGTCAGGAGTTTAAGACCAGCCTGGCCAACATGGTGAAACCCTGTCTCTACTAAAAGTACAAGACATTAGCTAGTGTGGTGTTTGGCGCCTGTAATAATCCTAACTATTCGGGAGGCTGAGGCAGGAGGATCACTTGAACCTGGGAGGCGGAGGTTGCAGTGAGCTGAGATGGTACCACTGCACTCCAGCCTGGGCAACAATGAAACTCCATCTCAAGAAAAAAAAAAAAGTTTTAAATAAGCATTCTGACAAAAGGAATGCTGGGTATCTTTCTGCACTCATGTGCGCACTGGACTGTGAGAACAAAAACCCAACACAGCACACACATTTTTTTTTAAGAGATGGGGTCTGGCTATGTTGCCCAGGCTGGAGGCTATTCACAGGTATAATTACAATACACTACCACCTACAACTCTTGGGTTCAAGAGATCCTCCTCTGCTCACCACATCAGCTATACAAAAAAATATATATATATAAATATATATATTGTATATATATATTTTATATATATAATATATATAGTATATATTGTATATGTATATTGTGTATATATATTGTATATATAAATATATATTTATATATATATATAAATATATATATTGTATGTATATGTGTGTGTGTGTGTGTGTGTATATATATACATATATATATATATATATATATATATTTGGTTGTCTAGGCTGGAGTGCAGTGGTGCAGTCTTGGCTTACTACAACCTCCAACTCCCGAGTTCGAGCGATTCTCCTGTTTCAGCCTCCCAAGTAGCTGGGATTACAGATGCATACCACCATACCTGGCTAAGACTTGTATTTTTAGTAGAGACGGGGTTTCACCACATTGGCCAGGCTGGTCTCAAACTCCTAACCTCAAGTGATCCGCCTGCCTCAGCCTCTCAAAGTGCAGAATACATCTTAATGGTGATAGTCTAATAGTTACATTTGCATGCATCTGTGTTACACAGTAATACTGGCTGGTTTTGTGTTTTTTTTTTTTTTTTTTTTTTTTTTTTTTTACCAACACTGGAAACATTACGCCACAAATAAATTTCCTCAAGTCTTCTCTACTGTATTTTCTGTCTGTAATTTTTTAATGACCCAAAACACCTACCACACTAATCTCATATTAAAAATTTCACACTGCCATTTTTGAAGCACAGTAAAACACAGTATTTATTTTCAAAGTAGTACACTGCACTTTACCAACAGACAACTAGCCTTCACTTACGTGATACAACCATTTTTTCCTGGGTGGCATACTTCAGATTCTAAATCTTCCAAGAATATTTTTACCACTGGCTTCCATGAGAATCACTTCTCTTAGGGAACTTTCTTTTCTTTCTATATTTTCAACCTAACTGCAATAGAAAAATTCTCAGCCTTTATTTGTAAGTGCAGAGCATTATGTGACATTGCTCATCTATGGTATATTTCCTACGTCTGCAACAGCAGCCTATTTTAAATGGTTTTCTACAGATACCTGTGAATTTATGATTAATTTAATGTCACTTCATTTATCAAAGGACTCTCTTCTCTGCCTACTGTGATTTCTTTGTAAGTTATGATACCACTGAATCTTTCCTTAAAACGATTTTTTTTTTAAATAATAGTTAAAAGTTAAAGGAAACTGCCATGTAGGCACATGAGAAGAGTCTGAAGAAGAAATAAATCTAGAGTGTGGGAAAAATGACAGCACAGCACGATTCTGTCAGAAAAGGCTGCTGTGGAATCTAAATCCTAATTTTTCTATTGTTATTTCTATTTCTCTGAAAATATCTTACCCTCAGTGGAATTTCTAAATATCAATTTTTACTACTCTCCCTTTCCTGCTCAACTGAAAAATATGCACCTTAATCCACACATTATGCCAATCTTCAAAACACTCAAAAGAGGCTGAGTGCAGTGGCTCACGTCTGTAATCTCTACACTTTGGAAGGCCAAGGTGGGTTGGACTGCTGGAGCCAGGAGTTCGAGACTGGCCTGGGCACCACATCAGGACTCTGTCTCTTTGAATTTATATATATATATATAAACTCAAAAGGTCAGCAACAGACTGTAGCTGAGTGAAATAGGCAGCTATAAGGAAAAAAACACCCAGTGATTCACAGCAACAGACCCTCTGTAAAAAAGGGGCAAATATGAGTGCCGGGGCCTATAGCAAACTGGAAAAATCTGACACCAATAGAAACCTGAGAAATTCAGAAATTAAGTTTTCCAAAGTACCTTTGAAAGTAATTTTACTATATCTGCTATAAAAGTAGTACACTACAATTGCACTTTGTTCACTGGTTGATAATAGGATTAACAGACAAGGTTTGCTAAAAATTAAATATTGTTTTGTATTGTGTGTGTATATTAATAAATTGGGGAGTTCATTTTGATATTACCAAAGAAGTCTTCATCATGAGCAAATAGTAAAAGTAACTGAATAAAGGCAGCTCAAAACACTAGCTAAGGATTTTAATAATTTTTTGGAAAGAAAGGGAAGAGACAGGCTTCATTAAATATTTTACACTATCAAAAAGAAAACAAAGATGAAAAGATAAGTGTGATTAATCAAAGCATGGCTGAAATATTCTAGGTTCCTGGTTGCCTTCCAAATAGGAAACAATACTACATAAAGCAGATTAGTGACTTGCTACCATCAAAGTAAGAATTCTTTAAAAAATAATAAACATTTTGAATGACACATAGATAAAAATGCTTTATTTTCTGTATATGTAACTATGGTAGGAGCTCACATTACAAATAAGCGGTTCTCATGCTTATTTTCACATTTTCAAATAAAAACTACTAAAAGTGTGGCTCTTTAAGCACTTACAATTATTTCCTAATTCCCAAACACAATAAATGTACACCACTTCCTGAGAAATATAAAAAGGTGGTCATCTGCAGTGCCCTGAATGGGTACTGAATCGCATGAACCGATCCTGGGGTAACCAAGCCTCTTAATTAAATCTAGGTTTCAAGAATTTGAAAGGCTCTGCAGTACATGGATGACCTTTCGACTTCTTTCAACACTGTGATACTATGATATTAGAAATTGCTTGTCCATAGAATACAACCACAGTGAGGTGAACACAAAAAGCAGTAGTTACAGCTACTTGCCACATCCCTACCCTAAGAAACTAGGCAAAAAATTCCACCTGTGACCTATTAAACCTCATCTGATGTAAATTACTAAGAGAATATGCTTAATAGGCAAGAACCAGTGTAGTCTTAAATACATATTGCTTTACTTTCCAGGTCAATCAACAACGTTGCTAGACAATAAATACAATTTCCTCTCTCCAACTTGAGGCAAAAAAAAAAAAAAAAAAAAAAAACCACCAGAGAATATGTGGCCTCAACCATTCCTGTGAAATGCTTTGTCAACATCCTCTTTGAAGAGCCATCAGAAACAGCTCCCCAAAACTGTTAGTGCTTCTGTTCCTCTGTGTAAGTACGTCATTCTATTTTTATAAGTAAAACACAACTTTCTGATGCAACCAGAAAAACATAATACCAAAACACTGTTAACATCATAGGAGAGATGTTACAAATCTCTAAAAACACTGTCACATGGGGAAGCCACCTACACTGTGTACTTATGTCAACTTTATATATGGAGTGGAATACTTTTACTTATCCATATATTCAACAGGTTTTACACACAATATTGCACAAAATAACATGTAATATGCAGATTCTAGCTTACCATTCTTTCACTTACCAAACATTTACTGAGGGCCTACCATCATGCCAGGCATCGGGGCAAACTAGGGGGCAAACACGGAAATCATCCCTTGTCCTCTGGAATCTCAAAATCCATTGGAAACCCAAATCCAAATCTTGTAAAACTGCTAACTGAGCAACTACAAATTGAGAAACAAAACTGCAAGCCTGATTGATAAATCAGCAATGATTATTCACACTGCTAGAATCGTTTTTCCAAATGATCCATCCAACTTTATTTTTCATTATATTTTATTTTGCAGGACTACCCTCATAGGCAGTGTGCCTAGAGTAGCTCATTCAACTTTTTAGTCTGTCATTCTCACCTCTGAAATACATACAGGGCTGCACTGCTTACCATTTTTATCACTACTGAAGTGGGCCCAGTGAGGCACCACGTTCTCTCACCTGGTCTCTCAAAGACATCATAATCTCCCAAACCTGTGAATACGTTACTTTACATACTCGTGCAAGAATTTCACAGGTGTGATTAAGAACTTCCAAATGAAGACATTACTCTGAATTATCCAGGTGCGCCCACTGTAATCACAAGTGTCTTTACAAGAGAGACACAGGAGTGCTGGAGAGGGCAGAGGGTGTGATTTGAAGATGCTCTTCTGCTGGCTGTGAAGATGAAGGAAGCGGTCAGGAGTCAAGGAATTCAGGCAGGCTTCATAAGGTGGGAAAGCCAAGGAAATAAATGTATTCTCCCCTAGTACTTCCAGAAGGAACAGAGCCCTACTGATACCTTGATTTTCGCCTAGTAAGATTTACAGACCTAGTCTGATCTACAGACTTACAGACGGTAAATCTGTGTTATGAACCAAAAAAGTTTCTGCAATTTGTTACAGCAGCAATGGAAGACTAACAATCTCCTAAGCAGTTTCTCTGCTTCCATTGTTTTCTCTTTCCTTTCAGCATCAAAAGGAGCAATCCAAGTTACCTTTTAAAAATGTAAGCCATATGAGGTCATCCTTCTGCTCAAAATCTTCCAATGAAATCCAAAGTCCATGCAAAAAACTTCACCGCTCTGACGTCATTTCCCACTTTCCCCTACTGTGTTTTCCCGCGACACAGCTTCCCTGCTGTTCCTCTATTAATCTGCATGCTCCAGTCTTGGCACTTTTCCCTCTGCCTGAATCAGTCCCCGACTCTTACTGCCAGACTCTTATCCTTGAGGTCCTATCTTAAATGTTGCCTTCTCTAAAAGACTTCACTTGGACATTCCATCCCAAATGGCAACTCCCCCACCCCGTAACACTCCCTCATCACTTCCCTCTCTTTAGCGTTTTTCCGTAGCATTTCACCAAACCCAATACACAGCTAGCTTCTGCCTGTTGCCCGTTTCCAAGAAGGCCAAAATTTCTGCGTTTGCTGCGGCATCCCCAGCAGCTACGCCTGGCACGTATTAGACACTTAATAGATATTTGTTGAATCAATCAATGAACCAGATGGGGACTCTTAAAAAGGTAAGGCTGTGATTTAAAAATACAGAAAACTATGATGTAGGAAAAAAAAGATAATCAAAACTGCTACGACTAAGAGGTACGATCCTCTTAAACCTTCGCCACATTTGAACGCATAATCTGGAAGGAAATTAAAACCACATGACTATCAAAAATGAAAATATTCTGGAGACGCAAAATAAGCCAGTAACCCATTTCTCAATTAAAAAACGCAACGCAAAATGCCAGCATTTTCTCGGCGTTTCTTCCCTAAAACATTTACACCTGCCAAGGCCTATTTAGGTCTTGGCAAATACTTTGCTTTTCTGAAAAACTGTGGTTCTGATATTAGCAAATTTGGGACGAAATCCGTATGCAGAAAAAGCGCCCAGCCGCCCGCAATCCACCCACTCCGTGACCCTTTTTAGGACAAAATCCCTGGGAGCTGGGGCCTGCGGGAGCTTCACGCAGACTGGAGCCAAAGGGACGCAGTGAGCGCCCCCACCCGCGTTGCCCCCGGCCCCGTGAAGGCCTCCCTGGGGGGCTGGGGAAGCGTTGAGGGGTCTCAGCGCAGCACTGGGGCCCAGATTTCTCCGCCTGTCGTGCGGGGACAGGAGAGGGACAGAGCAGCTTGGAGAAACCCGCAGAGACTCCGCAGGGGGAGAGCCCGCGGTGCGTCAAACAAACCTGTTCTCTCCTGTGACCTCGAAGACAGCGGCTCCACCGCGACCCGCGGCCACCGGCTTTGGAGCCTGGAGCCCAACTTGCCTCCTCTCGCTGCGGGATCGTAGCCGACGCTCGCTTGCCGGCCGAAGGCTCGCAGCCAACTCTCTGACCCTTCGAGACGCCCAGGCAGCTCGGGTTCGAATCCTGCGGAGTAGGGGGCGGGACAATAGGGGCGGCTGCGCGCCACTCGGCAGAACTCCGCCCACCAGGCGTGACGCCAGAACTACATGTCCCATGAGGCCCTGGGAGGCCGCAGCTTTCCACCGGAAAGAGATTGGCTGAAGTGGGGGAGGAGCCCAAAAAGGATTGTGGGAGTATAGCTCTTTCCTTTCCGTCTGGCGGCAGCCATCAGGTAGGCTTCATTAGGGATCTGCTCTTCCATCCGCTTTTGATCGTGTTCCTCTTCAGCCATCCAGGCTTGGGGACCCTGCGTCCTTGGAAATAGGTCTCCCTCCTGTCCGGCAAGAGTTGGTCAGGATGCGGGACAGCGAGGGGGTGGAGAGGCGCCCACCGGGGCGGGTTGGGCGAAGATATGATGGCGGCGCGAATTCAAGCTGGGCCGGGAGTCTGGAGGAGGCGTGGGGCTGACAGATGGGGCGCCTGGAACAAGGCAGCCTAAGTGAGGCTGCCGGCTGGGTGGGGTAGATGCATTTTCCTCGAGAGTTAATCCTCCGTGGCGGCAGCAGTTCCTTGCCCTGTGGTGTCAGCGACATCTTGCAGGTCCCCCTTGGGGACGCCGCCTGCCGCAGCCACCCGCCCCCTCGGTCCTCAGCTCTGGTTCTGTTCATTCCCCCCACCAAAACGTGCCGAGCGCTGCTCCGCGCCGCGGTTGCGGAGGTGACTGAACGCGGCTCCGTGGGCGTTGCGGTGGGGGTTGGGCTAGCTGTCCCCGGCGGTTGGTGCCGAGCCATTTTCATTCCCGGCGGTGTCCTTGTGCTTGTTGGGGAACTAAGATGGAAGGGTAGGGTCGTCGTCTTACTGTACTTCAAGCGGATGATATCTAATGCCCAGTCTGATTTCGCAGGTAAGCCAAGATGGGTGCATACAAGTACATCCAGGAGCTATGGAGAAAGAAGCAGTCTGATGTCATGCGCTTCCTTCTGAGGGTCCGCTGCTGGCAATACCGCCAGCTCTCTGCTCTCCACAGGGCTCCCCGCCCCACCCGGCCTGATAAAGCGCGCCGACTGGGCTACAAGGCCAAGCAAGGTACGTGATTGACTGCGTGGGTGCTTGGATGAAATTATATTCGAGAAAAGTTGGAAACCAGCTGTTAGGAAGACACTGTCGCCCCAGTGTCTGTCTTCGCATAGGGCTTCGGCGGAATGGAGGTAGCAATACTGGTCAGTTACGGAATGCACCGTTGTCTAAAGTGGCAAGTGTGTCAAAGGTTACAAATTTCAATGAGTTTAGACTAAAGCAGAATCAACAGTGTGCCTCCTGTGTGATTAATTGAAAAAGACTGGAATGTGTTTTATTTTTTTTTTTTCCGTTAGATAATGGAAAGTTATCTAACCAAGTATTTTTGGTGCAGTGTTAGTGACAAGCCATTGAGTCTTAAGCCTTACATGGTTTCCTATAAAGTCACTAATTTTGTGTGTGTTTGTGTGTAGGTTACGTTATATATAGGATTCGTGTTCGCCGTGGTGGCCGAAAACGCCCAGTTCCTAAGGGTGCAACTTACGGCAAGCCTGTCCATCATGGTGTTAACCAGCTGAAGTTTGCTCGAAGCCTTCAGTCTGTTGCAGAGGTAAATGATTTTGAGTAGCAGTTACATTGAATACTGCATGGAGATGGTGGGAGAGGCAGATGTAAGCAGCTTTTCTGATTGTACTTAGGTGAGCTGTCTTGAATAAAACAGGGTTTGTGATTTTTACTAATCTTGGTAAAGAGTGATTGCTTGAAAGACTTGTAAACCTGTTACAAATGTGTGTGTTTTGTTTTCTTAAAGAGTCAGGAATATCCAGAAGAGACCAAATGTGGCCTGCACAGCCTAACATACGTACTAAATATTGTTAAAGCTGAACATTTCTCAGCTCTCAGTTGTATTGGAAAAAGATAAGGTCCCCAAACCCTAAATTTTGTTAGCCAGATGTTAACATTCATGCCCTAGTCCAGAATGGAGTGATAAGGGAATTAATGTGTTTCAGTGTATGTTTACGTGTGGCGTTTTAGCACAAGTCTACTTTATCTCATTATGCTTACTGGAGACAGTCTGGGGAGAGAGGCTTAGTAAATACTTGAATAGTAAAAGACTAGTCTGGTGGTGAGCTAGAGTTGAGAATTAAAGTTCTTTCTGACTTGCTGCTATAGACAATGTGGGAGACTGATGGTGGGCCTCTTTTCCTATTCTAGGAGCGAGCTGGACGCCACTGTGGGGCTCTAAGAGTCCTGAATTCTTACTGGGTTGGCGAAGATTCCACATACAAATTTTTTGAGGTTATTCTCATTGATCCATTCCATAAAGCTATCAGAAGAAATCCTGACACCCAGTGGATCACCAAACCAGTCCACAAACACAGGGAGATGCGTGGGCTGACATCTGCAGGCCGAAAGAGCCGTGGCCTTGGAAAGGGCCATAAGTTCCACCACACTATTGGTGGTTCTCGCCGGGCAGCCTGGAGAAGGCGCAATACTCTCCAGCTCCACCGTTACCGCTAATATAAGTAAAGTTTGTAAAATTCATACCTAATAAACAATTTAGGACAGTCATGTCTGCTTACAGGTGTTCTTTGTCTGTTAAAATTAGTCTGCTGATTGTTTCATGAATGCTTTGTCAAATTAAAGTTAAAGTGCAATAATGTTTGAAGACAATACGTGATATGGTGTATGTTGTTTCTAATAAGATAAACATTTTTGTCTTTGCTTTATCTTATTAGGGAGTTACATGTCAGTGTATAAAACATACTGTGTGGTATAATAGGTTTAAAATAAACTCTTTAAAAGAAGAGTACTGAAACTAGCCCTGTAGATTTGTCTGGTGCATGTGATGAAACCTGCAGCTTTATTGGGGTGATGGCAATCCTCTGCTGGTTTAAGGTGGCTGGGATTGTTTTTTAGTTTGGCAGGTACAGGCTTTTTAACTTGAGCTTTGCTTTAGAAATTGTAGGGTGAGAGGAGGACATCTTAACTATGTCATGATTATATTTAGAAAATTAGGGGCGCAAATCTGGGTTAGCCTGAAGAAAATTGCCTCAGTCTCCACAGTACCTTTTTAAGTTCACATAAAAGGTGAAAGCTCCTGATTCAGTGCCGATGGCTTCATGGCATTCATTGGTTACTGGTAATGGTATTAACACTGACGTGTTTTGAAGTTGAATGTTAGATGAAATTACTAGCCTCAAAGTTGGTAAGCTAGTAATCAGTGCTAGGGTGGGAAGCTGGCCAGCCAGTGACCATTAGATAAGTATCTTTCAAGTGTGAGCTTAGACATCAACCGTAAAATACTTAACCATAACACTAATTTGTGATCATGAATCCCTTCAGTCACATTGGTGGGGAAAATAATTGGCTATAAGTTCCTCATTCTTCCTCCAGTCAGTCTTAAAAATAACGGGTTACCCCCCCCCCGCCGTCCACTCCCATAGGCTTAAGGAAAAGTCATACAAGTACATGGTTTCCAGCCGTATGTGTTTTTTGCAGTTATTTCTCTTGTTCCTGGCCAAACTACCCTAAAAATCTTTAGCATTCCACAAACTTGGGCCATCGCCTGTGCGCCTGCTTTGGCTGTAAGCAGTACCACCCCAGTGCATTTTTGTTTGCATCATGTCTCTCTGGAGGCTAGGCTACTGTTTTCCAGGGTGAATTTGAGTGTCAAAAAAAAGGTAGACAAGGAATTGCCCAATTCTAAATTCTGACTGCTGACTTAATTTAAATGCTTATTTTTCTGAACCCGGTTTTCTCCTATCTTCTCTAGGGGTTTCAAAAGGCTCAGTTAATTGATTTCCAGGAGGTACTCAGCAAGTTCATAAAAGTTCTTGAGACCTAAATTTCTTCTCAAGAAAAGATCTTAAGTAATACATTTTGATTGTGTAGAGGTTCAACTAAAGGAATAAATGTCTATTAAACTAAAACCAATGGACCTTCTGTTATTTGTCATCTTCTAGTGCTAATGTATTTTGAAGCAAACCTAGCCAGCGAAAAGGGATCAAAATGTGATTGTAGAAATAACATAATTTGAGGTAGCTGAAATGTACTTATTTTCTCAGTTCTTCCATCATTGCATGAATTTAAGTTTTTTATTTTTGAGACAGTCTTGCTCTAAAGGCTGAAGTGCAGTGACATAATCTTGGCTCACTGTAACCTTGCCTCCTGGGTTCAAGTGATTCTCCTGCCTCAGCCTCCCAAGTAGCTGGGACTACAGGCACGCGCCACCATGCGCAGCTAGTTTTTGTATTTTTAGTAGAGATGGGGTTTCACTGTCCTGGCCAGGCTGGTTTCAAACTCCTGACCTGATGGTCTGCCTGCCTTGGCCTCCCAAAGTGCTGGGATTATAGGCCTGAGCTACCAAGTCCAGCCTAAGTTTTTATCTAAAACTGTTCAGCTGGGTGTGGTGACTCAGGCCTGTAATCCCAGCACTTTGGGAGATAAACTGGAGGATCTCTTTGAGGCCAGCCTGGGCAACATAGTGAGACCTTGTCTCTATTTAAAAAAAAAAAAAAAAAAAAAAATTTCACATAACTAAACTGAGAAGGAGAGAAAGGGCTACAGCCAAAGGTCAGCATTGTCTTATCAGAAAAGCTTGTTCCTGTCCTTGCTACCCTACGGTTTTATCTCTACACAGTACACCAAGGGATCCTGTTAAATTAATCATAGCACTCCTGTGGGGAAAAAAAAAGTTCTTACGATAGATTTCGTGATCTTCCCACTTTGTACGTGTTACCTCATGTCCTACTGTGGTCCTCACCCCAGGCTCCTTGCTGTTCTTCAGATACACCAAACACTTCCTAATGCCTTTATGATGGGAAAACTTTCTTCCAGTATTAATGCTCACTTTACTAGCTATGCCCTCACCACTTCTCAAGCTGTTCCCATTTGCTTTAATCTTTTTTCTTTTTTTGAGACAGTGTTGCTCTTGTCACCCACGCTGGAGTGCAATGGTGTGTTATCGGCTCACTGCAACCTCTGCCTCCCAGGTTTAAGCGATTCTCCTGCCCCAGCCTCCCAAGTAGCTGGGATTACAGGCACCCGCCACCACACCTGGCTAATTTTTTGTATTTTTAGTAGAGATGGGGTTTCACCATGTTGGTCAGGCTGGTCTCGAACTCCTGACCTCAGGTGATCCACCTGCCTCAGCCTCCCAAAGTGCTGGGATTCAGGCGTGAACCACCACACCTGGCCTGCTTTAATATTTCTATATCGGCATGTAATTCACACAGCAACATTGATTATTCAGTTTTTGTTTTTTGAGATTTTTTTTTTGAGACAGAGTCTCGCTCTGTTGCCAGGCTGGAGTGCAGTGGGGTGATCTCAGCTCACTGCAACCTCTGCCTCCTGGGTTCAAGCAATTCTGCCTCAACCTCCCAAGCAGCCAGGACTACAGGCGTGTACAACCATGCCCAGCTAATTTTTGTATTTTTAGTAGAGACAGGATTTCACCATGTTGGCCAGGCTGGTCTCAAACTCTGACCTCAGGTGATCCACCCACCTTGGCCTCCCAAAGTGCTGGGATTACAGGTGTGAGCCACCACGCCCAGCCCACTTTTTATTTTTGTACAGACAGGATTCCACTGTGTTGTCCAGGTTGGTCTCAAACTGTAGAGCCTATACTTATCTTTTGAATGTTTATCGTTAATGTATTTATTATCTAATGAAAACTTTTAAGTTTATAGGATTTGAATTCAGACTGTCTCTGTATAGCCTTGACCTCCTAGGCTCAAGCGATCCTCCCACCTCAGCCTCTCAAGTAGCTGGACCACAGGTGCACACCACCATGCCCAGCTAATTTTTGATTTTTTTGTAGAGACAGGGTTTCACCGTGTTGCTCAGGTTGGTCTCAAAGTCCTGGGCTCAAGCAGTCCTCCCACCTCTGCCTCCCAAAGTGCTGGGATTACAGGTGTGAGCCACTGCGCCTGGCCTACGTATGTATTATTTCCCAAATGGTAGGATACGATACACATTGTTGATTTTTTTTTTTTTTGTTTAGTTATGTATCTCAGTGCTTTATCAGCTCAAGAAGAACTTCTTTTTTTTTTTTTTTTTGAGACATAGTTTCGCTCTTATAGCCTAGGTTGGAATGCAATGTGTGATCTCGGCTCACTGCAACCTCTGCCTCCTGGGTTCAAGCCATTCTCCTGCCTCAGCCTCCTGAGTAGCTGAGATTACAGATGCCTGCCACCACACCCAGCTAATTTTTGTATTTTCAGTAGAGACAGGGTTTCACCATCTTGGCCAGGCTGGTCTCGAACTCCTGACCTCAGGTGACCAGCCCATTTCGGCCTCCTAAAGTGCTGGAATTACAGGCTGGGATTACAGGAAGTTCCTCCCACCGTGCCCCGCTGGAACTTCATTATTTTTGTTTTACTGCATGGTATCCCATCAGGTGGATATACCATGATTTGTTGGCTATGGCCCCCATTGATGGACATTTAAATTTCTTTCAATCTGTTGCTATTACAAATAGAAAAAAGTGTACATATGTCTTTATTCATCTGCAGGATAAATTCTTAGAAGTAGAATGGCAGAGTTAAAAATCATATGTATGTAATTTTTTATAGATATTGCTAAATTGTCTTCCATAAAGGTTGAACCAATTTACACTACCACCAGCAAAGTAGGAGAGAACTTGTTTATCCACACCCTCTCGAATGCATGTAATCATATTTTGGAATATTTGCTAGTCGGTTGAAGGAACTGATATTGTTCTCTACTATTATTTTGCATTCTGAGTGTGGCAGAGGCAAAGCTACATGCATACCATAGCTTATTTTCCCCCTGAAAACATAACTAAACTACGTTTCCTGGCCTCCTCATACATTTACGTTGGGGTCTTATTACTTCCCTCCAAGACAAACAGTAGTTGGTATGCCTCCTCCACACTTCCCACAACTGTGAAAGCCCGTGATCCAGAGAGCAGAGCTTTAATACAAGATGGAAGAAAGCTGCTCAACCCCATCAGACTGCGTGAGTGATAAGATTTTATTGTGTCAAACAACTGTATTAGTTGTTTTGTTACTATGGCAGCATAGTCTTGCTTGGCCCTCACTAATTCAATAAATAAAGTTGAGCATCATGTTTACATTGAAGAGCATTTTTTATGTTTGCTTTACAGTGACTTTTCACTTTTCTATCAGGGAATCCCTCTCCCTTAGGTACCATGCTATATTAATAAATTGGAAGGTAGCTGCTAGCTCATTTCTGCTATGCTTCACTATTTTTCTGCTCATTAGATTTTTTTTTTTTTTTTGAGACTGAGTCTCGCTCTGTTGCCAGGCTGGAGTGCAGTGGCATGATCTTCGCTCACTGCAACCTCCGCCTCCTGGGTTCAAGTGATTTTCATGCCTCAGCCTCCCAAGTAGCTGGGATTACAGGCATGCATCACCACACCTGGCTAATTTTTGTAATCCTAGCACTGTAATCCTAGCACTTTGGAAGGCCAAGGCAGGCGGATCGCTTGAGCTCAGAAGTTTGAGACTAGCTTGGGCAAGAAGACAAAACCCTATCTCTCCTAAAAAAAAACAAAAAATTAGCTGGGCATAGTGGCACACGCCTGTGGTTCCAGCTACTCAGGAGGCTAAGATGGGAGGATCACCTCAGCGTGGGAAGTTGAGGCTGGAGTGGGCCAAGACCATGCCACTGCACTCCAGCCTGAGTGACAGAGTGAGACCCTGTCTCAAATATATATATATATATATATATATATATATATAAAATAAATACATATAAATAAATATACTTTATTATATGATAGCTTGTTTGCTGTATACCCACAAATATTCACTGAAAACTACTTGCTGTGTGCTGTTCAATGTGATAGACATTAGTCATCTGTGACTTTTAAAATTTAAATAAGATTTAAAAGTTCTTGGCTGGGCATGGTGGCTCACACCTGTAATCCCAGCGCTTTGGGAGAACAAGGTGGGTGGATCACGAGGTCAGGAGATCGAGACCATCCTGGTTAACATGGTGAAACCCCATCTCTATTAAAAATACAAAAATTAGCCGGGTGTGGTGGCACACACCTGTAGTCCCAGCTACTGGGGAGGCTGAAGCAGGAGAATCACTTGAACCCAGGAGGCGGAGGTTGCAGTAAGCCGAGATTGTGCCACTGCACTCCAGCCTGGGTGACAGAGTGAGACTGCATCTCAAAAAACAAAAAGTTAATTCTCCAGTCATATTAGCTACATTTTAAATGCTCAATGGACACATTGGCTACCATATTTTACAGCACAGAAAACATTTTGACCATCACAGAAATTTCTGTTGTATAGTGCCAATTTATTTATCTATTTATTTATTTAGAGACTGTTCTTGCTCTGTTACCAGGCTGGAGTGCAGTGGCGCAATCTTGGCTCACTGAAACCTCTGCCCCCCCCCAGTTCAAGCAATTGTCCCTGTCTCAACCCCTGGAGTAGCTGGGATTACAGACACCTACCACCATGCCTGGATAATTTTTGGATTTTTAGTAGAGGCAGGGTTTCACCATGTTGGCCGGGCTGATCTCGAACTCCTGACCTTAGGTGATCCACCTGCCTCAGACTCCCAAAGTGCTGAGATTACAGGTATGAGCCACCGCACCCGGCCATAGTGCTAATTTAGACCCTCGAAATTCTTCTTTCGTCCTTTTTCTTTCTTCTTCCTCCTCCTCTTGCACCTCCTCCTCCTCCTCCACTTCTTTCTCTTCTTTTTTCTCTTCTTCTTCCTCTTCCTCTCCTTCTCTTTTCCTCGTCTTCCTCTTCTTTTTTTCAGCAGATGAAGATAAGGCATATGAAGTCTAGTTTTACCATAAAAGTTGGATGTATAAAAGGCCGGGCGCGGTGGCTCAAGCCTGTAATCCCAGCACTTTGGGAGGCCGAGGCGGGTGGATCACGAGGTCAAGAGATTGAGACCATCCTGGTCAACATGGTGAAACCCCGTCTCTACTAAAAATACAAAAAATTAGCTGGGCATGGTGGCTCGTGCCTGTAATCCCAGCGACTCAGGAGGCTGAGGCAGGAGAATTGCCTGAACCCAGGAGGCAGAGGTTGCGGTGAGCCGAGATCGCGCCATTGCACTCCAGCCTGGGTAACAAGAGCGAAACTCCGACTCAAAAAAAAAAAAAAAGTTGGATGTATAGATTTCATGTCAGAATAGTATTTGTTGCTATAGATATTTTAATTGTATAATTACCACTTCTTTGTCAGGGTGATATTAGGTTTTTAGAAGTTTTTGATAAGAGTTTTATCCCAATGGTACAAACTGTAAAAGAATGAACTGCTACAACACCATTTCTAAGAAAAAAGATTTTGGTCTAAAAAGACTTTTAGTTTTCCATTGGCTGCAATTTGGCTGCATCTTTTATCAAACTGTTGGATCTTTGAAATCAGTTTTATAAATATCCATCATTCAGAGAAGACGCAATTCTTTCGATTTGTCCTAGAAGGATCAAGCTGGCCTGAAATACCAATAGGGGGTAGCATGCCCTAACAAGCTACGCTTTGACCATCAGCTGCCCCAAACAAGATGAAATCCATGTGGCAGGTTTTAACCAGCAACACTCTCCACAGTCCCAATATCATTCCAGTTCAGCCTTGGGAAGGTTGGCTAGACATTTAGCTTGTCCATTGATTTCAGTTCTTATTAATGATGCAGTAAACATCATCACTATACAGTTTCCAACCTATTTTTATATAAGAAAAATAAACTGAAAATAAAGCCTTTTAATAGAAAATGCTGCTCAAGTTTTCTTTAGAAAAATTAAATCTGCTGCAAGGCTGGGTGCAGTGGCTCACGCCTGTAATCCTAGCACTTTGGACGGCCAAGGTGGGAGGATTACTTGAGGCCAGGAGTTTGAGACCAGTCCAGTCAGCATAGAGAGGCCCCATCTCTATATTTTTTAATTGAGGAAAGAAAAAAATCTACTGCAAAGGTGCTATAGTTGGCTTGTGCCATTAAACCTCATAATCAAAGCATTCAAACGTAACAAAATGCTTAGCTGGAACACACACTTCAGCTCACTCTGAAATCCTGGCAAAGGGCAACTCACTCCTCCAAAACTGATGAAATCACTTGATTTAATTGGCAGGCTGTGAACATCTAAACTCATTTGCTGGCAATTCTCATTGTCATTTAGAGAGAAGTTCATTATTTGGCAGTCCTAGTTAGTTACAGACTATAACTGATGGATGATGTAATTACCAGTCATCTAATCACAAAACTTCTTTCTATGAGAGTGTAAACATACTATTTAACTTCCAGAGGTTGATAATTAACTAAGCTAGGAAGTTTTTCTTATCAAGAAGAAAGATTCAAAAAATGATCATCCAAGGCCGGGCACAGTAGCTCACACCTGTGATCCTAACAACTTGGGAGGCTGAAACAGGACGACTGCTTGAGCCCAGAAATTCCGGACCAGCCTGGGCAACATGGTGAGATCCTGTCTCTACAAAAGATAAAAAAATTAGCCTGGTGTGGTGGTGCATGCAAGTAAGGAGGTCATAGTGCCACTGCACTCCAGCCTAGGCAACAAAGACTTTCTCTCCTCTCTCTACACACACACACACACACACACACACACACACACACACACACACACATCATCCGAGCCAGTTGCAGCTACTCAAGAGGCTGAGGCAGCAGAATCACTTGAACCCGGAAGGTGGAGGTTGCAGTAAGGAAGATCGCACCACTACACTCCAGCCTGGGCAACAGAGCGAGACCCTGTCCAAAAAAAAAACAAGTCTCTTTTCAATACCATCAGTGCTCACTAACCCTCCAATCCCCCATAACTCCTTGATGAACTGACAATAAGTTTCTAAATATATAAAATGTAATTTACATTCTTAATTCTGATGTGGGTCATATTTGACTTGTAGAGAAAAAAAGATCCTGTTGCATCTTGAACACGATTTAGAAAAAAATGTTTATACTATTTTTTTTCCTGGAAACACTGTAATTTGAGATAATGCCATCTGTGGAAGCTGACTCCAAGTCAAGGATGGGTGTGCTAGTTGTTTATTGCTGAAGTGCTTTTAGGGGAAACTGACAAGGATATGAAGAAGTCAGACAAAAAAAAGAGACGCCTCAAAGTATGATTTAGGCTAAAAAAAAAAAAAGAGAGAAAAGAAAGAAAGAGAGAAGCCAAGTCAGATTGTGATTTCAGCCAAAGTCCTACACGGACTTGTTTCTTCCTGGCCCCACAGGAGAACTGTGGAGTGAAGTTATGCCTCAGAGTTTGTACCAACTCGTGGCAAGAATGCTGTTTTTTGCAGAACATCTGAGGTCAGGAGTTAGAGACCAGCCTGGCCAACATGGTGAAACCCCATCTCTACTAAAAATCCAAAAATTAGCCAGGCATGGTGGCAGACACCTGTAATCCTAGCTACTCAGGAGGCTGAGGCAGGAGAATGGCTTGAACCCGGGAGGCAGAGGTTGCAGTGAGCTGAGATCGGGCCACTGAGCTCCAGCCTGGGTGACAGAGCAAGACACACACACACACACACACACACACACACACACACACACACCCCAAACAGACAAAAAGAATACCGTTTTTTATATTCTTGCACCCATCAGTCATGGGCTAGGAGCTACGGAGGAGAATGTAAACTCCCAGACACTTTGCTCCAGTAGCAGCCAAGTGGCTTCAATAGCTCAAGGGCATTCCTCCCAGGGGAGTCACAGGTAAAGCCAGTAGAAACAGAAGCACACAGAAGCTGCGGAGGGCAACATAGAAACAGCAGAAAGATCCAAAGGGATCTGGCTGAGCGTTAACACTGTCTGTCTCACGAAATCACAGTGATCTCATTATTCTCACTCTAGTTGGGATTTTTTTCCTGAAAGCATTTTTATTGTCAATAAACTACCATTTCAAGTGTGACAAAACCAACGAACAATTCTGCTTCATTTATCTCACTGGATGTTTCAGAACTGTCATTAAAAGTTAACTAGGTTTAGGTAAATATTTAAATTTGGTGTTCAAAATACATTTGTGCCTGTACCGGAGGCATAATTATTTAATTACATATAGTCTCTCTTACAGACAAGGATTTTCTAATAAGCAACTAAATATTGTGACTTTTAGGCCAAGGGTGTTCCAAAAAAAATCTTCTCACATATCTTAAAATACATGAGAGTGTTTTTAACAAAGCTTGCCCTAAATCAGTTTTAATTTTGAATAAGTAGCAAACATAGGTTTGACTTACTTGCTAATGAAGTATGGAGAGTATTCCAAGGAATAGTAAGTTCCTCTAAATTTTTTACAACCTTATTATTATTATTGAGACAGAGTGTCACCCTGTCACCCAGGCTGGGTTCAAGCAATTCTCCTGCCTCAGCCTTCCAAGTAGCTGGGATTCCAGGTGTGCACCACCATGCCCGGCTAATTATTTGTATTTTTAGTAGAGATGGAGTTTTGCCGTATTGCCCAGGCTGGTCTCAAACTGCTCACTAGGTGATCCATCTGCCTAGGCCTCCCAAAATGCTGGAATTACAGGCATGAGCCACCTCGCCTGGCCCACAACATTATTTAAGAGAATACTTAGGCTGGGTGTGGTGGCTCATTCCTGTAATTCCAATACTTTGGGAAGCTGAGAGAGGAGCATCACTTGAGCCCAGCAGTTCAAGACCAGCCTCGGCAACATGGCAAGACCCTGTTTCTTGAAAAAAACTAAAAAAAAAAAAAAAAAAAAAAAATGAGCTGGGCTTGGTAGTATATGCCTGTAGTCTCAGCAACTCGGGAGGCTAAGATGCGAGGTTTGCTTGAGCCCGGGGGGTTGAGGATGCGAGGATTCAAAGATGCAATGAGCTGCCATGATGCCACTGCATTTCAGCCTGGGCAAAGTGCACCCTGTCTCAAAAAAACAAAACAAAAAAAAAAGAACTCGGGGCACGGTTGCTCACATCTGTAATCTTATCACTTCGGGAGGCCAAGGCAGGTGGACTGCCTGAGCTCAGGAATTCGAGACTAGCCTGGACAACTTGGTGAAACCCCATCTCTACTAAAATATTAAAAAAAAATTAGCCAGGTACTTCTGCAGTCCCAGCCACTCAGGAAGCTGAGGCAGGAGAATTGCTAGAACCAGGAGGCAGAGGTTGAGTGAGCTGAGATCGCACCACTGAACACCAGCTTGGATGACAGAGACTCCATCTCTAAAAAAGAAAAAAAAGAAAACAAATTTGAAACAAAAATTAAAATTAACTCTAAAAACCATGTTTTGTGCCAGGTGTGGTGGCTCACACCTATAATCCCAGGCACTTTGGGAGACCGAGGCAGGCGGACCACCTGAGGTTAGAAGTTCGAGACCAGCCCAGCCAACATGGTGAAACTTTGTATCTACTAAAAATGCAAAAAAATTAGCAGGGCATGGTGGTGGGCACCTGTAATCCCACCTGCTCGGGAGGCTGAGACAGGAAAATGGCTTGAACCTTGAAGGCGGAGGTTGTAGTGAGCCAAGATCACATCATTGCACTCTAGCTTGGGCCACAGAGGAAGATTCCATCTCAAAAAAATAAAGAAAACAAAAATTTTAAAAAAGCTGTATTTTGGACTACCTGAAAAAATTTGTTTGTTTATTTATTTTTGAGACAGGGTCTCACTCTGTCACCCAGGCTGGAGAGCAGTGGCATGATCATAGCTCACTGCAACCTCTTCCTCTCGGACTCAAGCCATCTTCCCACCTCAGCCTCCTAAGTAGCAGGGACTAGAGATGCATGCCACCACACCAGGCTAATTTTTTTTTTTTTTCGTAGAGACAGGATCCCCCCATGTTGCCCAGGTTGCTATCAAACTCCCAGGCTCAAGTGATCCTCCTGCCTCAGCCCCGCAAAGTGCTGGGATTACAGTCATGAGCCCCTGAACCCGGCCTCTATGCTTCAGTGTACTTAAAATCTGTGGGATGCTCAGACTTCTTAAACATAATGCCAGCACATAAGAGATCAGGAAATTTGGAAAATGTAGACAATAAAAAATTACCCGAATCCCATTTTTTAAGAGAGAACCATGCTATCATTTTGGTTTATTTTCTTCCAGTCTTTCTTTTTAATTGGAAAAAAAATGATAGGATTTCTAGTTTTCATAATGATGGAATAAGTAATTGGTGGAATGGATAATCTGGGCAATCACTCCAAGGACAACTAGAAAGGCAGGTCAAATTATAAGTACATATAATACGTCATATATATTGAGTCTACTTAAAGGCGTTGGAGAGCTAACAAGCAACGAAAAATTACAGAACCCAGATCTGGAAGCACATGGGGAATCCAGAGACGGTTTCACATTCAGAGTTGCTTCATCCTTGGGGACATTTGCTGATTCTGAAGGGGGCGCTGAGTGTGTGAGAGGCTGATCAATACCCAGACAGCCTTGGTGGGCTAAAGGGATAAAAATGTAGTGGAACAAGCTGTGCAGGGGGAAGATCCTGCTAAACCCTCTACACTTTGGGTTGGATTCCCTGCAATTTGTTCTCCAAAATGCAGCAAGAGTGATGTTTCTGAAGCTAGTCAGATCATGGCAATCTTTTGCTTGAAATCCTTCATTGATTTTGAATCTCAGAATAAAAGACGTAAGACCCAAAAAAGGACAAAATGTCTACACTATACAAAGAGTTTTCTTTCTTTCTTTCTTTCTTTCTTTTTTTTTTTTTTTGACAGTTTCGCTCTTGTTGCTCAGGCTAGAGTGCAATGGCAGGATCTTGGCTCACTACAACCTCCGCCTCCCAGATTCTCCTGCCTCAGCCTCCCAAGTATCTGGGATTACAGGCATGTGCCACCATGCCTGGATAATTTTTTGTATTTTTACTAGAGGTGGGGTTTCACCATGTTGGTCAGGCTGGTCTTGAACTCCTGACCTCGTGATCTACCCACCTCCGCCTTCCAAAGTGCTGGGATTACAGGCGTGAGCCACTGCACCCAGGCTACAAACAGTTTTCAACCTTATTTTGGGGTTGAAAGGACTCAACATTCCCTTTAAATAATAGGAATTTATAGTGCGCTCTTTACTATTATGAAATTAAATTTATAGACAATAACTAATCTACAAATATAAATTCATAATTATAATGATAATAAAACTCAATATGATGCCCAAATCGTAATATGAAGAAAAAAAATAAAAGTACTCTTTTTAATTTTTTCATTATTTGAGACAGGGTCTTACTCTGTCACCCAGGCACAATTGTGCAGTGGCACAATCATGGTTTACTACAGCCTTGACCTCCTGGGCTTAGGTGATCCTCCCGCCCCTGCCACCTCTGCCTCAAAATTCTGTCTCTACAAATAAAAAAATAAATAGCTGGACTGTAGGCACATGCCACTATGTCCAGCTATTTTTTTCTTTTTTTTTTATTTGTAGAGACAGAATTTTGCCGTGTTGCCCAACTGGTCTTAAACTCTTGAACTCAAGTGATCCTCCTGCCTTGGCCTTCCAAACTGCTGGGATTATAGGCGTGAGCCACAACACCCGGCCAAAATAAAGGTAATCTATAATAAAACAATAAAACAATGTATTTCAATATGTAAACATCTGGATACAATTAGATGGGAGGATATATGAAGTTGTAAGATGGTGTTTATTCCTGTATTCAGAAT
Source organism: Sapajus apella (assembly GCF_009761245.1). Taxonomy (NCBI): domain Eukaryota; kingdom Metazoa; phylum Chordata; class Mammalia; order Primates; family Cebidae; genus Sapajus; species Sapajus apella. The sequence goes on from NW_022436944.1 coordinate 44,028,146, forward strand.
CTTTGTGCATGCAGCCTGATGCAGTTGTGTATGCTATCAGTGGCTCTAATACCATAAACATGTTTCCATCATCGGCCTGGTTTCCGAAGTGATTTGAAACTCTCGGTAAAGTTTCAAACAAAACAACTGATCTTCCCTTCAATCACAGGATTACGTCTCTGATTTCATTCCCTACTACATTTCTCTTTGCTTTTGCCTCTGCAGCCATCCTGGCCTCTCTCTCTCAAATTTCTTTAAGTAAGTTCAGCTTTGGGCTCTTTGCAATACCTGTTCCACCTGGAACGTTCTTCCCCCAAATATAGTCGTGGCTTACTCCCTCGCCTACTTTGGGTCTTTCCTCAAACACCCATATCTCAGTAAAACCTTCCCAGATTCTTTACTTAAATTCTAAAATTCCTCGTCCTCACCCTTGATACTTCCTTGTCCTCCTCCCCTGCTTTATTTTTCTCCTTACTGTCACCATCTGACATGCCCTTGTGTTTAACTTATTTATTTATTGTTTATCTAGCCACCTTCCCAAACAAGAAATGCATCCATTGTCTTGTTTGTTTTGTCCACCAATAGGCTCAATAAATATGAGTGGAAGGGAGGAAAAAGAAATGGAAAGGAAAGAGACAGACAGAGAGAGAGAAAAGAAAGGTGGAGATGAAGGGCAGGTTTCAGGAAGTAGCAGAGGGTCATGAGACCCAGATTTGGTTTCTTACCTTCATCCACCCAGTTAAGTTCAGAAACTTGGCAATGGCTGTCTGTTCCTTGTCCCAAAGGCTGTCGCCTTCCTGTGGGCACTGGGCAGAGACAGGGTGTTCTATTGTCTGGAGTAGTGATGCTTATTATTAGTAGGGCTTGCTGCTGGTTTTTAAAGTTGTTGTGAATGGAGAGGTTAATTTTGAGGGGAGAGACAGGGAAGAACTTCTCTAAGCCAACCGACTACAGGTGATTAGAAAGGAGCGTGGCTTGAAGGTTTTGATTCTCTTTTCAGTGAGATGTATATAATTATGAAACTGAAAACTCACAACTAAATGGAAGTCAGAAGTGATTATAGATATGACAGAGTTTGCCAGGGGTGTTTAGAGTCAGTCCCAGGAGGCAAATTTAAACATCTGTTATTGTGCGAGTGCCTGGAAAACACGGCTCGATTAAAGGGGACTCAACAGAGAAAGAAATTACATAATGAAATTCCAGTCATTTGCATAAATTACTATACACTGAATGATATGAAGTTGTCCCTTGCTTAACCTGTGATTTCACGACCTCAAGTGTACCTTTCTAACAATTTAATCTCACATAAGGACTGTTTATGATTATTTGCTACAAAATAACTTCTATAGTTTCAGAAAGAAAACTGGCAGAGAAGATTGCTGGTGCCTCTCACAGGAAAGAGCAGGAACTAGCAGTGTGTTCCACTTTTACTTCCTCTTCCTCCAAAGTCGGGGCGGTTTCTCTACACTGGGAGTCAGTGATGTTAACATTAATAGAATCACTCCATACGTATTTGTAGGGGGCAGAATAATGGCCCCTCCAATGATATGCACTCTTAATACTGGACATCTGCCAATATGTTACATTATAAAACAAAGAGGAATTAAGATTGCAAATCAGCTGACTTTGAGATGGGGTGAGATATGGAAGAAGGAGGCAGAAGAACATGAGAGACAGAGAGAGATGGAAGGTGAGATGGTCTCAACCTGACATTACTGACATTACTTTCAAGATGAGAGGCAGACAGAAGCCAAGAAATGTGGGCAGCCTCTAGAAGCTGCAAAGAATATGAAAACAGCTTCTCCCCTAGAGCCTCAAGAAAGAAATGTAGCTCTGCTCAGACCTTGATTTTAGTTTATTAGACTCTGACCTATAGAACTGTTAAGATTGTACTTCTGTATCGTGTTAAGCCGCTAAGTTTGTGGTAATTTGTTAGAGCAGTAGTAGAAAACACATACAATATTGTTCTGCTGTCTGCTTTTGTCATTTGCTCTCACACACAGAAGTTATTTTCTCTCCTGCCTCACGCCTCCAGAATTCTTCCTTACTGTTGCTGGTTTCTTGTAAATTACTCTACACCAGTCGTTCTCAATGAGGCAGGGGAACAATTTTGTCCCCCAGGGGACATTTGACAATGTCCAAAGACATTTTTGGTTGTCACAACTGGGAAGTAGGTGGTATTACTACTGGCATCCAGTAGGTAGAGGCCAGGGATGCTGCTAAACATTCTGCAATGCACAGGACAGCAAGGAATTGTCCAGCCCAAAATGTCAATAGCACCACTGTTGAGAAAACCCTGTTGTACACATATATCAGCTTATATAACATATGGGGTTTGGGATAAGTGTCTACATGTAAATAATTCCTGTGCCTCTCTCCCCCACTCCCACTCTCCACCTGGTTTTTTTTGTTTGTTTGTTTGTTTTTTTTTTTTTTAAGAGAGACGGGGTTTCACCATGTTGGCCAGGCTGGTCTTGGACTCCTGACCTCACGTGATCCACCCGCCTTAGCCTCCCAAAGTGCTGGGATTACAGGCATGAGCCACCGCACCTGGCCAGGTCCTGCTTTTTTATACTTGCATTCTCATGGGTAGTATCACCCCTAAGGGGATAAAAATTGGTTTTTGAGGGATGTCTTAATCACTTAGCGCTTGGATAACAAATGATTGTGGACTGGGTGGCTTAAAGAACATTAATTTGTTATGCTTTTGGAGGCTAGAAAGTCCAACATCAAGGTACCCACAAGTTGGGTGGCTGGTGAGAGGGCCCAGTCTCTGCTTCCAACATGGTGCCTTGACCACTGCATTCTCACGTGGCAGAATGTTGGAAACAGATGCTTGGTGCCACAAAGAAAAATTAGCACTGAGACAAAGGATCCAACATAGAAGAACAAAATGGGCCAGGACGCTTCAACATCCTTTACAACTTGGCTAATATCATTCATGAGCGTACTGCCCTCATAACTTAATTAACTCCTAATGGCCCACCTTTTAATACTATCGCAGGATGATTTTCAACATATTAATTTGGGGGAACACATTCAGACCATAGCAAGAGGTTTCTAAATTTAGCTCAAAGAATGGTAAAGTAATGAACTGAACTTTATATTAGTTCAAAAGAAATGGGGAAGGTTTGTCTGTACGTGTTTACCAACCCTTCCTTCCTTCCTTTGTTCCATCACATATAGGCGGAAACTTTTTTTCCCATAAAGGAAAACTAAACGTCATCTCACCTTTCCTCACCCCCAAACAAACCATTCCAATAAATGAAAACCAAAGCCAAAAGTAATTGTATCCTTATGCCTTGCCATGGGTATAAAGTAAGAAAGCATACACTTTAGGCAGCTGTGGGCCATGCTGTCATAATGATATATCTCTTGTGATATTGGGAATTTGAATGATTAAACTGATTATTCCGTTATTTGAATGATGTCATTCTGTTGCAGTTCCTCTGGCTGTTTTACCTTCGTTCTGCAAATGTGTTAAAAATTTAAGTCCCAGCTTGAACTTTTCTTTATGCTGAGATCAGCCCTGTGGATTGTCTCATTATACAGTGCCTGCAGGGGTGGCACTTCTGGGCATGCTGGCAGCACTCTCGGGTCAGCAGGAGCTATTTTAACTCAATTTATAAAGCAAAAGAAAGGGATCTGGATAACCTACAAGGACACACTCTGCAAGAATTAGCGCTAACCACAAAGGTGATTATTCACAACTTGCCCATCTTCTGAGAAAATAAAGCCTTTTTCAGGGGTTATTTCCCTTCCTTTAAATGAAAGCATCCATCCTTGCTCTCTTGTAAAAAAAAAAAAACTTTCAGAGAATATCAGACGACTGATTAGCTCTGAGATTTTTTTTAATCTATAGAAGATTGCTTAAGAGATCCATGCAATCAATGATTTCTAAATCCTGAAAGAACAGCAAAGTAAGGCTGTGAGGACTGCTCAGCAGGACCGCTCCAATCCAATCCACCCTCTATTTCCCTTTGTACCTTGAAGGTGATCTTAAAGCTTTCTCAGTTCTTTTTATTTTTGAAATAGGGCCTTACTCTGCTGCCTAGGCTTGTCTCAAACTTCTGGGCTCAATGGATCCTCCCACCTCATGAATTAGATTAAAAATAGCAGCAGAAACCGTCAGGCTTTAAAAGAATATCAATTTCATAATAAATATTATTGTTACAAAACCCTGACAATGGCTAAAACTAAACATGATAAAATTTATTGCCAACTCAAAAATAATAAAATTAAATCTTAGCAAAGGGAAAATCTGCAAAATTTGATAAGGCAGAAGGAAGAAATTAGTTCATGAAAGAAAGGTGTTAATGGTTGAGGCTCTGATTAGCCAAAAAAAAAAAAAATTGATCAATTAACTTTGTCTTCTTTTTGTTTTTGTTGTCGAGACGGGGTCTCCTTCTGTCTCCTACGCCAGAGTCCAGCGGTGTGATCAGGGCTCACTGGAGCCTCTACCACTACCACCTAGGCTCAAGCAATCCTCCTCCAGCTCCAGCCTCCCAAGTAACTGGGACCACAGGCATGTGTCATTATCCCCAGCTAGTTTTTTAAAAATTATTTGCAGAGACGAGGCCTGGAACTCCTCAAACCCAGACTGGTCTGGAACTCCTCGGCTCAAGTGATCCTTTCTCACCTTGGCTTCCCAAAGTGCTGGGATTACAGGTGTGAGCCATCACACCTACCAAGAAATACATTTGTTTTCTGGAATGTAGATAAATATATCGATAGCTAGATAATTCGTAAGGGCTCATGGTAAGGCACAGTGGCTCACGCCTGGAATCTCAGCACTGTGGGAGGCCAAGGTGGGAGGATTGCTTGAGCTCAGGAGTTCAAGACCAGCCCAGGCAACATAGCAAGACCTCGTCTCTACAAATAATTTAAAAAAAAAAAAAAAAAGGCCTGGTGTGCTGGTGCACACCTGCAGTTCCAGCTTCTTGAGAGGTTCAAGTGGGAGAATTGCTTGAGTCCAGGAATTCGAGGCTGCAGTGAGCTATAATCACACCACCCTAGTCTGGGCAAAAGAGAGAGACCCTGTCTAAAAAAAAAAAAAAAAAAGCGGAGTTGGGGGCTTAATGAATAAGCATAATAGGAGAGTTTATTATGAGAATAGCAGGTTTGTCCTAGAGTCTAGAGTCTATAGGCAAAAATCCATTCAGGCCTGGAGGAAGGTCTGGGATCATAAACCCAAGCAATGTGCTGTCTCTTTGCATTTAAAATTCTATCCTATCGGCCGGGCGCGGTGGCTCAAGCCTGTAATCCCAGTACTTTGGGAGGCCGAGGCGGGTGGATCACGAGGTCAAGAGATCGAGACCATCCTGGTCAACATGCTGAAACCCCGTCTCTACTAAAAATACAAAAAATTAGCTGGGCATGGTGGTGCGTGCCTGTAATCCCAGCGACTCAGGAGGCTGAGGCAGGAGAATTGCCTGAACCCAGGAGGCGGAGGTTGCGGTGAGCCGAGATCGCGCCATTGCACTCCAGCCTGGGTAACAAGAGCGAAACTCCGTCTCAAAATAAATAAATAAATAAATAAAATTCTATCCTATCATATTACAGTGCAGAAATCTTGGTCACTTGGAGGTGTGGTGCAGAAATTCTGAGGGAGGCAGCCACTAACCTTACGTACTTAGTCACATTGGCCCGTGAGCCCTGGAATACAGGGCTGATCAATTTTCTGGCTTCTGGCTTTCTAAACTGGGGTTCTCAAACTTGACAGTGCCTCAGAATCACCTGGAGGGCTTGTTAAAATACCAATTGCTGGCCCCGCCCCTAGAGTTTCTGAATCATTACATCTGAGGTAGAGCCTGAAATATTGCATTTCTTTTTTTTTTTTTTTTAATTTTAAATTTCTGGCCGGGCACGGTGGCTCATGCCTGTAATCCAAGCACTTTGGAGGCCAAGGTGGGCAGATCACCTGAGGTTGGGAGTTCAAGGCCAGCCTGACCAACACAGAGAAACCCCGTCTTAAAAAAAAAAATTAAATATATTTTAATTAGTTACTCTGGATATGGAGAAAAACTGCATTTCTAACAAGTTTTCAGGTGATGCTGATGCTGCGGATCCAGTGACCACTCTGAGAATTATTGGTCTAGGTGACTTTCCCAGTGAGAGAAGAATGCAATGCTCTGAAGAATTCACCAGTGGAGGACAGCTGCTGATGAACTGAAGCTGAGCAAAGAGTTGATTGCTGAAAAGGGAACCACCTGGGTCGCTTAAGTCTCCTCTGAGTATTGGCGACAATGTGCCGTAGAAAATTTACGAGAGGGCTGGGGCGGTGTCATCCAAGCACTTTGGGAGGCTGAGGTGGGCAGACCACTTGAGGTCAGAGTTCGAGACCAGCCTGCCCAACATGGCGAAAACCCATCTCTACAAAAAATACAAAAATTTGCCAGGCGTGCACCTATAGTCCCAGCTACTTGGGAGGCTGAGGCATGAGAACTGCTTGAACCCAGGAGGAGGCGGTTATAGCGAGTGGAGAGCCAGAGACTCTATCTGGAAAAAAAAAAAAGAAAACTTAGGAGAATGGTGAGTTAATGAACTCATACTAGAACAGTTTGCACTGCTGGGAAGAATTCTCATTGAAATGGGTTTTCCAAAGAATAAACAGGAAGATTGAATGGGAAAGTTTGCGAGTCAGCAATATACATTGTTCCTTTAGATAGCATGCCCGGTTGTTAGAGCAAGTTTTGTGTTTAATGTTTTTTTGTTTTTCCCCTCACCCCAGGGAAAAAGTAGGATTTCTTTTTAACTGTAACCGAGAGTATTGAAAATAATCAGTCATTTCATATAGCATTTTTTCTTTATTGAACTGTCATGCAACTTTTATGTTCTATTTAAAAAAAATGTATCTGTTTAGTATGTTATTAAATCAACAGAGCGCTTACAAAAATTCAACTAGGGTTTCCAGATGGCATTAGATATTTTTTCCACTCTATTCAATGAAGCATCTTGGCCACATAGTTTCTGATGTTGCTTGCCTTGGATGTTTACATATACCTTGTTGTGTAGATTGCACTGATTACGATGTAGACGTAACATTTTTCCTACCAGGTTTCTTTCTGAATGAATGAAAAGATATTAGATATTATTGAGACTGGACAATAAGAGACTCAGAATAGGCAAGAGATTGGGTATCCGAAATATCATTTTTCTGACCTTGAGCTCCTCGGAGAATAGGCTCCTCAAAAATAGAGTGGAACTATTATGTGGAGTGGGGCTCTTCTGTATCCACTTCTTATCTAACTTTCATTCCTTTCTCTGGAGCATCCATTCTCCTTATCCTAACAAACACTTAGGAAAATACTTCCAGGTGGAGGGGATAAAACGCTCTCATTGAGAAGTAGAGTATCTTAATTTTATTTTTTTTAAGAGACAGGGTTTCATTTGTTGCCCAGGCTGGAGTGCCATAGTGCAATCACCACTCACCGCAGCCTCTACCTCCCAGGCTCAAATGATCCTCCCATCTCAGCCTCCTGAGTAGTTGGGACCTGGAGCAGGAACCACCACACCCAACTAATTTTTAAAGTTTTTATAGAGACAGGGGTCTCCCTATGTTCCCCAGGATGGTCTCGAACTCCTGGGCTTAAGCCATACTTCCACCTCGGCCTCCCAAAGTGCTGTGATTACAGGTGTGAGCCACCATGCCCAGCCACCTTAAAACTGTAACAAAATAATGTGGTCCTCAAGTCAGGGTGCGCTACGTATGTGTGTGATTCTTTAAAATTGTTTCCTGTTCAACAATGATAGTTGCAAGAAAAATTCCATCTCTTATGCTATTCAAGATATGACCTTGATGCTACCATTATAAAGAGATGAAGTCTATGTCTCCTATATTTGGATCTGGGTGTGCTTATGACTCCCTTTTAACCAATAATGCAGCAAAATTCAGGCCACATGACATCTGAGGTATGATCAGAAAAGGTGATGTAACTTCGGCCTTATCCCACGGAACACTTGGATTGGAGCCCCGAGCTGTTCTGTAAGCAGTCTGACTGCCCTGAGGCTGCCATGTTGTGAGGAAGTCCAAAGTAGCCCACGTGTAGAGGTCCTGTGGAGAAGCTCTGAAACTACCCAAAGAGGGAAATGCTCAGCTAACCCCTAGCAGCTCCATCCCCGTGCTGTTCCAGCTCCACACACTGTGTGATTGCCAAAAGACCTTGAGCCAGCAATGCCTGGCCAAGAGCTTCCCAGTTTCCTGACCAACAGATGTCATCAGAGATAAGAAAATAATGCTGCTATTTTAAACCACTAAGTTATGGGTTGATTTATTATACTGCAGTAGTTGACTGGAATGTTCCCTAAAACAGGTGAGAGTGATTCAAAATAATTCTATCAGTGAGGTTTCCTTAGTTACAAACAAGATAAAGTGACTCTGGCTAATTGAACAAATATATATGATAAATGTCCAAATCAAGAAATGAGAAAAATAAGATGAAAATAAAATGAAGGACAGAGATCAAGATAAAGAGTAGAAATCAATGAAACTAAAAACAAATTTAGTGAATCAATAAAGCAAAAAATTAGGCCACTGAAAAAGTTGACAAAGTAGATAAAAGTTTAGTAGCACTGATCAAGAAAGAAAAAGCACAAATAAACAGAATTAAGAATGATAAACTGGAGTTGATATTGATCAAAGAGGTAAGAGGATACGAACAACTTTATCCCATCAAATGTGAAAGTTTGTACAACATGGACAAACTCCTAGAATAATAATTTATCAAACTGACTCAGGAAGATGAAGAAAGCCTCTAAATCTGTAATGATGAACCTGGTTGCCACTAGTCACATGTGGCTATTGACACTTGGAATGTGGGTGCAACTAAGTAATTAAATTTTGAATTTTATTTCATTTTTACTAATTTAAATTTAAAACTGACTGGGTGGGTAGTCTCACATCTGTAATCCCAGCCCTCTGAGAGGCTGAGGTGGGAGGACTGCTTGAGGCCATGAATTCAAGACTAGCCTGTGCAACACAGTGAGACTCCCACCTCTACAAAATATTTTAAAAAATTATTAGGGTGTGGTGGCACCCACCTGTGGTGCTACCTAATTGGGAAACTGAGGTGGAAGCATCTCTTGAGGCCATGAGTTTGAAGCTGCAGGGAGTTATGATTGCACCACTGTTCTGAAGATTGGGTGATGATGCCAAACCTGTTTCTAAAAAAATAATACGGCCGGGCGCGGTGGCTCAAGCCTGTAATCCCAGCACTTTGGGAGGCCGAGGCGGGTGGATCACGAGGTCAAGAGATCGAGACCATCCTGGTCAACATGGTGAAACCCCGTCTCTATTAAAAATACAAAACATTAGCTGGGCATGGTGGCGCGTGCCTGTAATCCCAGCTACTCAGGAGGCTGAGGCAGGAGAATTGCCTGAACCCAGGAGGCGGAGGTTGCGGTGAGCCGAGATCGCGCCATTGCACTCCAGCCTGGGCAACAAGAGCGAAACTCCGTCTCAAAAAAAAAAAAAAAATAATAATAATACAAAAAAAAACTCTGCAACAGTGTGAAGCATTTTTTTTTTTTTTCTTTAAACACAACTTGACTGTTTTGGTCGGACTGTGTTTAACTTTAACCACAGCATCTCATAAGCCATTATCATTGCATTGCAGTGTGTGTGCTAGAGTGGTGCACTGTTTCCAGTATTGCCCATAAACATTGACCTTGTTGGTGTCAATGGATTCAGTTTAAATGAGTTTTTTCTATGCACAGATGTAATAGTGGAATGTGTTTATTTGAATATTTTATGAAGACATCAAATGAGAAGACATAATTTACATAGTGATACATAAATCATAAGTAGAATTTTTTATTTCGTTATAACAAAATCATTTTCCTAGTTAAAAATTAAGTATAGACAAAGTTTTAAATTAAAAATAAAGACATATTATTGATGCAGAATTGCAGAGCAATATTAGAAGCTAACACCATGAATGGAACAGTAAAGAGAAAAATAGCCTGGAAGAAGGTAAGTCACAAATGTCGTGATTAATGGCCATTTGCAATTTGCTGTGGCAGAGCAAACTGCCTGAGCTATCTGTTGCTATGTGATGATGTCACTGCTCTGAGACAAATATGTTTGAATTTTTTTGTGTTTTAAATGTCTCTGTTTTCATTTCTAATAAGTAGATCTCGATATAAACCACACACACACAAAAAGCACTTTGTGGTCTTCGATAATTTTAAGACTGTAGAGGAGTTCTGAGATCGAAAGTTTGAGAACCGCTGATCTAGGGCATAGAAAAGGCAGTTTAAGTGGCATGTTGTTTTGGTATTAGGAGCCAGCAGGATTCATTGGAATATTTTAAAATGCGGAATGACCTTAAATGTTTTTAATTGGCCTTATCTTTAACAGGCTCCATCTTTCTTTCTTCTTTTTTTTTTTCCTAACATCCCTCCTTCATCTAGGTCCTCATACTGCAGTGTACCACTTGGCCTATCTTACTTGAGTTTGGAATAAGAGGACTCTAATATTGAGGCCCTTTTTTCCTTTATTCACATCTAGATGACCCTATCTTGTGTTGTTTTGCAGGCTCTGTCAATTGTATGCAAGGGCTAATGAGGCAGCTTTCCCAGGAAGTAATTTGCATTTTTAACAGATAACTTTTGAAGACACAGCACTTCATTCAACAGAGTTATTTTGTTCGGAATGAAGAAGGTTGAGTAGGCAGAAATCCACTATGAATATTCTGAGAATCCCAACAGACTGAGCCATAGATACCACAGGATTAATAAATGAGGCTCCCTGGAATGACAGCAGCAAAAGGCAATTTCCACTGCAGCACGCTGGGTACTGCCCAACCCAGATCCTGCTGAGCATCTTCCGGCATCCAGGAGCTCAGCAAATTTCCAGTGGCCAGTGGTGTGGCTGGTGATTGACTTGGGTGATAGCTCTACAGCCTCTGATAGTTATTTCCAAAGTCTCATAGGAAGAAGGCACTCTGTAAAAAATCCTGAGGCTCACACACACCGATTTTATTTTCTAGGCATTATCATTGAAGAGAGGGTCTTATATCCTTTGCAATGGCTATTTTTTGCTTACATTCTTCTTTTCAAATTTAAATAGTGGTAACCTCTTACACATTTTTAAACAGCCTTTATTGTTTATTTATTTATTTATTTTGAGACAGAGTTTTGCTCTGTTGCCCCGGCCAGAGTGCAGTGGTGTGATCTCGGCTCATGATAAACTCCGCCTCCCGGGTTCAAGGGATTCTCGTGACTCAGCCTCCCTAGTGGCTGGGATTACAGGTCTGTGTTACCATGTCTGGTTAATTTTTGTATTTTTAGTAGAGACAGGTTTCACCATGTTGGCCAGGTTGGTCTTGAACTCCTGGCCTCGAGTGATCTGCCTGCCTTGGTCTCTCAAAGTGCTGGGATTACAGGGGTGAGCCACCACACCTGGCCTAGAGCAGTTTGAAGATCACAGCAAAGCTGTGAACTCCAGAGTTTCCAAGCACCTGCTGCCTCCACAAATGCACAGCTTCTCCCACTATCAAACATCCTGCACCACAGTGGTACATTTGTCACCACTGATGAACCTACACTGATCTATCATTCAAAGTCATAGTTTACTTTTTTTTTTTTTTTTTGAGATGGGATCTCCTTGCTCTGTCACCCAGGCTGGCGTGCATTGGGAGATCATGACTCACTGCAGCTTCTACCTCCCAGCTCAAGAGATCTTCCTGCATCATCAGCCTCTTGAGTAGCTGGGAATACAGGTGCACACCACCAAACCCGGCTAATTTTTGTATTTTTTGTAGAGACGAAGTTTTGCCACGTTGCCTAGGCTAGTCTCCAACACCTGGGCTCAATGATCCTCCCACCTCAGCCTCCCAAAGTGCTGGGATTACAGGTGTGAGCCACTGCGCCCAGCCAGGACTCACCCTTAACGTTGTAGGTTCTATGGGTATTGACAAACACATAAAAACATGTATTCACCATTATAGTATCACACAGAATAGTTTCCCTGCCCTAAAAATCCTTTGTGCTCTATTCATCCCTCCCTCCTCTCTAACGTCTAGTAACCACTGCTGTTTTTACTGTCTCCACAGTTTTGCCTTTTTTAGAATGTCGTATACTTGGAATCGTACAGTACATAGCCTTTTTAGAGTGGTATTCTCTTTCATGATTTCATTTCCGCCTTCTAGACCGTTCATATTAACCTCATTTCACCTGTGTAGAAGTAGATGGTAGTTGATATATATTAAAATGCAAGCAAGCTACAAAGTGTGACCTGGGAACTCTTGCATCAGCATCACAGGGGGGCGATAAAGCCCTGAGGTAGTGGAGAAAAGAGGGCTACTGTGGTTAGGGAACTGTGTTTGGACCGGTTTGGACATCAAGAGAGCGTTGGAAAGAGAGGCAGGACCCACATCCTTGCACAGTGACGCAGGTCAAGGTAAGTCGTTGAATTTTCTCAAAGTGTAACATGAAGCCATTGGAAGTGAGCAAAGTAATCAGATCTTATTTACATTTTAAAAATAACACGATGACTGTTGGGGAGAAGTGACTGCAGGAGGACCCAAAGAGCAGTCTTCTAGTTAGGGAACCACAGCAGTAACTGAGACAAGAGAGAATGCTTTGCTTTAGCAATGTCAATGGTGAGAAACAGGTGCTGGACATATTTTGAAGGTAGAATAGCTCAGATTTGCTAATGGATTGAATGGATAATGAAAGGCAGTAAAAGTGAGTGTTAGGAGAGAAACATAATTTTGCTGGCTTCAGGAACTTGGAGATTTACCAAAATAGTAAAGATTGATACAGTGAAGAAAGCTGGGGGTGGGGAAACAGGATGTTGCACATGTAAATATGTTTTGCACGTGACATTTCCCCCCACACTCTATACTGAAAAATTTCAAAGAGCAAACTGCGAAGATTTTTTCAAGGAATGTCATATCCCCATCGCCTAAGTGTAACATCCCACATATTCATCTGTTCATGCCTCTATCAGCCCATCTTACTTTAGTAATGCCTTTAAATTGCAGGCATCAATGCACTTTCCTTCAGAATTCACCTCAGCACGCATACAGTTTGTTTACAGCTTTTTCTTTTGATCTAAAATTTACACTCAAGGTGAAATGCCCAGATCTTGAGTGCACGTTAGCTGAGTTCGGACACACGCGTACACTCGCCTAAAATCCGAGATGCAAAAAAAGAGCATCATCAAACGGGCTGCTGGAAGTAGGGATCTGGAGATCAGGAAAGGGGTCTCGGCTTGAAATTTAAATTTGCGAATCACCAGAACACAGGTCTACTGAAGCTATGAGATTGGATAAATCACCTAGAGGGAGCGGAGGAAAACGGAAGGGTCTGTGCCCTCAGAGAGCAGCATTTGGAGGTCGGTCGGGTGGCAGCAGAGGGGAGGCCAGGGGTTGAGCAAGCCCAAGCCAGCCGGGGTCCTGGAAAGCGCCCCTGCTCGGCGCCTAGCCACCGCCTGGACCCGAGAGCCACCAGGTGCGGGGGGGAGGGCTGGGGAGCAGGGCGTGGAGGGGGCTCCCGGCCAGCGGCGGGAAGGGCAGCTGGGAGGAGGAGGGGAGGAGTATGCGGCGGAGAAGAGGATTACAGCGCGGAGGGGAAAACGGAGGGAGAGGAGGGGCTCGGCAAGGAGGAGGAAGGGGAAAAGTGGGAAGCACAGGACGAAAGGGGTGCCGCGGAGCGGGGAAGCGGGAGAGAGGGAGGGACGGTGAGAGGGAGGAAGGGAGGGGAGCGGCGGGGCGGAGTCGCCGCTGCGGCCGGCCGAGGGCGGGAGGAGGGAGGGGGTGTGTGCGCGGGTCACATGGTCGCGGCTGCCCTCCCCGTCAGCCGCCCTCGCCGCCGCGGTGCGCTGGCTGCAGGAAGCCGCCGCGCCGCCGCTTTTGTTGTCAGGGACCCCGCGAGGAGCGCCGCTCGCCGGCCGCCGCCACCCTCTCGCTGCAGCCCGCTCTGCGCTGCGAGGCCCGGGGCCCGGGCGCCCCGCCCGCTCGGCCCATGAGGGGGCCCCGCGACCACCGCTGCTTCCAGCCTGGGGCGGCGCGGCGCTGAGGCGACGGTGGCGGCGCTGCCCCCTCTGCGGGAAGCGGGCGGCCTCGGCCCCCTCCGCGAGGGCACCATGGAGGTGAATGCGGGTAAGAGCCGGACTGCGGCGGGTGGGGGATGGCGGGAGGGAGCGCTCGGAGCCCGCGGGGCACTTCGGGAGGCGGCGGCAGGGGGTGTCCCCAAGGCCGGTGGGGCGGGGTGGGCTGCTGCGCGCCGCGTGTCCGCCTCGGGCTCGGTTTCCGTCGCCCCCCCGGCCGCCCCGCGTTTGCCTTGCCGATTCCCTGCAAAGCCGCAGCGCGGCCCGGCGGCGCCCGGCCCGGCCCCCCCTCACATGGCCCGGCCGCGCGAGCCACGTGCGCGCTGTGTTTACGTTCGGCGGCGCGCGGGCGCCGGTTGGCTGGCCGGGCGCGTGACGCGGCATTACATAATGGGCGCTGAGGCGGCGGCGGCGGGCGGGGACACGTGAGGCCGCTCGGCTCCCTGACCCACATTCCCCGGGGCCGCAGGGACACGTGGGGGCGGGCGCGCGCGCGCGCGCGCGCCGGCTGGGAGAGCCGCAGCCTCCCGGGAGGCCCCGCCCCTTTGGAAGCCTCGGGGCAATGACGTTGCCGCGATTCCCTCCTCCCCCGCGGGGTTGCACACTGCGGAGGAGGCCGCGCGTGCGCGCCCGCTGAGCCCCCCGGTGGGGCGGCCCCGATGCGGGCGCTGACGCCGCAGTGCACCGGAGGCCGCTCGCCCTTAAGCGAGGTGACCCCAAGGCGCGGGCTCTGCGCAAGCCACACGACCCCGGCACCTGAGGAGGCTGGCTCCTGCACACCTTGCAGATCCGGAGGAGGAAGTGCAGGGCGAGGGCGTGCTGCTGGCGGAAGGAGGCGCTCGGGGTGGGTTTGGGGCTTTCCCGAAGGGATACGCTCGCAGGAGCTCCGAGGTGCAGTGATTCCAAGCGACTCCCGGCTGACTGGGTAGCACCGCACCTGTTAGGAAGCCACCCGTTTACAACAACAACCAGAACAACAACAACAAAACCACACCTTTTCCTCTAGGACTCCCTGTAGTCTCATGGGCCCGCAGGCTTAAACACTGCTTCCAGATCCCCTCGGGCTGGGGTTTTCCTGTAAACCGGTCACACCCAGAGCTGAGCGTGCAGTTCACTTACGGTCAGGATGACTCAGGTGATCATAGGTGACACTCCATATATGACTGGTCATTCTCATTTGAATTAAAATTAACGTGTGGGTCGCTGACCTTTCCTGAATCTGATCAAGAGAATTTGGCTTTATAAATATTTTCTTGTCACATTTTGTTAAATTGCCACAGAACCATAGGGTGCCCCAGACAAATGATGGGGCAGACCTGAAGTAAGTGAGGTTATGGAAACAGCCAGCTTTTATTTTTTGAGTTAATAAGCGTCTCTAAGAATCGTGCCTCCTTAATAAGTGTATTGTGAACTTTTCACCACCAGTAAAAATAGTCATTTTCTAATGGTGTTTTATGTACTTATTTTTAAAATTTACTTATTTTTTAACCTACCTCGCAAAAATCTGTATCTAATTGTGTTTTAATTACCTAATGTGCCTATTTAGTCTTTGAGGGTATTTTAAAAGTTTGATAAGTATCTGTCATAGAATTAAACTTTTACATGTTAGAATTTAGAGGTGATCAGGGTCAGGCTCTTTAAACCAGCCTTTAGCATGAATTCTGATAGCTTTGCAGCCTCAGAAGGGCTGGCGCAATTAGGAAGTTTTTCTCTGGTTTGAGCCCTCTTCCAATACTTCGCTGATCAAAATCTTGCCTTATGGAGCTACACATTATAAAAATTCCTCCGGGTGAATGTTGACCATCTCCTTAAGCCTTCACTTCTTCCATTTCCAGTTCTCATCTCTTGGTCTTTGCCCAGCGTTGTTTTTTTCTGATCACTCATCATCCTTGTTACCCTTTGTGATGGAGCACCCAGAAGTGAACAGGCCCTTGTGGAAATAGTTGGATAATTATCAAGTTCCAAGTCGCCCTCTTTGTCTTGGATCCTGCTGCAAATGAATTCCTTGGCAGACTTATTTTGGCATATTGCTTTGCTGACTCACAGTAACTTTGCAATCAACTAGGACCTTTCACGTGAACTATTATGAAGCGAGTTTCATTCATGATGCAGGTAATTGCATGACTTGAAGTGTAGGAATGTGCAGTGATCATTCTTAAATTTTCTCTTGTTCTTTTGGCCTTAAATTTAAGACTATCACAAGCTGCTACCCAGTATGTTAACAATTTCTGCCATCTCTCTGTACACGGGAGATCTAATAAGGATTTTCTTTAACTGGCTGGGCGTGGTGGCTCACTCCTGTAATCCCAGCACTTTGGGAGGCCGAGGAGGGTGGATCACCTGAGGTCAGGAGTTCGAGACCAGCCTGGCCAGCATGGCGAAACCCCGTTTCTATTAAAAGTACAAAAATTAACCAGGCATGGTGGTGGGCCCCTGTAATCCCAGCTACTCAGGAGGTTGAGGCAGGAGAATAGCTTGAACGTGGGAGGCGGGGCTTGCAGTGACCTGAGATGGAGCCATTGCACTTCAGCCTGGACAACAAGAGTGAGACTCTGTCTCAAAAAAAAAAAAAAAAAAAAAGCCCTTTAACTTTTGAATTTTTGTGAACATTGACCAAGGTGGGGCCAGATTCAGTGCTGTGGGGCACACCTCAGCCCTTCTTTCTAACTTGATATCAATTGACAATCATTGAACCAGTGATCATATTATCTTACTGCCCTTCGTGACAGCTCTGTGCTCGCCCCATGAGTAACAGATGTGAAAACAGTGAGGTGAAAAACTTGGAAAAAATTAGGAGACATGGGGGCAGAGAAGTCTTTACTTGGACCTAGGAAAAGCAAGAATCTGAAGTGAAGTAAGAAGGTGCTCTACTGGTCAGTAGGATTAAGAGATTCAAAAGGTAGTGTGGAAATAACCTACAAAGAAACCACTAGATCCTTAAGGCACATTAAAAAATGAGGTAAAGAATGGATAGAGAGGGTTAGTTTGGCCTGAACCATTCTGATGAAACTCCTCTAGTGTAATGTTGGCAAATAATCACAAGCTTCTTACTCTGCCAGGCCTTTTACATGTGTTCCTCACGTTAATTCCATGAAGGAAGGTGCTGTTGCCACCATCTTAATGATGAGGGGCTAAGTAATTAAATAACTTACCCAGGCAAGTAGTAGAACCAGAATTTGAATCTACAAAGTTTACTTGGGAACACAAACTGTTAACTACTGTGCTGCAGTATACCTGTATACCATTTGAAGATTGATGCACAACTTGGTCCTGTCTTCTTGGGGGTGAAGGCGATACAGCGTGTGTATGGGTCCCACTTAGTTTGCAGTGATATATGTAGGTTTGAGCTGGTGGAAAAGGACAGTCATCTGTAGGGCCTCCCAGTTTCATCAGTCCTCTCTTTAGTCCTGCTGGCTTGTTTCCAGACATGAGATTACACTTTGAACTCCCTTCTCCAGTAATTTATTTGGAGATAAAAATAATTGTTTATTGTATAAAATAAGACTTATTTGGCCGGGTTTAGTGGCTCACATCTGTAATCTCAGCACTTTGGGAGGCCGAGGTGGGCAGATCATCTGAGATTAGGAGTTTGAGATCAACCTGCCAACGTCCATCTCTACTAAAAATACAAAAATTAGCTGTGTGGTAGCGGGCACCCGTAATCCCAGCTACTTAGGAGGCTGAGGCAGGAGAATCGCTTGAACCAGGAGGCAGAGGTTGCAGTGCACTCCAGCCTGGGTGACAGTGAAACTCCATCTCAAAAAAAAAACCAAAAAAAAAAAACCAAAAAACACCATTTTGGCTGGGCGTGGGGGCTCCCACCTGTAATCTCAGCACTTTGGGAGGCTGAGGTAGGTGGATCACAAGGTCAGGCGTTTGAGACCAGCCTGACCTACATGGTGAAACCCCGTCTCTACTAGAAAAAAAAAAAAAAAAAATTAGCCGGATGTGGTGGCACACGCCTGTAATTCCAGCTACTCAGGAGGCTGAGGCAGGAGAATCGCTTGAACCTGGGAAGTGGAGGTTGCAGTGAGCCAAGATTGCACCACTGCACTCCAGCCTGGACAAAAGAGCGAGACTCCATCTCAAAACACCGCAAAAACCAAAACACCATTTTTTTGTCACCCCATTTAAAAAATATCTCTTCTGTGATACATTGTTCAATAATTTACACAGCCTTCAGTTCCCCACTTAGATGCTGCCACCTTGGATGTGTTGCCCCTCTTGATCTCTGCCCTCTTTAGTATGATCCTCAGCAGTTCACAACCATTTGTATGAAACATTACTGCCAATAACATAGGTGTTTCCCCAGTTGACATGTAGGACATTTTAGGGAAAGGACCATGCTGTTCTCTGGAGCCCTGACTCCCAGGACATAATTGGAAATTTAGTGCTTCAATTAGATCTCTTCCACCCTTTGAGTAGGAATTATTTATAACATTTTTAAAATGAGGAAACTAAAGCTTCTTGGTGATAAAATGTTTGGTTCTAAGTCCCATGCAGAAAAATGCAGTCATGATTTGAAGTCCAACACACTTTCCAGTATCATGGACAGTGGGAGTGGGTGGGTTTTGATGATGGGCAAGCCCAGTACATACAGGAATAGTAATGCTTCCTAGCAGTACAAAATTGGATATTGACCTACGGCTTCTATGAAGTTGACCACTGGGTAAGCGCTAGCATGGGAACCTGGCCCAGGTCCAGGGTCGCTTTCAGCTGAAATAGAGAAGTCTGCCTCAGCTAATTTTAGCTCAATATTTCTAAGAGGTACATTCTGCCTGTTTCTTGGAGGTGTTGGGACTTGCTGCTTTGGGGATTTTTACCTTTCTTTATCATCAAAAACAGTGTATGTAAAAAGTACTTTAATAATCCTTTTTATGAACACCATTTCAGTCTTGTAATAACCGACAGATATTCCAATTTTGGAATATTCCATTATTCCAAAAGATGACTCAGGTTCAGAAAGGTTGAAAGTGACTTGCTTGCCCAGGTTTTCTCCCCAAATAACAGTTTGTACTTTGGAATTGGACAAGCTTGACTTTAGACTCTGGCCTGCCACTTAGTGGCTGACTGGCTTATCCTCTCAGAGCTCAGAGCTCCTTGATTACAAAAATGAGTTAAGGAAAGTTAATTCACAGAGTTCTTCCTGTGAGGATGACATTGTGTCATTTTATTCCTGACATCCAGTAGGTACTTGGTGACTTGTAGTTTCACTTTCCTTTATTCATTAGGTGGAGGAACTACTGGATGTTCTTCTTACCTTCTAGGAAATTAAAATTTAACTCATTTGAGTTGCTAACAATCAGGTTCGCAGCTGGGTGTCTAGTAGCAAGAGTGGTCGCTAAGACAACTACTTCAATACTGAAGGTCTTGCTAGGAGAATGCAGCTACCTATGTGGGTCCTGTTTGATTCTCTGGTGCCCAGCACAAATTCTTGTTAATTCTTAAGACAGGAATTGGGTCTTAACTGGATTGATAATAGCCCAGTAATTTTTTTTAGGATGGATATTGACGCTTTTGCAAAGGAAACTGTTTTTTGGTTAATTACAATACATTCCATTGCCCAATCAGTGCTTTCAACCAATTTTTAAGCCATCTGCATAGCTCTAATTTCTAAAAGTTTATTTCTTAGCGAAGGTAGTCAGCAAATCTTGTGAACCTAGATGACCAAAAGTGCAGGCCCTGGGAAAGTCTTACTTCCAAGGAAAAACATCACTTTCTTTTTTTTATTTTTTATTTTATTTTCCTGAGATGTTAGGTGAGAATTTAGTACCTAAGACACTAGTTTTAGAGAAGATAGATAGCTGTGAAATGTCAATGGAGTTTGAGGACTCAGAGCATTTGTCTTTGTTCAGTGTCTTATTCTGAGTGGAGACCCGTGTGAAAAAAGTAGTTGTGTGCTAATACCTGGAATTTCTAATTAGACTTAAGATCTCTAAAGTTTTATAAAGACAGCACAATGGTTTTACCCAGTAACATGACACTGGCTAGGTTTCCAGGTAAAATGGTTTCTCTGTGGATTTACAGAGTATTAATGATATTCTGGTAGTTGTATTGATGAAAACATCAGTGTTTAAAACTATGGGCCAATTTGTGTTTGAATTCACTGATTATAGCCATTTTTAAAGTTCAATGTGCAAATAATTGCTTGGAGAACTTGCTAAAAATGCACATTCCTGAGGATGTCTTCTCCAGTCTGGGCAGGGCCTTGGAAACATGTATTTTGAGAAAGCATCAGCTAGTTTTGAGGATATGTATTTTACATAATTTCTCCGGGTGATGAAAATAAACTCAAAGTTGAGAATCTTCTTGTGTTTGTAGTTTTGGAGCTTTTAGATTTTATTTATTTATTATTTATTTTTTTGAGATAACAGAGCCTCACTCTGTCACCAGGTGCCAGGCTGGAGTGCAGTGGTGCGATCTTGGCTCACTGCAGCCTCTGCCTCCTGGGTTCAAGCAATTCTCCTGCCTCAGCGTCACGAGTACCTGGGAATACAGTTACGTACCACCACGCCCAGCTAATTTTTATATTTTAGTAGTGATGAGGTTTCACCATGTTGGCCAGGATGGTCTCCATCTCTTGACCTCATGATCCGTCCGCCTCGGCCTCCCAAAGTGCTGGGATTACAGGCGTGAGCCACTGTGCCCGGCCTTGGAGCTTTTAGATTTTGAAATGAATGGTAGATGAAAACTACCGTTGGTCACTCTCTCTTCCAGGGAGCACAGATGAAGTAGTTGGCTTGTGGCAGTGTTCTTCAAACTCGGATGTGCATGAGAATCACCACAGGGCTTATTAAAATTTCTGATGCAGTAGGTGTGGAGTGGAGCCTGATGATTTGCATTTCTAACAGATTCTGGATGATACTGATTCCCCTGGTCCAGGGCCCACACTTTGAGATGGTTGGCTTATAGTTAGGGACCACATTGCAGGAAAAATATTAATTGTAAAGCACTGACTTTCCTCTGGCAGGTGACATGCACATACCAAGAGGACATGTGGACAGTGGGTCTGACGGTAGGAAGAGCAGATTCGCACCTCTGACCTCATGATTGATTCCAGGCATAGGTTTCATGAATAAAACGATGGATGGATTTGTCTACATTATTGATATTCTTGTCTTTAAAAATCAAGTGCATATAGTTGAATTTATGCATGTTGAATTTGTGTCTGGGCTGGGCGAGGTGGCTTGTGCCTATAAGTAATCTCAGCATTTTGGGGGCGGAGGCGGGTGGGTCACCTGAGGTCAGGAGTTTGTAAACAGCCTGGGCAACATGGTGAAACCCTGTCTCTATTAACAAAAGAAACAGAAAAAGTTAACCAGGCATGGTGGCTTGTGCCTGTAGTCCCAGCTACTCAGGAGGCTGAGGCAGGAGAATCGCGTGAGCCTGAACCTGGGCGCCACTGCACTACAGCCTAGGTGACAGAGCAAAACTCTGTCTCAAAAAAAAAAAAAAAACTTGTGTCTGATGAACAACATTGTGTGTTTCTTGGCATAGTAGGCACCTGTTTCATCTTCCCTTCTGGGTGGCACTCAAACCCTGTGAGACTTGGGATTGTGCTTTCCTCCTTAGGCGGTTTGTTTCTCAGCCTCAAAATGTATAATTGGTACTTAAATACATACCTCATGTCTAATATATGACAGACTAAAAGTGACTTTAAAATTCTCTGCCTATTTTTTTTTTTCTTGTCTGTAAATGGAAATGTCTTTTTATCTTTTGGGGATTCTTTTGGCCTCAGCATTTTGCTGTGTGGATTTTTGTTTAAAAATGATTGGTAGGCCAGGCACAGTGACTCACGCCTGTAATCCTAGCACTTTGAGATGCCAAAAGTGGATCATCTGAGGTCAGGAGTTCGAGACCAGCCTGACCAACATGGTGAAAGCCCGTCTTTACTAAAAATACAAAAATTTGTGGAGATTGGTGGCTTGCGACTATAGTCCCAGCTACTCAGGAGGCTGAGGCAGGAGAATTGCCTGGGCCCAGGAGGTGGAGGTTGCCATAAGCCAAGATCGTAACACTGCAGTCCAGCCTGGGCAACAGAGTAACACTCTGTCTCAAAAAAAAAAAAAAAAAAGGTCAGTTTTCGGAGGGGTTGTAGTGGTTATGTTAAATTGCAAATAACGTTTTGAGAATAGCTCTGTTTTGAGGGAATTAGCGTCAGCCTTACTGTTATTCTAGTATAGCGTGCATTCTTCTTTCTAGCATCTTTAACATATATAGAGTGAATCAGAACAAACAGTAAGTCTGGATTTCTCAAGAGCTGCTTAGAGATGAATGGCACAATGGGGTGGAGAAGGGAGAGTATTGAACTGGGGATTGGTTAGTGGGTAGCCACATATGTCTTCTGGGAATGCCAAAACAGAAAGGTACGGGAGCAAGGGCTGTGAAAGGATCTCTGTTTGAGATAAATTACCTTATCCACCATTCTAAATGTTACATCTGTTCTGGATTAACCTGTGCTTTTAGCCAAGTGTTGGGCAAGGCAAATGTAGGGTTGTGTTGGATAACAGTATAACGGGAGGCAAAGAAGACACCGGAACAATAATTCTTCATGGCCAGTTTGTTTAAGCAATGAAGCCAGTCACTCAGGAACATGTTTTAGTACTTCTAGGAAAAGATTGGAAAATGAAAAGCTTTAGGTGTGAGGGTCTTCATGTGCTCAAAATATCCAAGCCCAGTGAAATCCTTCTCACTTTTATTTATTTTTTTATTTTTGAGACAAGATCTTGCTCTGTCCCCAGTCTGCACTGCAGTGGCACGATCATGGCTCACTGCAGCCTCGAACTCCTGGGCTCAAGTGATCCTCTCGCCTTAGCCTTCTGCATAGCTGGGGCTACTTGAGGAGCTGGGTGCAAACCACACCCAGCAAATTTTAAATTTTTTTGTAGAAACAGGGTCTCCCTATGTTGCCTGGGCTGGTCTCGCATTCTGGGCTCAAGTGATAATCCTCCTGCCTCAGCTCCTAAAGTGCTATGATTACAGGCATAAGCCATTGTGCCGGGCCCATCTCCCTTTATATTTAACTAATTAGTTAATTTTTTGAGACAGAGTTTCGCTCTTGTTGCCCAGGCTGGAGTGCAGTGGCATGAACTTGGCTCTCAGCAACCTCTGCGTCTTGAGTTCAAGTGATTCTCCTGCCTCAGCCTCCCGAGTAGTTGGAATTACAGGCATATGCTACCACACCCAGCTAATTTTGTGTTTTTAGTAGAGACAGGGTTTTTCCATGTTGGGTTACACTAGTCTCAAATTCCCAACCTCAGATGATCTGCCTGCCTTGGCCTCCCGAAGTGCTGGGATTATAGGTGTGAGCCACTGAGCCCAGTCCCTTTTTAAATCAGGGGGAGTTATACATGCTTTGAACTTTGCAGAAGTAGGACGAGTAATAGGAAATAAGGAAATACTTTGCTTTCTGCTTTTGGTGTAAGCAAACATTTCTTATCAGTATCCTATTTCTAAAGTTAATGGCTTTACTGTTGAGATTTGCAAAAATAAAAAATACATATGATCTTGTATCTAATTATGTGATTTTCCTCCTATTTTCTAGGAGGTGTGATTGCCTATATCAGTTCTTCCAGCTCAGCCTCAAGCCCTGCCTCTTGCCACAGTGAGGGTTCTGAGAATAGCTTCCAGTCCTCTTCCTCTTCTGTTCCATCTTCTCCAAATAGCTCTAATTCTGATACCAATGGTAATCCCAAGAATGGTGATCTCTCCAATATTGAAGGCATCCTGAAGAATGATCGAATAGATTGTTCTGTGAAAACAAGCAAATCCAGTGCACCTGGGATGACAAAAAGTCATAGTGGTGTGACAAGTAAGTTACTTTAGTTTGCTAAAGATTGTTGCCATTAATTGCAAAATGGGGCTTATTTTATCAGCACCTCATTGGGGGGGCTATTATGTTTCTGAGTAGAGTTTTCACTCTTTGCTGGGTAATCATAAATCAGTAGTTAGAGAAGAAATCAGTGATGATTTTAGAAATTATAACTTAGGGACTTTCATTAATTCTTGCCACAGAGCAAGGTATGTGGTTATGTACTCTGCCTGACCTTGGTCCCTCTAGGGTACCCTCTTTTACTACATTTTACAGTTACTTTTTTTCTTGACTACTGGAACTGAATCTTGTTTCTAGAACAGAGTACTTGCTCATTGTGGGAAGGGGTCACATTATGGAGATGGGGATGTTTGGGATTAGGAAATGTTAGATCGAGACAACCAAATGAGTGGTAGGATTTGGACCTATCTGGCCCCTGTAGGTGAAGTAAACTGACAAAGCTGTAGGTGGAGAGACATCCCTTTCCACCTTTATTGACTGACTTCTCTGCCTGAATTCTTAATTTTTATCCAGAGAATTGTTTTCTTAGTTCTAGTTGCATATATGATGTAAAGTAACTCTAAATGTACAAAATTTCTTATTTCCTGCTGACAGGTCTGGAAAAAACATAAATTTACAAAATTTCAGTGTAATTCTAAAATCAGGAAAGGAAAAATCCAGGTCTGTGAGGTATTTTTGTCAGTGCCATAAGCTGTGTTTAAAAGAAAATTATGGCTGGATGTGGTGGCTCACGCCTGTAAGCCCAGCACTTTGGGAGACTGAGTGGGGTGGATCTCTTGAGCCTAGGAGTTAAAGACCAGCCTGGGCAACATGGCAAAACCCCATCTCTACTAAAAATACAAAAATTATCTGGGTGTGGTGGTGCGTGCCTGTAGTCCCAACTACTTGGGAGGCTGAGACATGAGAATCGCTTGAACCCGGGAAGTGTGGAGGTTGCAGTGAGCCGAGATCACGTCACTGCCCTCCAGCCTGGAGGACAGAGTGAGACTCTATCTTAAAAAAAAGAAAATTATGATTATGATTACTCTTGACTTGAAAAGATTTTTTTTTTTTTTTACATTCTAAAAGTAGATATGTACCTTTTAAAAGCTCTTGCAAGTTGAATGAAATAAAATATTGGAAAAAAACAAACTCAAACTCAGTGTTTCTTCCTACTTTTTACTTCATGTCCGTTTGTGCCCTAGAATTTAGTGGCATGGTTCTACTGTGTAAAGTCTGTGGGGATGTGGCATCAGGATTCCACTATGGAGTTCATGCTTGTGAAGGCTGTAAGGTAAAGCATGCTTTGTTTCTTTAAGCTACTGATTCTGGGATTTAAGAAGTCGGGTTTAGATTTACCAATTTCCACAATTGATAACCTGAGAGAGAGTGAGAAGTCAGCTGCTCTTTTTAAGTTTCAAGGATTTTATGTAGTATATAAGCATAACTTGTTTTGAAAAATGTTCTCAATTCCGTGAAAGTATTTCTTTTTTCTTTAAGATTTTGAACAAAGTAAATTTGCTATCTTAATTAAACATACTCAGTGCGTTACACCAAGTGCACCAAATGCGTATTCATTAGTGTGTCAAGCACAGGGTAGTGAAATAACAAGGAACAAAACAGACAAGGCACTACTCCTGCCTTGTTGGAACTTCGTTTAAACCAAACTTTGAGTTAGATCTCATCACGTGCTTTGACTTTCTGAAACTTCAGGGACTGGGAGCTGGGAATAATTCCTAGATACTTAAAATAATGTGATGTTTTAAGAAATAATGCCAGCTGAGTAAAATAATCCTGAATATAAGTTGAGCCCTTGGGAAAGCTAGTTTATTTGTAAGTATAGTTGAATATTTCCTAGTTATTGGTATTAGAGTATTGGTCAAATAATTCCAAGTGAGATGGTCTCTACCTCCCTACCTGTATACAGGGAGTCTTTCTCCCTTTTTTAAAAAATTAGCCCAATCTTTTCTCCTGAGTATCAAAAATTAATGTGGCGAAGACACATGTTCTTGCTTCTTGCTGTTCTCTGACTTGAGGCCACAAGCAGGAATCCAGTTGGGCAAGGTATGGTGGGTAAACAAGATAATGAATATACGTGATGGGAAAGGAAATATTTTCAAGTGTGGCTCTGAATGAATTGTGAGTTTGCTAGTTTTTAATGGCCAGGTAACTTTGTAAGATTAGTCAGTATTTTTTATAGATGTAGCATTTTTCCATTGTTTAAATTCTCCCTCTATATTTATATTTATTTTTTTAAAAAAATGTGAAGTAATTTTGGGGCAAGCATTATTCCTTTATAGCTAGAAAATAAAAGCACAAGCTGAATGAGCTTGTTGGGTATTCTTGATAAATACACATCTGTTTAGTACTTGCTTAAAAATGTGTCTAGCTCAGCTCTTGCAGTATCCAACTCAAGTGTATAGTATCACAATTAAAAATATAAAAATGTTGTGTCCAATGACTACTAGTGTAGATTTGTGAAATGTGTTTAGTTGTCATATAAAAGGAAAATGCAGTTTAAAATAATTTTGGTAATTGCATTCTTGAGTTTTCTGTCCTCCCTGGAACCATGAAACTGGAGATCACTGAACACCTGTCCCAGAACATGTACTTGAACTGTTTGTGGAGTAAAGGCAGCTGTTTGTAACCATCTAGTTGGGAACTGTCTTTCCTTGATTGTTAGCTGGTCTGTTGGTGTGTGTTGTAACACTTACCTGTTGCTGACATGTAGTCAGTGACTTATGGCATGTGTAAGTAGGCCTTGGCAGTATCAGCAGGTAATGATCCAGGAAAGACCAACTCCTATGAATGTAATCCACAATTCTATTGAGGGATTATGACTGTCAAACATGTTTCTCAGTCAACTTTTTAAGAAGCAGTCATTCAGGCTGGGTGGGGTGACTCAGGCCTGTAATCCTAGGTCTTTGGGAGGTGGAAGCTGGAGGATTGTTTGAGGCCAGGAGTGTGAGACCCACCTGGGCAACGTGTTTTCAAGTGTGGCTCTGAATGAATTATGACTTTGCTAGCTCCTCTTAAGTAGAAATGCTGGATGCGGTAGCACATTCCTGTAGACTCAGCTCTTGGGAGGCTGAGGCAGGAGAATTGCTTGAACCTGGGAGTTCAAAGTTGCAGTGAGCTATAATTGTGTCATTGTACTCCAGCCTGGGTAACAGAGCGAGACCCTGCCTATTAAAAAAAAAAAAAAAGGGTACAGTGGCTCATTCCTGTAATCCTAGCACTTTGGGAGGCCAAGGTGGGTGGGTCACTTGAGGTCAGGAGTTCAAGACCAGCCTGGGCAACATGGTGAAACCCCATCACTACAAAAAATAGAAAAATTAGCGGGTATGTGTGGTGGCATGTGCCTGTAGTCTCTGCTGTTTGAGAGGCTCTGTTTGGAGAATTAATTGAGCCAGGGAGTTCAGGGCTGTAGTGAGTGGTGATCATGCTACTGCACTCTAGCCTTGGCAACAGAACGAGAGACCCTGTCTCAAAAAGAAAAAAAAATTAGTCATTCATACTTCAAGAGTTTTGAAATTTGTAGTGAATTAAAGTATGAGATGGAAAATGTGACCGCAGGCTGGGTCTGGTATCAGGGTGTTATGGTTGTTGCAAGGGTGCTTTGGGTAAGTGCAAAGAATCTCCAAAGGGAAGAAGAATTTTGTTTGGCTAGTAGGTGCAGGTGCTTACTCATATCAGTAAGAATCTAATTAAATTCTGTGTGTCAACATTATATTTCCCTCTGTTCTAAGATGATAATGTTTTCCAGATAGCTAGTCATATACTGGGACTATAGTTAGTCATATATACTAGATAGGTATGGGAGCAGTGTTTGTAAGAAGTTCATCTGGGTATTTTTAAATGGATACATAAATCTTCCTTTGTTCTTCATAGGGTTTCTTTCGGAGAAGTATTCAACAAAACATCCAGTACAAGAAGTGCCTGAAGAATGAAAACTGTTCTATAATGAGAATGAATAGGAACAGATGTCAGCAATGTCGCTTCAAAAAGTGTCTCTCTGTTGGAATGTCAAGAGATGGTATGTTCCCAGTTTAAAGAATATTCCTTAAGTGGAACTTGGCTTTTATTTCTCAGCATGAACTAAAACTATGAGCCAGTTACAAAGGACCCTCTTGTGTTTGAGGTGAAGCAGAATTTCAGAAAACACATTTTGTTGCCTTATAGGACACCAAATTCATTAAAGTCAAATTTTAGCATTATCCCAGAAACAGTTTTTGGCTAAACTTTTGTTGTTGCTTCTTCTAAAAAGAGCCTTTTTTTTTTTTTTTTTTTTTCTGTGCAGTTTGATTACTTTTTATTTTTTCCTAAAAACAATGGCGTTTAAAAACATTTTTTATATGGCCAGGAATGGTGGCTCACGCCTGTAATACTAGCACTTCGGGAGGTTGATGTGTGTGGATCACTTTAGGTCAGGAGTTTGAGACCAGCCATGGTGAAACCCTATCTCTTCTAAAAATACACACACACACACACACACGCACGCCAGATGTGGTGGCACACCACCTGTAATTTCAGTTATTTGGGAGGCTAAGGCAGGAGAATAGCTTGAAGCCAGGAGGTTGAGGTTGCAGTGAGTCAAGATTGTGCCACTGTACTCTAGCCTGGGTGACACACTGAGACTCAGTCTAAAAAAAATTTTTTTTAAATTTAACATATATATGTTTTTCTTTTAACCAGAAGCCCAAACCTCACTATTGTTTTTCTTGGTATAGGAATCATTGGCTCTTTTTGATTTCTTAGCATTGCTAAGGAACTCATTTCTTCTTACATGAATCCTCTCTCTTTCTTAGCTCTGAGATGATAGTGTGCTTTTGGGGCACAGATTCTGAACACATGGAAAGGAATGTAAAATTGAAAGGAGCATTAGGGTCTGGAGTGGAGGTGGCTGCTCACTTCTGGTGTGATCTATTCTCATGCAAAATAAAAGTTGGGAGTAATTTGTGGGACTATAAGTATTACCTGTGGATGACATTGTTGGAAGATTGGACACTTGTGTTATGCTTATTCATTTTTGGATTTTTTGTTGTTGTTGTTTTCAGTAACATAACAGAGGTATGAGGTTTTCCAAGGGACCAGTAGGGTGATTTAAGAATTGTTAAAAATGGGCTGGGCAGGGTGGCTCATGCCTGTAATCCTAGCACTTCGGCAGGTGGAGGTGGGTGGATTACTTGAGGTCAGGAATTTGAGACCAGCCTGGCCAACATGGTGAAACCTTGTCTTTACTAAAAAGACAAAAAGCAGCCAGACATGGTGGCTCAATTCTGTAGTCCCAGCTACTTGGGAGGCTGAGGCAGGAGAACCGTTTGAACCCAGGAGGCAGAGGTTGCAGTGAGCAAAGGTGACGCCACTGCACTCTAGCCTGGGTGACAGAGCAACACTGTCTCAAAAAAAGGATTGTTAAAAATGGACTTCATGTTTATCTAGGGAAGGGCCATTTAAGCAATTCCTTAGGTTACTCTAGTACCTTACTGATATAGACATGGAGTATTGCAATAAGGAGTTTTTCTTTTTCTTTTTTTTTTTTTTTTTTTAGACGGAGTTTCACTCTTGTTACCCAGGCTGGTGTGCAATGGCGTGCTCACTGCAACCTCCACCTCCTGGGTTCAGGCGATTCTTCTGCCTCAGCCTCCTGAGTAGCTGGGATTACAGGCACGTGCCACCACGCCCAGCTAATTTTTTGTATTTTTAGTAGAGACGGGGTTTCACCATGTTGACCAGGATGGTCTCAATCTCTTGACCTCGTGATCCACCCACCTCGGCCTCCCAAAGTGCTGGGATTACAGGCGCGAGCCACCGCGCCTGGCCTTCTTTTTTTTTAATTGAGATGGAGTCTCGCTCTGTTGACAGGCTGGAGTGCAGCGGTGCCTTTGCAGCACCCTACTTAGTTCAAGTGATTCTCATGCCTCAGCCTCCTGAGTAGCTGGGGTTACAGGCATGTACCATCACACCCAGCTAATTTTTGTATTTTTAGTGCAGACAGGGTTTCACCATATTGACCAAGCTGGCCTCAAATTCCTGACCTCAAGTGATCCACCCACCTCGGCCTCCCAAAGTGCTGGGATTACAGGTGTGAGCCACCATGCCTGGCCACGAGTTTCTGGAATAACAAGTTTCAGCAATTGATGTTTTGTTTTTTTCAGCTGCCTGAAAATTTTTTTATAGTGCTAAAAGTACTAGTGCTATAAAAATAGTTGATGGATATTGTGATTGCCCTAAGTGAATAAAACTGACAATCATTTGTGAAGGGAGAAGTAAAGTATCAAACATGATTAAATTGTTTGTTTTTGGTAGCAGTAATGTCAGAGGCTATGATTAGATTAATAAAGCTTTCTGGGCAAGTATATTGAATTTTTATTATCTCTGTATAAATACTAGACTAGAAAAAAGCTTTTCTTTCTTTCATGGATAGGATTATTGGAGACAGGACACCTTCTACGACCAGCTTCTAAAATAATAGAGGATGACTTACCTCATTTTTACTTATTTCCCTGATTTTAATTAAAATCTACCAAGTTTATTTTTCAGTAAGTGCATTTCTACTGATTGTGGAATTTTTTTTTTTTTTTAAAGAGGCTGGAAAATAAGACAGCAGATAATTTAATAGTTAGATCTTGAGAGTAAGATTACAAAAATGAATTGGCAAGGGCCAGATGTTCAGGGAATGATTGTACCTACCATCTATTAATAGTAAAGGATGTGTGTGGCTGAATCTCACATGCCTTCTTGAGAACAGTCCTCCGCTTTGTTAGTAAGGAGCATGTAGTAATACTGGTCTGCTTCAAACTACTTTTCATTAGCTAATCTCTCCTCCCTTCCCCCCCCCCCTCCTTTTGAGATGGAGTCTTGCTCTGTCACCCAAGCTAAAGTGCTTTGGTACCATCTCACGTCACTGCAACCTCCACCTCCCGGGTACAAGCAGTTCTCCTTTCTAAGCCTCCTGACTGGCTGGGACTACAGGCACCCACCACCATGCCTGGCTAATTTTTGTAGTTTTAGTAGAGATAGAATTTCACTATGTTGGCCTCAACACCTGACCTCAGTTGATCCACACCTGCCTTGGCTTCCCAGAGTGCTGGGATTACAGGCATGAGCCACTGCACCTGTCTGAATTTCCTATTTCTTTTCTTAGATTTTGCTCATGAAATACCTAGGAGATAGATTTGTTTAACTTTGTCTTGGGGGAAAATGTAAAATTTTCTTTCCCTCTGCTACTTCCTTTGGTGCATCAAGACCAGCAAGTTTAGAAGAATGTGGACCAGAGACATGTAGACACATTCTTTACATGTACGACTAGAGGCCATAGCTGTTGGATAATTTTGTGTTATTCTTTTATACAAAACAGGTCTTACTTAGAGTATAGATGTTAAATATCTTTTTCTTCAATAGCTGTTCGGTTTGGTCGTATTCCTAAGCGTGAAAAACAGAGGATGCTAATTGAAATGCAAAGTGCGATGAAGACCATGATGAACAGCCAGTTCAGTGGTCACTTGCAAAATGACACATTGGTAGAACATCATGAACAGACAGCCTTACCAGCCCAGGAACAGCTGCGACCCAAGCCCCAGCTGGAGCAAGAAAACATCAAAAGCTCTTCTCCTCCCTCTTCTGATTTTGCAAAGGAAGAAGTGATTGGCATGGTTACCAGAGCTCACAAGGATACCTTTATGTATAATCAAGAGCAGCGAGAAAACTCAGCAGAGAGCATGCAGCCCCAGAGAGGAGAACGGATTCCCAAGAACATGGAGCAATATAATTTAAATCATGACCATTGTGGCAATGGGCTTAGCAGTCATTTTCCCTGTAGTGAGAGCCAGCAGCATCTCAACGGACAGTTCAAAGGGAGGAACATAATGCATTACCCAAATGGGCATGCCATTTGTATTGCAAATGGACATTGTATGAACTTCTCCAATGCTTATACTCAAAGAGTATGTGATAGAGTTCCGATAGATGGATTTTCTCAGAATGAGAACAAGAATAGTTACCTGTGCAACACTGGAGGGAGAATGCATCTGGTATAGTGAAATCAACTTTTTGTTCATGTTGTATCAGGGAAAGCTTCGAAAGTTTTATTTGGGAGATATGCTAACTTGAGGGGATGGTCTTAGAAAACCTAAGAAATCCATAGAATCGATTTTGTACAGTATTTTAGGTCAAATAATTTTAATCAACATCATTTGATATGAATGACCTAATTTCACACCCAGCTAGGTACAAGCATGTGATTTGATTGATACTGTGATTGGGATTAGGATTTTATGTAAAATATGATTCATGCAGAATTTGTCCTTTAATTCTTGGAAATCCCTTTGAAAATGTAAGCATTCTGATTAATTAGTACCTTACTAGCTTTGGGATTTCCTCAAAGGGCTGAACTTTTCACTTGCCATAGTTAGAAATTCTTTGATTTCTATAGAAAGATTTTTTTTTAACCATTATTCTGCAAAAAGGTCTTTGGATATAGAACATAGATGTTTTATGGTTTGATAAATTCAGGAGTATTTTAATTTCATAGGCTAGTTTCTAAGGATTTTCTCAGACTTCATCTTATGAGATGAATTAATGTTGGTCATATCATTCAAGTTTTTCCATCAAATACGACATTCTACATGAAAGTACAGTGTTCATATTCAGCCAAAATTTCATCAAAAACAGTGCCACACCATTTCCAGTTTAAACCCTAAGGTTGATAGTGCTTGGTGTTTTCTACTGACAGGTAATTAAAGTCTTCTTTTTCATTTTCAAAATAGTTGACTCTACTTCAGTCTTCATTAAATTTTTTGTTGTCCCTTTCAAGTATTTGATTCTGTGAACCTTTTGTTAGGCTAAGTAGTTGCCTTTTTTTTTTTTTTTTTTTTTTTGAGACAGTCTCGCTGTGTTGCCCAGGCTGGAGTGCAGTGGCACGACCTCAGCTCATTGCAACCTCCGTCTCTTGGGTTCAAGAAATTCTCGTGCCTCAGCCTCCCATGTAGTTGGGATTATAGGTGTGTGCCACCATGCCTGGCTAATTTTTGTATTTTCAGTAGAGATGAGTTTTGCCATGTTGGCCAGTCTGGTCTTGAACTCCTGGTTTTCAAGTGATTCGCCTGCCTCGGCCTTCCAAAGTGCTGGGATTATAGGCATGAGCCATCACATCTGGCCAAATGGCTGCTTTCATGAAGGTAAAATCTGTAGGCATTTAGGTTCTCATTTCATGATATTCTCCATGGTTTTATAATCATCCCAATTCCTAGGTTTTGTATGGATTTAGTGAAAATTTATTTTCCTTTTTCTTTTTAGTCTTTTTTTCTTTGGGGCTAAGTAGCTAGGATTTAGTGAAAATATGAAGGCCGATTTTACTAATAGAACATACAGAGGGTGTTTCATCATCTCTTTGGTGTTTTTATAACTTCTTGGCTTCCTGTTTTCCCTCACTCAATCCTCATTTAGAAGGTGCACCTGTATCTGCAGTTTTTGTTTCCTAATTGAACAAGCAGAAGTCAGTGATCACACCACTGTTTTTGAAATAAATGGGCAGTGACTTTTTTTTTTTTTTTTTTTTTTTTTTTTTTGAGATGCGGTCTTGCTCTGTCGCCCAGGCTGGAGTGTGGTAGTGTGATCTCAGCTCACTGCAACCCCTGCCTCCTGGGTTCAAGTGATTCTTCAGCCTCAGCCTCTTGAATAGCCGGGACTACAGGTGCCGCCACCGCTCCCAGCTAATTTTTTTTATTATTATTAGAGACGGGGTTTCACCCTCTTGACCAGGCTGATCTCAAACTCCTGACCTTGTGATCCACCTGCCTCGGCCTCCCAAAGCGTTGGGATTACAGGCGTAAGCCTCCTTGCCCAGCCAGGCAGTGACCTTTTTAACAAAATGAGGCACCTCACTATGTTTTTCTCTTGGAAATTACAACATTGTAATTCTGCCTGTTTAGAAATAAGGGAGTTTTGAAATACTAACTAAATGTGAATTTGGGTCTAGGCCTGTGACTTCTAGCTGTGTGGGACAAATCACTGAACCTCTCAGAGTCTCATTTTCCCACCTAAGAAATTAAAATTATAATCTGCCATGAATAACAGGTTGAGAATCAGACAAATTTGTGTGAATTTGTTTGAAAAATCGTAAAACACCATATACTAGCAGAAGGTGGCAAAAGTGTTACAAAATAAACTCTGAAAGCTGCAACAGGTGTTCTAAATACTTGTTATAGATGGTGTTTTTGCTTAGGCTATGTTTTTTATGATAAAAAAATTACTATTTATATTATATTAGATCAGAGGCTTTCTACAGTGTGGTGGGCAGCAAATGGATAAAGTACTAATATCTCAGTAGATTTTACTTGTGTTTTGGGGGTTAAATTTATTTTGGGGTTTCTGATAATTGAGATGCTGCTTTTGACGTTTCTTTACCACCTGTTAGTATTTAAGAGTGTTTCTGTTTTGTGCATACTAGGTTTGTCCAATGAGTAAGTCTCCATATGTGGATCCTCATAAATCGGGGCATGAAATCTGGGAAGAGTTTTCGATGAGCTTCACTCCAGCAGTGAAAGAAGTGGTGGAATTTGCAAAGCGTATTCCTGGTTTCAGAGATCTCTCTCAGCATGACCAGGTCAACCTTTTAAAGGCTGGGACTTTTGAGGTAGGTTTTATTTATCCTAATATTGATGCAGGAAGAACATGTAGTATTTTATTTTCATGGATGTTTTAATTCTTTTTTTTTTTGCCTTTTTTTTTTTTTTTTTGGAGATAGAATCTTGCTCTATCACCCAGGCTGGAGTGCAGTGGTGCAATCATGGCTCACTGCAACCTCCGCTTCCTGGGCTCAAGCATTTTCCAGCTTCAGCTTCCTGAGTAACTGGGACTACAGGTGTGAGCTACCATGCCTGGCTAGTTTTTTTTTTGTAGAAACAGAGTTTTGCCATGTTTCTCAGGCTGGTCTCAAACTCCTGAGCTCAAAGCAGTCTACCCACCTTGGTTTCCTAAAGTGCTGGGGTTACAGGTGTGAGCCACTGTGCCTGGCAGATGTTTTCATTCTTTTTTTCTTTCTTTCTTTCTTTCTTTTTTTGAGACAGAGTCTCACTCTGTCTCTCAAGTGCGATCTTGGCTCTCTGCAACCTCCGCCTCCCGAGTTCAGACCATTCTCCTACCTCAGCCTCCCGAGTAGCTGGGACCACAGGTGTGTGCCACAACACCTGGCTAACTTTTTGTATTTTTAGTAGTGACGGGGTTTCACTGTGTTCGCCAGGATGGTCTCGATCTCCTGAACTTGTCATCTGTCTGCCTCGGCCTCCTGCAGTGCTGGGATTACAGGCGTTTGCCACTGTGCCTGGCTGTTTTCATTCTTTCCTAAGTCAGTATTTATAGTCCAGAGTTTGAATCTAATCAACAAAATAATCATCTCAGGATTTTGGGAAGAGACTTGGTAAATCCAGAATTATTTAGGATTTTATATTTTTTATTATTTAGGATTTGAAATATAGGTATTCTGTATTTCTAGCATATGAACTCCTAAGTTCTGGTACTGCTTTCAGATGTGGACTTAACAAGTTTCTGCATCGTTAGACACCTTCTGAGAGCCTAGCCTAGCATTTACTATATTTGATACAGAATAAGAAGGGCAAATAGAATGTGGTTTTTGGTTTTTTGAGGGACTGTAGAATATTTTGGGGATATATCAGGTATTTCTTATGTGCCACCTCAGATCCTCCTTGCTTCAGGATCCTTGGCTGTTCCAGCTTCTGTTACAACGTTGTGTCCTGCCTGGGCTTGGGGTAGTCTCTACTGCATAACTTAGAGAAGTGCCTCTCGTGGTCCTTAGTTGGGTGTCTTTCACTTTCTGTCTGCCCCAGGGCTTCCCGTTTGATGCTGAGGTATGAAGCGCCTTGGGACCTAATTAAGGATAACTGAGATTGGGGTGGTGAGAGGAAGTTGATGTTTGATGGGCCAAATCTTTGAACCTTTGATCGATAGGAGAAGTGAGCCGGGGTTATATTTTCACTTATTCTCACTGGATTTAGTATAATGGAGGGAGTAAGATAACTAAGCAATATAATTGTTAACTGACTTAACTTGGATGTCAATTATTACATGGTGCTTAGAACACTTACTGTGATAGTTTTCTTTGTGGATAGTCTCTTTGGGTTATGGTTTCTTGAAGTAGTTCAGTTAGACTTCATCTACTTCCTTTACCCTGGCTGCGTTTGATGTTTTGAAGTACTGCTGCATTGGAATTTTGCTCTTTTTACTTGAGGCATAGAGAGGCCATGTGGAATACTTGGCAGCCTAAAGAGTTTTTTTAATGCCTTTGGCCAGGGCCCAGTTTTAATCTTATTGGCATTATTTCTTGCTCTAATTTTATATTTGTATTTCAGAATCTTTGTTAATAGAGTGTCAGAGTATCACAGGACTCAAGTATTTTGCCATTGGTGGCTAGAATTTTTTTTTGATGTTCTTCTTGGAGTATTTATGGCTTTGGTAGAGAATTTGTCTTAAGAAAGTGGTTGTAGGACTGGGTATGGTGGCTCATGTTTGTAATCCAAGCACTTTGGGAGGCCAAGGCAGGTGGATGACATGAGTCCAGGGGTTCGAGACCAGCCTGGACAACATGTGAAATCCTTTCTCTACAAAAAATACAAAAATTAGCTGGGTGTGGTGGTATGCATCTGTATTCCCAGCTATTCAGGAGGCCGAGGTGGGAAGGATCACTTGAGCCTGGGAGGTTGAGGTTTCAGTAAGATGTGATGGCACCACTGTACTCCAGCGTGGGCAACAGAGCAAGACACTGTCTCAATAAATAAATGGGCTGGGCACACTGGCTCATGCCTGTAATTCCAGCACTTTGGGAGGCTGAGGTGGGTAGATAACCTGAGGTCAGGAGTTTGAGACCAGCCTGGCCAACATGGTGAAACCCCATCTCTACTGAAAACAAAACTTTAGCTGGGCATAGTGGTGTGCACCTGTAATTCAAGCCAGTCGGGAGGCTGAGGCGAGAGAATCGCTTGAACCCAGGAGGCAGAGGTTGCAGTGAGCCAAGATTTTGCCACTGCATTCAAGCCTAGGCGACAGGAAGAAAACTCCATCTTAAAAAACCTAAAATGCAATTAAAAAAAAAAGATATAAGAATAATAATAAAATAAAGGAATGAATGAGTGAATGAAAGAAATAAAGTGGTTTTGGGTAAAAATAAACCCTGTTTTTCTTTTATAACTTTCTTTTATATGTGGGATGTTTCATAACTGACCTGAATACTAAAAATTATTTTTTAGTATTGCTGTTAAACTTCTCCAAATACATTTAAGTCTTTTTCTTTTTCCAGGTTTTAATGGTACGGTTTGCATCATTATTTGATGCAAAGGAACGTACTGTCACCTTTTTAAGTGGAAAGAAATACAGCGTGGATGATTTACACTCAATGGGAGCAGGGGATCTGCTAAACTCTATGTTTGAATTTAGTGAGAAGCTGAATGCCCTCCAGCTTAGTGATGAAGAGATGAGTTTGTTTACAGCCGTTGTCCTGGTATCTGCAGGTAAGCAAGCTGATTCAGAATTGTGCCACACCAGCGTATAGTGATCAACTGGGGAGAAAGTGGCAGTTAACTAGGTTCCAGAAAGTTACATAAAGGGAATAAGGCCTTGAGGAAGATGCTAAATTGTATGATCCTGCTATTTTTGTGTAACTAATTTTTTCATTATGACAATACATGTCAAAGTGCTACAGGAATAAAATAATGCTTACATCTGGGCCTTGCATTTACCTCTGTTAGTCTTTAGCTTTTTGTTCATAATTACTTTTGTGAGTCTAAATCTTTATTTCCTGGATTTTTTAGAACATTGTGTATCTCTGGGTAGGTAGTTCTAATATGACTTTCTTTTTTTTTTTTTGAGACGGAGTTTCACTCTTGTTACCCAGGCTGGAGTGCAATGGCGCGATCTCAGCTCACCGCAACCTCTGCCTCCTGGGTTCAGGCAATTCTCCTGCCTCAACCTCCTCAGTAGCTGGGATTACAGGCACGCGCCACCATGCCCAACTAATGTTTTTGTGTTTTTAGTAGAGACGGGGTTTCACCATGTTGACCAGGATGGTCTCGATCTCTTGACCTCGTGATCCACCCGCCTTGGCCTCCCAAAGTGCTGGGATTACAGGCTTGAGCCACCGCGCCCGGCCACTTTCATTTTTTATTCAAATAAAATGTGGCTTACTTGAAAACATTCAAAGTATCAAGGTATTAGTATGGTTTGTTGCAGAGAAATATGAATTAGTTATAAACTTTAGTCCAGCTCTGCCATTGAATTTTTTGTGTAGCTTGGGTGAAAAGTAACTTTACTCTTTTGGGTCTTGGATTCCTTCCTCGTCCTGTCAAAGGAAGGGGTTGTACCCTGTGAACCCAGTGTGGTGTCTGGTATGGAAGAGCTACTCAGTCACTGTTTGACTGAGTGAGCAAGATTTTTGAGTTTTTAGTGTTTATATGAGTCATTTATGATGTTTCCCAGTTTCCCTGCCGTCTCACGTTTAGTTATTTCTGACCTAAAGTGTTTCAATTCAGACAGTATCTATTAAGGCAGAGATTGTTACTCCCAGTAACAAATTGGAAATTGAGACACTTTCCAGCGGACATCTAAGTGCCAGCTGTTTTTAGATATCATTTTATAACATATGTTGGGAGTTTTTTAGTATTTGGTTATGACTTTGTTTCTCATTTGCTTCCTACTGTGTAAAGGGCACTGAGGCATTGTCAGAGTTATAAGATACGGCCTCTGATGATGTGGCTTAACTATGAATTAGTAGCTCTTTAAAGAGAACAAGTTCTTTGTATAATTTTAATGACCTGTACCTCAGTGGAGCAAATAAAGACATGCCATTTGGAAGCATAATTTGGCT
This sequence comes from Sapajus apella, assembly GCF_009761245.1. Classification (NCBI taxonomy): domain Eukaryota; kingdom Metazoa; phylum Chordata; class Mammalia; order Primates; family Cebidae; genus Sapajus; species Sapajus apella. The sequence continues at coordinate 44,066,864 of NW_022436944.1, forward strand.
ACCTTTTCTGACTAGCTCTACCTGGGTAACTAAAAATGCATTTATATCACACCTGTAATTCCAGCACTTGGGGAAGCTGAGGTGGGCAGATCACAAGGTCAGGAGATTGAGACCATCCTGGCCAACATGGTGAAACCCCGTCGTCTCTACTAAAAATACAAAAATTAGCTAGGCATGGTGGCACGCACCTGTGGTTCCAGCCACTCTTGGGAGGCTGAGGCGGAAGAATCGCTTAAACCCAGGAGGCGGAGGTTGCAGTGAGCCGAGATTGCGCCACTGCACTCCAGCCTGGCGACAGAGCAAGACTCCGTCTCAAGGGAAAAAAAAATGCATTTATGATGTGGGAGTAGTGTGAAAGGAATATGTCAATAAGGGATACCTGTTTTATTGCTGACTTACGGTGCTGCTTGCATTGTATCTATCATTTACAGAATCTCTTGATAAGTAATTAGTATTGTTGACATTAGATTAATAAATTGATTATTTTGAAACAAAAGGTATTTCTTGTTAAATTATCTCATGATTATGCCTTACCTGTTAGATGCTCAGGGGGAGATGGAGACAAAAAGCTTTAAGGCACAAGCTTGCTAAGTGTTTTCATTCTATTTGGAGAGATGGGAACTACACAAAGTGCTTTACGCTACTAAACTGTGTAGTTCTGACTGAGGTCAGTTGGAGTTACAGAAAGGAAGATGAAATCATCTTGGAAGGCTCTGGGGAAGAATAGAAGTGGAGCTGGAATTGGAAGGTTGAATTATTAGGCTTTCCCAATGAGGAAAAGATGGGAAAGCATGGGAGAGTACAAGATAGGGCCAGGGAAGGTCAGGTGGCCAAAGCCTGCAGTGTACTTCAAGGAGGAAGGGGGACAAAAGCCTTCAGAGTTGGGAGCACCAGGTTATGGACTAACAGCTATGAGAACTAAGCCAGAGAGGTTTTAACCAAAATATGGAGCAGAAGAAAGTCTGTGGGCCTTCTTAAGTAGGGGAGTGATCCGGTTGAACAAAGTGATGTTTAACATTAATACTGTATTTTTATTGTGGTGGGTGGATTAGACAGGTAAGTCATTAGTGATAGAGAGTCAGGTTGAGAAGCTTTTGAAATGACATTAGGTATGAGGCAGAGGGGTGAACTCTCCTAAATTAAATGAGGGAGGGGAGATGAAGTGGAAGGGCCAACATCCCAGAGGTAGTTCAGAGAAAGAAATGACAGCAAAGGGGTGAAGGGAAACGCTCTATGCCAGGAACCTTGGTATTTCATTTATATTTTCTCTAGGAAATGATTTTTAGTTTGATTTAATCTGTTTTTGAAAAAACCTTTTTTTTTTTCCTGATTATAAGTTTAATATGGATTTTTGAAAATGTAGAAAATATTAAGATGGAAAAAAAAGGTTACAATATCACTACCAGAAAAGATCACTATTAACATTGGGAGTCTTTATTCATTTACCTATCCATCTATCCATTTACCTTTTGATTTATATAGGATATATTTTAAAAATTGAAATATTAAGTGGGAACAGCTGACTGTAAAAGAATACAGTACATTCTTATTTTTGTTATATCACTATATGAACATATACAAGTACACATACATGAAGTTTCATGTCAAATTTTAATCTTTGCCACTTAAAAATTACCAGCTGGTTTTAAAGCAGTATCTAGGCAGGAAAATGAAATTCAAAAGCTACAGAAGAGTTTAAAATGAAAAGTTTCTGCTTCTTTCTTCTACTCCCAGTCTTATTCCTCAGAAAACTAGATTTCTTAACATCCTTCTTTTTAATTTTCTGGTTGTTGACCATCCAGCTCTGAATACATGCTTATATCTTCATTACTCTTTTTTTTTCTTTTTGAGATGGAGTCTTACTCTGTCGTCTAGGCTGGAGTTCAGTGGAGTGATCTCAGCTCACTGCAACCTCTGCCTCCCAAGTAGCTGGGATTACAGGTGCCTGCCATCATGCCCAGCTAATTTTTGTATTTTTAGTAGAGATGGGGTTTCGCCATTGTTGGTCAGGCTGGTCTTGAACTCCTGACCTCAGGTGATCTATCCACCTCTCCCTCCCAGTGTTGGGATTACAGGTGTGAGCTGCTGCGCCCAGCCTATACCTCTTTCTATTTAGTATAACTTGTAAATAAAAGAATCCTTACTTTTCCCTCTCAATTTTTTAGGTTTTATTTTTAAATTTACTTTAATGGTTTTATTTGTAATTTTAATATACTCACATTTTTTGACCTTTACTTATACATAATTTCTTTTGGATGGTTCAGAGAGAACCTCTTGTTTTGGGTTGTCAGAAGAAATGCTAGTTAATTTCTGTATCTCATTATATAATTTTATCCTCATAGCAGATCTAGTGTGAGCTAGTTCTCAGTTACACAGACAAGGGATTTGAGGAACGGAGGGGTTAAGTAATTTACCCAATGTCCATTTTTAATTAAGCAAGTATTTGAACTCCCATTAGTCTGGCTTCAAAGCCTTTCCTTTATACTGGTTGTTAACAGAATAGCTCTAGCTGCTAAGGGGGGGAAAAATCTCAAACACGATGTCTGCCTGTGAGATTGGAAGAATCCTGAAATAATGGAAAGGGAATTATAACTAGAAGGTAAGTTTCTTTTCAGGTTGTTTAAAGTGACAGCAATTAACTTCCAGTTGAAGATTAAGGACCGACATCCAGTTGTGAGGTCAAGGCTTATTTACATAGAGATTTCAGCTGTCTTCATAGAGATTTTTTTTCTTTTTTTTTTTGAGACGGGGTTTCACCATGTTAGTCAGACTGGTCTCGAACTCCTGACCTCAGGTAATCCACCCACCTAGGCCTCCCAAAGTGCTGGGATTACAGGCGTGAGCCACTGCGCCCGGCCTTCATAGAGATTTTTGTAGAAGGTATTTGTTTTTCATCCTATAGGAAATGAAAATAAATAGAATATTTGGTAAGGAGTACAGGCTTGGGAGTGCAATGAAGAACCAGCTAAGGAAATAGAAGATAGATGTGTCATAAATTAAACTCTGCAGTACTAGTGTAGCATTTAGTATACCATTTAGAAGATGAATTTCCACTTCAATATGTGTACTCTTAACATTATAGTCTCCAGAATTTGTGCATAGGTTTCAACCAGATTTGTACGTAGGTTCTTTGGCCTTGAAATCTTAAAAACCATGGTTTTAGCCGGGCGCGGTGGCTCACGCCTGTAATCCCAGCACTTTGGGAGGCCGAGGCGAGTGGATCACGAGGTCAAGAGATCAAGACCATGGCCGGGCGCGGTGGCTCAAGCCTGTAATCCCAGCACTTTGGGAGGCCGAGGCGGGTGGATCACGAGGTCAAGAGATCAAGACCATCCTGGTCAACACGGTGAAACCCCGTCTCTACTAAAAATACAAAAAATTAGCCGGGCATGGTGGTGCGTGCCTGTAATCCCAGCTACTCAGGAGGCTGAGGCAGGAGAATTGCCTGAACCCAGGAGGCGGAGGTTGCGGTGAGCCGAGATCGCGCCATTGCACTCCAGCCTGGGTAACAAGAGCGAAACTCCGTCTCAAAAAAAAAAACCAAAAAACCATGGTTTTAGAAATTGAGAGTTTAGAAAAATGTATTACAATCTATGTTTTTAGGTATAGGCATCCATTTCTCTGAAGTTCTGAGTTGTACAACGAAGCATAGGCCATCTAGACACAAAATAGCCACTGAAAGACCAAAGACTTAAAAAATTTTTTAAAGTTTTTGTGTGACTTCCTACACCTACTACTAATAATACTAGTTATTATTAATAACTACTACCAACCAACTACTAATAATACTAGTTCTCACTCAGATACCTTCCCCACTTACCAATTGTTTCTTTCTTTGCCCATCTAGATTATTTTGTTTGTGGGGATTACTGTGATTCTTTCTCAGTTTTCGGTATTATAAATTATTAATCGTATGATTGAAACCAGAGTCATGCATTGCTTAATGACATAAATATGTTCTGAGAAATGCGTTGTTAGGCAATTTTGTCATTGTGTGAACATCATCGAGTGTACTTACATAAACCTAGATGGTATATCCTACTACACACCTAGGTTTTATGGTGTAGCCTGTATTGTTCCTAGGCTATAAACCTGTACACCGTGTTACTGTGCTGAGTACTGTAGGCAGTGTGTAACACAATGATAAGTATTTGTGTATCTAAACATATCTAAGCAAAGAAAAGATAAGTAACAATAGGTATGAAGGATAAAAACTTTTACGCTTATGTAAAATAATGATAGAAAGTATGGTATAGTAAATACTTAAACCAGTAATGTAGTTGTTTACTATTACTGTTAGGTACTGTACACAGTTGTATGTGCTTAGACTGTTATATGACTGGCAGTGCAGTAGGTTTGCTTACCCCAGCATCACTACAAATGTGTTAGTTATGCGTTGTGCTATGATGTTGCAACAATAGCTACAATGTCACTAGGTGGTGATAGGAATTTTTCAGCAACACTATAATTTTATGGGACTACCCTTTTATATGTGGTTTGCCATTGACTGAAACGTTGTTATATGGCACGTGACTATTTTCTTCCATCAAAATGTAAGCTCCTTAAAGAAATTCTAGTTTTGAGGCCGGGCGCGGTGGCTCAAGCCTGTAATCCCAGCACTTTGGGAGGCCGAGGCGGGTGGATCACGAGGTCAAGAGATCGAGACCACCCTGGTCAACATGGTGAAACCCCATCTCTACTAAAAATACAAAAACTTAGCCGGGCATGGTGGTGCGTGCCTGTAATCCCAGCTACTCAGGAGGCTGAGGCAGGAGAATTGCCTGAACCCAGGAGGCGGAGGTTGCGGTGAGCCGAGATCGCGCCATTGCACTCCAGCCTGGGTAACATGAGTGAAACTCCGTCTCAAAAAGAAAAAAAAAGAAATTCTAGTTTTGTTCACTGCTGATTTCCAAGCACCTTAGAACAGTAATCAGCACACATGTATTTAATAAACATTTGGCAAATGATTTCATTAAGTGCAAGACTTTTTTTTTTCTTGTATTTTTAGTAGAGATGGGGTTTTGCCATGTTGGCCAGCCTAGTCTGGAACTTCTGACCTCAGGTGATCTAGCTGCCTCGGCCTCCCAGTGTGCTGGGATTACAGGTGTGAGCCACCACACCCTGCCCCAACATTCTGTTTTTTGAGACAGGGCCTTGCTCTGTCAGCCAGGCTGGAGTGCAGTGGAATGGTCATGCATCACTGCAGCCTGACTTGGGTTTAAGTGATCTTCCCACTTCAGTCACCCAAGTAAGCTGGGACTACAGGCATGTGCCACCATGCCCATTTAATTAAAAAACATTTTTTTTTTTGTAGAGAAAAATTCCCACTGTTGCCCAGGCTGGTCTCAAACTCCTAAGCTCAGGCAGTCCTCCTGCCTTGGCCTCCCAAAGTGCTGGAATTGCAGATGTGAGCCACCATGCCTGGCCTTGTTTTTTTCCCAGAAGCAATTGGCACATAGTTGTAATAATTTAAATTTTGTTAAATATAAGATAAACTTATTTTTATCATTTTTCTGCATTTAGAGTTAAACTTTTTTTTTTTTTACTCTTTACTATTAAATTTTTTTTTTAATTGCATTTTAGGTTTTGGAGTACATGTGAAGAACATGCAAGATTGTTGCATATGTACACACATGGCAGTGTGATTTGCTGCCTTCCTCCCCATCACCTACATCTGGCATTTCTCCCCATGTTATCTCTCCCCACCTCCCTGCCCCCCACTGTCCCTCCCCTGTTTCCCCCTTGTTCTAAGTGTTTGCAAATGACCTTTTTCAGCTACCGCTTATAATAGAAGACCTCCTCAGTATCCTTGTAAAAAAAATGAAAGAGTTTGAATGGCCAGAAGTTTTGCTCCCTTGTAGAAGTTAGAAGGTTTTTTCTTGTTAATTATAACCTTCAATTGGGCATTGAATATTTTTGTGTATTCCTGCCTACTGTTGTAAAGGGAGAAAAAAAAACCCTTGCTGATGAAAAAGACTATGGATGATCTACATAGGTTTGCCTAATTTTAAGATACTTTATTACAGGTTTACGCCAAATGACTGTTTATTAACATACTGTATGACAAATTTAATAAACACAACATGCTAAATGAAAGTGAATGCAGGGTAGCATGGCAGTAAAGTTGCATAGTGTATTAGTTACCTATTACTGCATAACAAATTGTGCCAAAATTCCATGCCTTACAAATGCAAACATTTATTTAATCTCACAGTTTTTAAGGGTTAAGATATGAATGAGGGATAGGATATGATACGTGCCTCTGACTCAGGGTTTCTTAGGAGGTTGTAGTTAAGTTGTGGACAGGGCTGTGTCTCATATGTAAGTCTAGGCCCACTTAAGAGGAGGAGATTGCACAAGGGTGTGAATACCAGGATGAGGGGATCATTGGAGGCCATTTTAGGGGCTGCCTACCACACATGATGATATACAATATACATATCTATTGAAAATATATACATTATTTTATTTTGCTAATTAGAAGCAATTGAAATCAGATGACATCTAATCTTAAAAAGTCATAACCTCTGTTTTTGTGAATAAAAATCCTTAAGCAGTAAAGAATTATGATTTATCAAATGTTTTATGTGATTTATATGCTTTATAATATAGTAACTAGCTAATGATTTGTCATTGAGATTTTGAGAAATTTGTCAATTAACTTTTGCCTTTATTCAAATGTATAAAACCTTGTTTTAAATGCATTAGTGACATTGATAAGCAAGAATTTTATTTATATTTAATGTTAATAATTTGTCCTCTCTTTCATATTTCCCTATTCCTGGTCTCTCTTAGATCGATCTGGAATAGAAAACGTCAATTCTGTGGAGGCTTTGCAGGAAACCCTCATTCGTGCACTAAGGACCTTAATAATGAAAAACCATCCAAATGAGGCCTCTATTTTTACAAAACTACTTCTAAAGTTGCCAGATCTTCGATCTTTAAACAACATGCACTCTGAGGAGCTCTTGGCCTTTAAAGTTCACCCTTAAGGCCTTTGTTTAAACATGAACTGATGGTAACTGTACATTTTGTGCTAAAATGCTTATTTATATGTGTATACCATATATGGAGATAGAAAAGACCTTTAAGACAATAAAAGATTGTAGGCTATCTCTGTAATCATGCAGTAGCTGTTTGGATTGAGAACTCTTCAGCCATGATTAGACGTTGACCGCATCTCCCTGATAGACCAATCAGCTGTGTCGCACTTAAACTGGAGAAGTTACACTGAAGTATAATCACACTGAATGTTAGACTTTTTCATCTGCCAAAACCAAAAACCATTTCGATCTCCCTGTGGTATAAATAGAACGCACAATCACAAGTGTATGAGGACTTAGAAATTAATCCTTTGTGGTAGGAGTTCCGTTGAACAATGGAAATCTTACTACTACCACAAGACTATTTGATCTGGTAATTGGAGACTCTGGGATTTAAGAGATCTCCATGTCTGTATTTTTACTCTACCACTGTTAAAGTGTGTGGTCCTGGGCAGTTTACTTGCTTGTGGAAAATGAGAATTGGTAGTGTCCCCAATGCCCCACCTCACAGAGTACTAAAAAATGTCTTTAAAGCATATTTACCTCTTGGGAGATAGGCACTATGTAAATAAAGTAAAATTTTTGTTGTTATAATTATTCACAATAATATTCTTTTCTTATTTCTAAGCCTTTCTGGGAAATCATTTCACAGTCCGCACCAACCATATTATTCAGGGTTCCTGCATATGTGTGGGGTATCCTACTGATACACACATATTCAAAGTCTATGGGTACAACAAATACATAGTACATGTACATAATATGTATGTGAATATAGTTAAATATATTTCTTCACAATATTTTAAACTGTGAAGAACTTTATCATACAGTAAACTTAAAACAAGAGGTGTCAAAAGACCCAAAATTAGGTGCATTTTACCTGTTGATGATGGCATAACCATTGCTTTAAAATGTTTAGACAGTAGAATATTGAATTTATGCTCTATTTTTGTTTATTTAACCAACACTTAATGTAAAAGTGCAACAGGCAATTGAGTCCAAATTTCGACAACAGAAAAACCATTTATTTTAGAGTTCATCTTTGGCAAAACCTTTGGTTCAGAGTACTAGTTTAAAAGTTGATGAATATTCTTACCTTGTGCTGAAAAAGGTTGCATTTGCTGTCCCTTATACACATGCTGCAGCTTGATGTTAAAGAATTTTTATTCTTTCTGGAGAACTAATTAATGTTTAAAGAAACTGTTTAATATGATGGCATGTGTGTGTGTGCGCGTGTGTATATGTTCTGAGTCCACTTTTTTTCCCCTGAACACTACAGGGATTTTGTCATTAGATTTAATTTATAATTTGAAAAATCATCTAGTGTGTGACCTACAGGCTTAGAAATGGTATAGTCAAAGACATTTCATCCACATTTCTAATAGTGGACTTTATTAAATAGATAAGATCAGCATCTGTTTGTGATAGTAGGAGAAATAGCCAAAGTTGAGGATTTTATGTATGTTTTTCTGTTTCCCTGGAAAATAGCAATTAATTGGATTTTTTTTGCTAAAGATTGCCTTCTATATAATGTTTGGATTATATAAAATTACAAAAATTATAAGAGCCCGCTTTACTAAGCCTGTTACTTTCATGACGTGTGAGCAGAATGCCTTATTTTGTAATCTTGTTTAACTTGTTGCTACTGGGACTTGATTTACTGTGGCACTAGTTAAGTAAGTTAAAAAAAAGTTAAATCCTCTCATTATTAAAGAGGAAAGGGGATGGTGATGTCTGTAATACAATGTAAACCATAATTGTGATTTACCTTAAGTAGGTATAACTCTTATGGGATATACAGTACAGTTTTTGTGAATCTTTACATGATAGCATTATCTTTTTATAATTTTTTTTTTCCGAAGATAAATGCATAGTTTTGTTCTATGGGGGATAGAAACAGCTTTTTGAAGTAATATTGAAAACCTCAAAGATCATGTTGATTCTTAATTTTTGCCTTTTGCATAAGCCTCTTTATAATATGTATCTTTAAAACAATTAAGTCTTTAGGAATGTGTAACCAGAACTATGTTAGTATTGCTTATAAAACTTTAGTTAGGTTCAATATATACATATATACATCTCTGTATAGGTATATAGATTTGCATTTTGTCTTGTAAAATTTTATTTGAATAAATTCTTCCTGTAGGTAATGGGAAACAAAATTAATAGTTCAGATGTCACTCATAGCATTTCTATATTTGAAAGTAGCCCAATATGAAACTTCTGATTCTAAAATTAAACCAGCAGCCTATTACAAGCACATTCTTTGAGTCATTGGTTATAAACTTACTAAATGCAGAGAAGGCAGCCAATTTAGGAAACTTCTGAGTTGGTGGGACACTGTTGATTGATAATGTACTGTATGAATTAAGTGACGCTTTAACTTTGATTTTACATTTTAAAGTTAAAATGTGGGCATTATGTCAGCAAACTTAAGGGCATTATGTCAGCAAGCTAAAACATTTTTTTTTCCTGTGCTTTTAATGTATCTCTTTACATGATCTGAGAGAGGATTCAAGTTGTTAGAAATAGCTGAGGGGAAAGGGGGGAACATCTTGAGATGAAGCGTGTCCTTATGGTGATGGTGTAATTACAGATTAAAAAATTGGAAGGAAATTTCAGTGGATTAAGTGTACAGCTTTCATATCTACATTTCAAGAAATTACCATTGTAACTTGATAAGAGATGATTTATTTTACATAAACATCATTGCAAAGCAAGGTGTAGCAGCTCAGCTAGATTTATTACTGTGCACGAGAGTAAATACCTATCTCAATTATTCTTTTTCTTTTCCAATATAAAGTTTGCTGAATGTACAAGAAGAGTTTATCACTTAGGATATAGAATTTTTTTAGGGGTTGGGGGGAGGGCATCTATCAGGAAACTTACCTATAAGCAAAGATTGATATGATTCGATCCAAAAGATAAAACTTGAAGCCACTCTGGAACTAACATGGAAAAATTAAATGGCTATTGTTAAAAAAAAATGGTAGAAATACATTGTTGATGGGATATGAGTTGTTTATTTTCTACAAGCTGTAATTGATGAGGACATTGATAATATCTTCATGTTTCTGAGAAGTAATCTGTATGTGGGGGGGAGGGGATAATAAATATTTCTAACCAAGTGTGGTGTTTGGTGTCTAATCTACCTTGCCTTTTTGGTAAAACTATAACCCACTGCAAGTTATCTTTTCCCTGAGCACATAGCAGGATCTTATATGGAAACCTCTGATTCAGCATGGGGAAATAAACGTGTGTGTGTCACACACACAAACACACACAAAGCTTAAAAAAAAGATTTTAGAGTTTAGCGATTCTGGCAAGGACTGTTGCCATTGTATGTATGTATGTATGTATGTATGTATGTATGTTATGTATTTAAGATGGAGTTTCGCTCTGATTGCCCAGGCTAAAGTGGAGTGCAGTGGCATGATCTTAGCTCACTGCAACCTCTGCCTCCTGGGTTCAAGTGATTCTCCTGCCTCAGTCTCTCGAGTAGCTGGGACGTACAGGCACGTGCCACCATGCCCGGCTAATTTTGTATTTTTAGTAGAGACGAGTTTCTCCATGTTGGTCAGGCTGGTCTTGAACTCCCAACCTCAGGTGATGCGCCTGCCTCAGCCTCTCAAAGTGCTGGGATTACAGGCTTGAGCCCCTGTGCCCAGCTGACTATTGCTATTTTTTATAATGCCAACTGAATAATGGTTCATTGTGTCTAATAAGCTAGTCTTTCTAGGAAGGAGTTGTAAGAGAGGAATGGGTTACTTGATACCACCAAGAATCACCCTTGGCCATGAATGGGGTAGGGCACCTCAGCAAGACTACTGGCCCCTTTCCCTCTCCTGTCAGTTGTACCCATGCTGGCAAAATTAAGATAGCTACTTAAATCTGCATTGTCTGCAGTAATACTGTTATATGATCTTGGGGTGTCGCATTTGTAGCCGGAAACCTGTGGCTGGTGGCACCTTTGCCGGAGTTTTGCTCGGGCCCACTGAACTTGTTCCACCCACTTGGCTTGGCAGACAACTCACTCTACTGGCTTGGATCCCATGCCTCCAAGGGAGACTGAGTCAGCTGTGGACCAGCGAGGGGTATGTAAGTGTGGCATCCAGCTACTGCACAGACACCAGGTGGGCAACTCCGGGTGCCGGCACAGGCGCTGGCTCTCTGGGGGGCTGCACCTGGACCAGGTGCACCATAAGCAGCTTTCCAAGCTGGCGCCAGGGAATGCAGTGGTGCCTGGGAGCCTGAAGATACCAAATCACAGCCTTGGTTTGGGGAGCTCCCAGGTGTGGGGTCCCTGAAGGGCTGCAGCTTTTCTCTCCTCCCACAATGTGGTGAGCAAGGGGCATGTTTCAATCCTGTTTGTGTTACAACTTTTAGCTTTGCCATTCAGTGGGTCCCAAGTTCTTGTCCTGCAACCAGGATGAATGAGGGTATGCAGACAAGTGGAGGGTAACATGAAGAGGAGCTTTGTTGAGCGATAGAATAGCTCAGAGGGCACCCACAGTGGGCAGCTCCTTTTGGCAGCCAGGGTGTCTCAGTGAATGTTTAGGCCTAGCAGACAGGAGAACCTGGAGTGGCAAGCCCCCTGCTGCAGGCAGGTCGTCTTACTGTCTCTGTAGCTCTCAGCAAAAGGGAGGCCCTAGAGTGGCTGGCTCCTCTCTGCCGGCGGATTGGCCCGTCCTCTCTGCAGCTCTCAGGAGAGAAGGTAGTTCCTCTCTACAGCTGGTCGTCCCTTTGTTTCACGATCCTCTCAGTAGAGAGGAGGCTCTGGAGTGGGTACGTCCTCCCTGCAGCTGGTCATCCCTACCTCTCTGCCCAGGGCTGATTGAGCTCAGGGATTTTAAGGGCCTCAGAGAGGAGGAGGTGCGTGCTGATTGGTCCATGGCGGCCGTGGGTGGGCCTGGAAAAGGCACCACGAGTTCCCACTCTGGGTCCACAGAGCTGGCAGCTCAGTCCCCAGCGAGGCCCTCTGTGGCCTGAGTATGGGGCCTTACTGAGGACCAACCTCCTTCCACCCAGGGACCTATCTCTTGCAGCTGTTCAAGACCCGCAGGCTCAGCCCGAACTTTGCTCCAAGGTTGGAATGGGTGCTGACAGCAGGGAGAAGCCAGGCAGTGGGAGCAGGCACTTCTGAGCCTGTGAGGGTGGGGGTAGGGGTGGGGCCTTCCTCGTGCCCCCAAGATTGCAGGGTGATTGAGCCCCAGAGGCTGAGGCTACAGTGAGCTGAGATCGCACCACCACACTCCAGTTTGGGCAACAGAGGGAGACTCTGCCTCAAAAAAAACCCCCCAAAGCCAAAAATAACAGTGCAGGGATGTTAGGGCGGCTACAGCTGCACCCAGGAGGGTGGGCCTCGCACCAGCTTTATGGAGCATGCAGCCCTGGAGGTACCTCCTGCTGCAGCTGGGGTGATGCAGCCATGGGCCGTCTGGAGCAGCTTCTGCCGAAAATATCCACTATGTTTCTGTGGATATTAATTGATGTTAGGTGGGAAAAATGGGCTCCTTGGTCAAATAAATTTGGAAATGCTGGGTTAAACAAGGTTATTGAGACGTCTCCATGTTAGTCCTGTTCTCCAGTGAGAAGTGTGCGTTGTGAATCCTTTAAGGAAAGGTTTAATGGGATGCCATTTTCATTAAACTTTCTCCCCTAAGTAACTCTTTTGCCCTTTTTTTTTTTTTTTTTTTTTTTTTTTTTTAATGTGCTGAGCACTTGTTGGGACTTCTGGGAGGGGAGCTTTTTGGGGAAATAGGCT